>NC_143534.1:23514941-23869941 GCF_031878675.1 Megascapheus bottae | reverse complement strand
CTCTCTCTCCCTCTCTCCCTCCCTCTCTTCCCTCTTCCCTCCCTCCCTCCCCCACCCTCCTCTTGCAAAAACCCAGTTCCCACTTCTTGGTACTTAGTTCATTGGACTAGCACTCTACCACTTGAGCCACAGCACCATTTCTGGCTTTTTCTATGTATGTGATACCGAGGGATCAAACCAGTGCTAGGCAAGCACTCTACCCCTTGGCGATGCTCCTAGGCCCGTGACGTAGGATTGTTGTTGTTGTTTTTAGAATTGCACTTTGTGCTCTCCATAGAATTTATTCTACTTCATTTTATTGGCAACCACTTCTTTACCACTGAATGTGTTTACTTATAGATTTATAGAACATTCTAGTTATAACAAATGAGTGAAACCATGCACTCTAGGTTAGTTTTGGTCTGACTTACTTTGTTTGATACATTTTTTGCCCAAGTCTTTATGAATAGTACAATATCATTCTTTCCGATAGATGTGTAGAATTCCAGTGCGTGTGTGTGTGTGTGTGTGTGTGTGTGTGTATAACATTTCTTGATCCATTCATCCATTGAGGGGCAGTAATCAAGATGCACCATATTCATAAATGGCTTTGGTGAATGGCAACTCCTTTGTACAACAACTTAAAGATAATAAAAATATTCAAAAAAGAGAACTAAGTCTTTTTTCCTACAATGACAAGTTAAAGATAATGTCAAAAATCTCATGTTTATTCAGAAATATTGAAGTTCAAGCATCAAGTAAGAGTGATACTGTAGACCTGAGAACAGATAGAAAAATCCTGGCATTTTAAAGGTGCATAAAGATCGAGCATATTCATTTACTACATTCTTTAATTCTGTTTATAAATGTGATCTAACAGAATCCATTAATCCATTGCTCACAGCTGGCACTCTACACTTAAGCTACCTCAAGTCTTCCTATGAAATTCAGACTTCAGTTTTCAAATCTAATTTTCAAATTGTTTAATATCTAATGATATCAATTGCTATGAAAAACAAATTTTTGTTGTGGATATTATTTTATTTGAAGAAAGTACGATTCAGATATAAAAATTTACCTAACCTTGTCAATAATGTGACCATGTAGATGGTACTATTGACTGAATGAATATAAAACAATGAATTATACAAAGTTTTTCAACAGTGTCACAGCATATAGAAAATGTTTTACACAGATTTCTAATAATCATGTCTAATCAAGCCAGTAAGACTCCATTTCTCCCCTCCCTCCGCCCCGCCAAAGCCCAGCTCTAATAAATGGTAGCAAATGAAGAATGTTTACATAAACAAATTGCACAGCTGACTGGACCAGTTTCAAATCCATTACTTATTGGCTATATGACTGAGAAAATGACTCTCAGTGACCTAGGTTCATCACCTCTAAACCTAGAGATAACAGATTTATTTCTAGTATTGTATGAGTCCTTGAACCTTAACTGTTATACAGAACTCTGAGGGAAAAAGGTAGAAAAAGTTCAGCAGTGAAGCTCACCAGACACTAATGAAAGTGAACTATAAAACTCATGGGTGGAACTGGGAGGGAGAGACTGGGACAGAGTGAAAGGGAACAGAAGACACTGTCCAAAAGGAAATGTACTCACTACCTGAGTCACGTAATTGTAATCCCTCTGTACATTACCTCTATAATAACAATCAAGAAATGTAATTATTTTTTAAAGTAGAGTTGTTACAATACTGTGCTTTAATTTCCCTGTCAATGAAGATGACGATTATCCCAATACACACTGATGAAATGAGCTCATCAGTACCTAGCACAGAGCCTGATCCACAGGGTGCTGAGATGAGGTTCACAATTTTATTCACTTCTCTTTACTTCTCCTTACCTTCCCCCTCTTTGTAATCCACATTGCAGCCACTGCTGCTTTGTAGCTGTTCCTTGAACAGTCCTAAATTCATTCCCTGCTGTGGGGTCCAGTGAGCTGTTCTTTTATCCAGAACATTCCTCCAACAGATAGCTGCTCACATACCTGTTCTTCCCTGCCTGGGCAATCACGGGATCTCCACAAAAGCCTCTCTCCTGACTCCATTGTAAAGAAGACATCCATTACTGCCTATTACATAATCTTTTATTAACCATTTCCAGGGCTTGAACTAAAGTCCTGGGGCACTGTCCATTAACAATTTTTTTGCTTCTGAGTTGATGTTCCACCATTGAACACCACAGCTCCACCTCTGGATTTTTGTTGCTTAATTGGAGATAAAAACATCTTGGATTTGTCTTTCTAGGATGGCTTCAAACCACAGTCCTCAGAACTCAGCTTCCAGGGAAGCTAGGATTATAGGTATGAGACACTGGTGCCCACTTTTGAGATCCCAATCCAAATTTATACAGAAGCATTTATGTATTCACTTGTCATCTGTGTCATACATGCATACACACAAAAGTTCAAACTCCATGAAGACCAGCATTCCTTTATATGTTTTTTTGTTGTTATTATATATTTATAGTCGAGGTTAGGGCTTGTTTTATACTGACAATTCATGCATATTTTCTTTCTGTCAAGACAATGCATATAAAAGAAAGGACTCTATAGATTAACATTGGTACATGGCAATGTTCAGATGGTAAGAATGGGTAAAGGTATTTGTATCACCCACAAATCTAAGGTAAGTATTTCACAGCAGTATCAATGTTAAGCATGAATAACTTTTTAGAATACTTAATAGAGTTCGTAAGAGAACAAATCAACCCCACTTATGGGTGTATTTACTCCACAAGCCATACAAATATCATATAATGATAACTATATAACACACTGCACACTGTATCTGCATTTCCTAAGACAGATCCAGGGCATTCTTTGAGTATCCCAGATAGCTGAAAAGCAAAAGAATGTGTTGGGAAGGCCTCAGTGAGATGAATTCTCTCCTTTCAGATGGGAGTTAGCTGAGGTGTGAAGTTGTCGTCGTCATACTTTGGCACATCGCTGTGGTATTGGAATAGATTTCTAAAACCAAAAATAAAAAAGCAAAGAATTAAACTGTGGGAGAGCTCGCAGTACAGCTGGAAACAGCAGTCTCTGATGAGTGAGCTGAGCCAACTATCAAAATTAAATAAACCACTGAGGAGCAATCTGGCCCTGTAATTCTCTGACATCTGCTTGCCAAGGACAGCATCCAGGATTGATTCCAGTGTAATGATTGCTGCCTTTCAAGCTGACCTGGGGCCTGTCTAAAACAAAGTGGCTCCTTGGAAAGAAAGTTCACAGGCAACCTGAAACATGACAATATTCTTTACTTCATTAAGTGCATCAGAAACATCAACCATTTCTGTCTCAAAACTAAACTGGAGCTGGGTGCTGATGGCTTACACTTGTAATGCTAAGTACTCTACTTGGGGGGGCTGAGATCTGAGGATCATGGTTTGAAGCCATCCTGGGTAGTAAAAGTCCATGAGACTCTTCAAGTCACCACCACCAACAAAAAAGAGCCACAGTACTTAAGTGGTAGAGCGCTAGCCTTGAGCAGGAAAGCTCAAGGACAGCACCTGGGCCCTAGGTTCAAGCCTCAGTGCCAGCACAAAAATTATAAACTCGTGCCATGTTCCTCTTTGTAGATGGATGTAGGGTTTGTAAGCGTTTTTTGTTGTTGTTGTTGTTGTTGTATTTTTTTATGATACATGAAGCACACAAGCCCTCTTTGTCACAAAGCTGCTTTCTGAGCAGACAGTAAGCCTGGCCAGCGTTACTGATTCCACAAGCCAAGGGATTGCTGGAATTCAGGCAGATAAACAAGCATATTCCTGTTGTACAGAAACACCTGCAAACATTCCCAGTGGCTGCCCCTCATTTGTAGACCTTGTTTTTTCCTCTTGCTGAATTAAGAATTCCTCTGACCAGGTTAAGCAAATACTCTGTGGAACGATAGTCTATATTTCATGATGAAATGCAGAGGAAAATAATATACACCTTGTGTTTCTATGACTAATGCAAAATCTAATCATTCATTCCATAGCCCACACCAGGTTTAGACAGTCAGACTCTGTCTGCCAGGTAGAGAGACTTAATGTCCCTCTTGAGAAGAAAATTAACTGCTAAAACAGACCAATGTGAAGTACACTTCTGTCTTCTGTCCTCAATGCAACCATTTTTCTTCTCTTTTTAATCTCGCTCTTCCGTTCAAGCAGAATGAAAACCTGGATCGTTGCCTTGAGCAAACTTCAGTTTCTAAGGCTCCGGTTCTGAGACCCTGTTTAATTGCAGAGGGGAGCTGTCCCCCCTCTGAGCGTCAGGACAATCCCAAAGCCCAGGGCAGGAAAGTCAGGAAAAGCTGCTCCACTCCCTGAAATACACATTGCCCTTGGGAAACCTGGGCCAATTTGACTTATTCACAAAAACCTCACTGGATTAGTTAATACTGCACAGTTAATGTGGACCAGACAGCTCAATGCTGGGCAACCAAAACAGAGTTGCCTGACTCAGGCTTCCTGGAGCTGCTGATAGATTCATTTCCTGGGCTACCAGGTAAGGTGAGGCTGGTATGTAAATAATTCTTTTCAGCCAAGGTGGCTTGTCTTTTCCACAAAGTAGGAATGGGTGTTTGCTGAAAAAGAAAGCATCAATAAGATGAGTGCACATAGAGAGAGGTCTGTTATAAATAGACCAGAAAATGTCAAGGCCTACAGGGTGGCTGACAAATTGGAGGCCTGGTAGAGTAATTTCTGTGCCAAGAAATTACTTCTGAGCCAAGTCTGAAGGCCTGAAAAGCAGGAAAGCCTGAAGCCAGAAAGAAATTGATGTTCTGCTTTGAAGACCATCAAAAGAAAAGATTCATTCTTGTGCAGGGGAAGATTGGCCTTCTGTTCTATCCAGGCCTTCAACTGATTAAATAAGGCCCACCCACATGTAGACAGAAATCTGCTTTACTCTACTAATTTAAATTTAGCTTCATGAGAAACCACTTCCACAGAAACACCTAAGAATGGTTAACTAAATATATAGGCACATGTGGCTAGTTCTTCCTATCTGAGATGCCATTTCATCCCATGCCAGGCAAGCCCCAGTCCTGGGCTGTCAGCATAATCTTGAGTCTATACCCAGCTCTCTGTCTATGCTCTTCTTCATTTGCATAAGATCCAGTCAATTTTATCTCATGCGTCTAACTAGTTATGACCTAAAAATTTAAAGAACGTCAGTGTCATTCATTTCTTTATTAACCGTTTTCTTTCCATCTCTACTCATCATCTGGTCTTAATCAGTAATTCAGTTGTAACACATGTACCAAAATAATGTTAGTAATGAGCAAAACTGGATTTGAGGTATATGGAAATTATACTATCATCATTGTCTGCAAATCTAATGCTGGTCTTAATTTTTGATACATTTATGGCCTTGTTTCATTGTACATATAAGTTTTACTTCAAGTACTTTAGTTACTATAAAGACTATTTCTCCAAAAATTTCCTTTAAAGTCTATTATCCAAATATCACTTTATTAAAAACCAGTTTCTGCTATACATTTTATGAAGTCAATAGTACCAACTAATATTTGCTTCTAATATCTTCTGAGACATTGACCTATCACTAAGGTCACATCAATTCATCGAAAGCGAAGCTTTTCTATGAACCATATACAATACAGACTTTTTTTATGTTTGTGGCTGAAAATTGATTTCCCATGCTTGAAGTGTTTTTACACATCATGCTTAACCCTTTTCAATGTCAAAATTATATGACATGAAACAAAGAAAAATACCCCCAAACTTAAGCAAAGCTGTGAATTTATTCTCCTTGTCTTTGATGAGAGCATATATAAAGTGGGCAGAGGGACCAGAAGCTACTCTACATTGTTTTTGCTTTTGTACTATTCGTGGGGCTTGAACCCAAGACCTGGGCTCTGTCCCTGAGATTTTTCACTCAAGGCTTCTGTGCTGTGATTGAACCACAGCTTCAAGCCCAGATTTCTGTTGATTAATTGTAGATAAGTGGCATGAAATTTCCTGCGTGGGCTGACTTTGAACCTCAATCTTCAGATATCCTGAATGTCTTACCTTAAGAATGAAATTTTAACAGAAAACATTTCCAATGAGCTTTCAAACCTGTCTATTGTTCATTTGAATACAAAGGGAATACAAAATCCGATAGGGTGTAACTTTTTAAATAGCACCTCACCCATGAAGATATTTTTTAAGGCTACTAGTTGGGATGGTAGTAGACAGAAATGAATTGGTGAGTAATTTTCTCCCCAATTCTAAGCTGCCATAGAAAGAGATAGTTGATATTTTGCCATCCCTGCCCACTCTCATTTTAGGCAGCAATGTCCCCTGAATTGAGGCAGAGCCTTCCTGCTGCTCACAGCCTCTGTAGCCATATAGCTCTTGCAACAGAACTTCCTGCATTTGTCAAAAGGATCTAATGGGATATTGCTGTCTTCCCCTCTGGTCTCTGTAAGAGACCTTCCAGTGAAGACCATTCATTCGGCCCAACGTGAGTATAATTGACTCATTGCTTTTTGAATGCAATGACTCACAAAAGCAAAGCTTTGTGATTTACTGAGCTTCCAAAAGAAAAACCAGAAGTCAGCAAGAATAACAACAAAACCCAGCTCTTTGTAGAAAAGAAATTTTCAAATTTACAAATTAGCGACTTATAATCATAGTAGAAAGATGATTTCTGTTCATTTGGTTCATGAAGGTATTTTTTTCCTCGTTATAATATGGAATTTATTTTGGCCAACTGGACTCCTGTCCTCAGAGGCTGACCAAGGTCAAGTTGGTCTCCTCAGTCTTAGCTTTAAATAGTATAATGCCTATAGCATCTTAACCTGGCTGGTTGTGCATCAAGGACTCTGCCACTTTACTCTCTTTCTCTTTACGTCCATTACCTGCTCCTGAAATTCAACATGAGAGACCCTAGTCAAAGGCTATAGCTTCCATCTTTGCCCTTGTGTATCCACTTCTCTTTCTCACTTGCTGTAGAAAAAAGTTCTCCTGCTCTATCTGCAAAAAACCCTTCCACCTCCCCCTTCCCTCTTCCCTTCTGGTCTGATAAATTGAAACCCTGAGGCATCTGATGACAGAGAACTAAATTTTGTATACCTGGGCATGATATGGCATACCCACAATGTTATATCCCAACATATGCATGCGTATGGGCACACACACACACACACACACACACACACACACACACACATTGACAATGTCAACCAATGCTCTCTTAGTCTCAGTTAAATACCCACCAAGGGACCCAAGAGACGAGGCTGGTTTGTATCTACAATGACCCTTGTGTCTCCTCCTCCAGGAGGAGAATACACCTTTCACAGCATCAGCAGAGGTAGTTATCCATGCTATACTGATGAAGAATAAATTGAATGATTCCAGAGATTGGCAAAGATGTTCTTTAACAATGGAAAGTCTCTGTTGGTATTTGTCTATAAACAAATTGCACACGTAATCATTTCAGATCTGCAAAATACTTCTGTCAACTTCAACAAGATAACTGAGGTAAGCCTGTGACATTGGTGACCCACAGATTTGGTGACACATGCCTATAATCTCAGCGACATAGGAGATGGAGATAAGTGTATTGAGGTCAGAAGCTAGCCAGGCAAAAGCAGGAGACCCTATGTGATAAACAAGCTAAAACAAAAGCAGTGAAATGCTTGCCTAGCATGAGTTCCTCAGTTCAATCTCCAACACCATAAAATAAAATTATCTAGGTATTAATCATTCATCCCTGTAATCCTAGCTACTCAGGAGGCTGAGATCTGATCATCATGATTTAAAGTCAGTCTGGCAAGAATATTTGTGAGACTCTTGTCTGGAAGACAAGAGTGGAAGTGGCTCCAATGGTAGAATACAAGCCTTGAGTAAAAGAAGCAAGGCACAGTGCTTAGGCTCTGAACTCAAACCCCAATACCTGTGTACACACACACACACACACACACACACACACACACACACCCAATTAGCATATATACCCATGGTTCATCTATGGTACCAGAAACCTCAGACTTCTCTGGCAGTATTAGAGTGTAGTATTAATCTCACACCCTGAGAAGCTCCATCTTATCACTGGGTTCCAGTGACAGCCTGGTTGTATTCTCTTAATCAAAGCCAGGACTTCCATGAGTAAGACTGTTATGAAGAATAGGAATCCTGCTTTAGGAATGCAAGCAACTTCCACTTCAATCAACACATTCACGAAACCAAAACAGTAGACAGGGTGTGCTCACCTCAGCCAACTCTACAAGCTTTCACAAAGAGACTTTCATGGTCCTCAAAACCACGTAGCTTCTGTTTCTCCATGGACTCTCACTGAGGGTCATCAGATTCTAAAAGAAAACATCCCCATCTTATAAGTCGAAAGGACCTTACAAATACATTTTGCCTGGAGAAAAACATTAATGAGATAAATAAATGCCAACTTGGGGAAAATGTCAGCTGAAATATGTTCATCACTGTCAGTCTGTCAGTCATGTAGCATTCCTGAGTTAAGAACAGCTTGGGGCTGTTGCTAAATTAAGAGTGTCAAGATGCTTTCCTATCCACAGTCTATATTTCCAAGGAAGAAGCAGGAGGAATTTCCTCTATTCTATAGAAAAGGAAGACTGGAAATGACCTGGACTTGATCGACAGTCATTTCCCCTACTCCCCTTACCAATATATGTCCACAGAAATAACTGCCACTAGAACCAGTCATCCAGTCTGTAGTTATACAGATCCTAAACCCAAATCCTAGGTTCAGATCTTGGATCCTTCACGTGACTCAGAGTTAGCATACCATTGATTTTTTTGGTTTTTCAATTGTCTCAAATATATATATATATATTCATAATAAAGTCCTGACCTTTTGTAAGTTCAAGAAATAATAAATCCCTAAATGTGTATTCCACATATAGATCAACAATAGAGATGCCCAAATGATTTTGTTTAGACCTCTATTGCAGAATTTAACAACACAAAATTTCAATTGTTGGCATGCACATCTTACAGATGAATAATTTTTAAGGCTCTGAGTGTGTGTATGTGTGTCTGTGTTGGTGTGTTTGTGTGTCTGTGTGTTCAGTTCTCTGGATAGAATCCAGGCAAGCCTCTTCCACTGAGGTACATTCCCAGCCCTTGGTTCTGGTGACTCACAGATTTAGTGACCCCTGCCTATACTCTCAGGTACGTAGGAGATGGAGGCAAGAGGATTGAAATTGGAAGTAAGCCATGCAAAAGCAGGGGAAAATCAAAAAAGGATCTTCATAGTAATCCATCACAGTGCTTTATTGTCTTAAATAATCTATAGGTTCTTTGTGAAAATAAATGGTCTTTCCATTCCTTGAAATGAAAAAAATCTTCAGAGTAAAATACGCACACACTTCTGAGAACATTTTCAACTTATTTAATGAGGACAGTATTCCTCAAACTTGAGTATTGATTGCTTATCACCTATATCAAAATCAAAGTTTGATGGCAAGACAGTTATAATTGAAGCTATAGAGCAACCCATAATACTTCTGCCTGAGAATTAGTAGAAGTGGAAATGTTGACTTTGCTTTGTCCAGAAATATGACAGTGTGAGAAGGGGAACTTTACACTGCCAAAGTTGGAACACATAAGGCTGTGATGGAAGTGTTTCATAAAGCTACCTTCAGGTCATGTGTCCGTTGATCACCAAAGCTACGGAACTGACAACTATGACAAATGTCCAACGGATACTCCAGCCCTCTGCAGAACCTGCTGTTGTGTTCATGGAATACATGCTTCATAATAAATGTATTATCCCGTACATATCTAAGGATAATGAGAACACTTTGTTTTCTGACTTGAGATCATAATTTTGTAATCAATATATTAAGATAGATTTAAAGGTTTATTTTAGGAGTCTTTAACATCAATTTTCCTGTTCATATGAAGCCACCAGGGCAGCTGAGAGATTGGCTGTTTTTTCTCCTCTCTTCCTGAACACAAGAGTTCCCTGGTGACAAAGGCAGGTTTTTGGACCAGAAAGCATTTCTGCCGCCGGTGCTCTGTGGATTTTTCCCCAGGAGGCTTCAAATCTGTGGAAGTAAAATCCCACACAACTCAAGAAATAGAACGGTCTTTACTGTACTATAAATAATTTTATCTTTAGGGGATATGATCTTGTTTTTAGCATGGAGTGAAGTAAGCAGTGAAACATGGACTAGCCTGCCCTTGAAAAAAAATCAATTTGGTGACAATTGTCAATTAGATCAGGTATGTTAAAATTATCATCATCTTAGTTTATATGAGGCATCAGGACAATTTCTACCAACTTATTCTAAAGCTTCAGTTAGGCTTTTAAATTCCTAAGTATCATTTTAAACTTCATTTAAATTTAGTTTAAAATCCATGTGCACAGTGGGGGAAAGAGTAGGTGTGGTTTATTTTTCTGTCATCTTGCCTTTCAGATTTAAGTATTTTTTTCCCTCAGCATTCTCCCACATCTGTTTTAAAGCTTAGGTGAGAACCATAATCTTTTCCAGGAATCATTTTATCATGTGCAGGGACCCCAGTACTATGAGTTACTCCTTTAGAGAAAATGAAAACACCAAACACACACACACACACACACACACACACACACACACACACACATACAGCATAACTGTGTGACTATTGGCCAAGACTTAAACCTGACAATGAGTTGCTGCTGCTGCTGCTACTGACTAAGACATTGAATCAAGCCAGAGTTGACCCAGAACCAATCACCAGTTGTTGACTGGCTCTCTGAACACCCCATCCAGATCCAGAGATTATTCACTAGTTCCAGTGAAAGACATTTAAAGAACAGTTGAGTTTGAGATAATTTTCCCTGATGATTTGACCTTTCTTAGTAGAAACACTCATTATTTTGGCCTTTAAAAGCCTCAGCAATTACCCATTCCAGCAGTAGTCATGTTTCTCTAGTGTCTAAACTGTTTAACAAATCATCTGAAACTTTGTGGCTCATCAGGTACAGTCTAGACTTGTACATGTCAAGACTCACGCTGAGAGCTACTCCTCTGTGATCGGTGATAGACCCTAATGAGGATGTAGTTGGCTAAACCTTCGATTGATGCCATCTCTAGGCTGTTCTCACCAGTCTAATGCCAGGGCTAGGTGTAACTCAGGGAGTGGGGGAAGAGCAAGTGAAATCCTCAGGAATTACCTCCACATTCCCATCTCTCTATAGGATCTCTCTCTAACACAGTATGTTCAGGGTAACAGACTTCCCGGTATTGGATTCAGAATTGTTCTTGGAGGAGGGAGATCTTGGTGGAGACCACACTGGTGTTTTCTATGGCCATTGTTTTTCACCCATTAGAAGGACATCATGAAGTTTAGCAAACATCAGGATGATAGAATTAGCATCATATTTCGAAAGGCAGCATGCCAAGAACTCCCAGATAAACTTGCAAACTTCCACAGTGGTTTTATCTAATATGATAACAAGTATAGAATTTTCTTCCTTAAACTTAGGGATAAGGGATGAGACTCAGAGGTGGAGTACTTGGCCAGCATAAGTGAGGTTCTGGGTTTAAACCCCAACAGCAGAATGAAGAAATTATTAAGAATTATTGAAACCTAGGGCCGGGAGTTTGGCCTAGTGGTTAAAGTGCTTGCCTAGCATGCACGAAGACCCGGGTTCGATTCCTTGGTACCACATACATAGAAAAAAGCCGGAAGTGGTGCTGAGGCTCAAGTGGTAGAGCTCTAGCCTTGAGAAAGTCCAAGGACAGTGCTCAGGCCCTGAGCTCAAGCCCAGGACTGGCAAAAAAAAAAAAAAGAATTATTGAAACCTACATGTGTGACATGTGTGTGTGTGTGTGTGTGTGTGTGTGTTACTCTTCCTTAGCTTTTTTACTCAAAGCTGGTGTTCTTCCACTTGAACCACACCTCCACTTCTGGCTTTTCTTGGAGAAAAGAGTGTAATGGGCTTCAAACCATGATCCTCAGATCTCAGCCTCCTGAGTAGCTAGGATTATAGGCATGAGCCACGAGCATCTGAGACAATATGTTTTCATTCTTTGATGAGATAAAATAATGCCTATGCAACTCCTTTTTGAAATAAAGGACGATGCAAACCAACAACAAATAGACATATTTGGAAAACTAAATGCAGATGAAGAAAAAATCAGATAATTGAGATTAAAAAAAAGTTAGTAGGGTCTTCCATCACTCCAATAATTCACTGAATATTTCATTATCTTTCGGAAAAGATCAAGGGTAGCTCCTGCTACAATTCCTGTTCACAATTTTAAGTATGAGGAGAAATGATAGATGTCATCTGACGTTCTTTTAGAAAATCAGTGCCCTAACCACAGAATTTCTGGACAGTGTGACTTTGAAACTACTTTTTATTTGAAGCTGACAGAAACTAGAGTCATTATTAATTCAAACAAATAAGTAATAATTAAGTTTCGCCTTCTTGTTTATGTCTCATGAAATAGTTCTGCAATCAACTCAGATGCCGCCACCTGGATTAACACTTAAGATGTTTGTTTTGTATTCGACAGGTGTTAACACTGAATAGGAACCAGAGCCTTTTAATTAGCAAAATTCATTTTGGTGAGCACTGAGCTTTTATCAATTAAAAAACTCCGTTTTGAATAATAATGAAAAATTTAGGCCAGCACTTGAATGTTCCCAAAGAGATTAACACAGAAAAAAAAAACCCTCATGAAACCAGGAAAAGACAAACCATAAAGCAATGTTTATACCCTTTCCAGAATTCTACCAAAGAGCTTTACGGAATTACTGGCAGGCAAAAACCAGACAGGAAGCACAGAAAGTAAGATCCATCTTAGATTAAAAGATGTCCTATGCTGATGATTTTTATTAGGTGATGATGATGATATTGATGATGATGATGGTGGTGGTGGTGGTGGTGTGTGTGTGTGTGTGTGTGTGTGTGTGTGTGTGCTAGTACATTATTATCTTCCTGTGAGCATATGAGCATACTGCATCTTGATCAATGTAACTCTGATAAGCCTCCTCCATCGCTCCCAACACAATCTTGGAAGAGATCAGAGACTTATACAATCGCTTGGCTTTTTGCCACTCAAGCCGGCATTCTAACACATGAGCCACATCTCCATTTTGGTCTCTCTGCTGGTCAATTAGAGATAAGAGTGTCAAGAACTTCCCTGCCTCCAGTCAGTTTACACCCTCAATACCCAGATCTCAGCATCCTGAGCAGCAAGGATTAGATATATGAGTCACCTACTCCCTGCTAGCAATTGTTTTTGAGCTTATTTTTATTAAAGAATTTATTAACATTGCTTTTTATATCATATTTCAAATGTCATGTTTAACAAACAAGTATTCAAGAAGGGAATCTCTATATACAATCACTGGCCCTTAGATTTTAGAACATAATTAAAATTAAGCTGAAGGTTTGAATGTCATAGGTACATATATATGTAAGAAATTTTTTAAGGCTGATTTCTCTCCATGTTATGGCACTGAAATAATTTAAGAGTCAGAGAAAGACACATTTTTTCAAGCTAGGTATTCTAGTCTGTCCATTTCATACAGAAAATGAGTCTGTTCTTGGGAATGTGAAAACTGAAATCAGAGCCCTAGGAAAGGTGATTGAACAGTTTTGATTTGTAAGTAATTAAAAGAAATTTTCATGTCAGTTGCCAAATGCACTAAAATTATTGCCTCCATCTTACTGGGAATAATAAAATAAAGTTTTGCCACAGAAGCATTTCCTGCAGGCATATTCTGTCTCCTATTCCCTACAGTTTAGAAGCAAGTTGGCCCTGCTGGTTGTTTTACTTAGCATATTTGAGCCAGATCCTGTTCTTTGAATTCACTCTGGTAATAATAGTCCCTACTTCCACTCTGGAGATTTGGGTTTGAATTCATGTACTTTAAAAATATAACCCAGGCTGAAATAATGTTTTAATTATCTTCAGTGAAAAGCAATAACCATGTATGAAATTCAAATTAAGGGCTCCCATCCCATGTAAACAGCACCACAGTGAATGTCCTTAGGCCCTGCGTTCCCATTCTGGACACCAGCAAGTTTGGAGCTCTGAAGCTGGGGCTTACCTTCCCATGCCTGCCTTATACTTGGCTAATTAGCTAACTTCCTTCCATTTTTCAGTTGTTGGGATCACTAGAAACTGTTCTTTATAAATTCGGTAATAAGACCTCAAACCTAAAATTATATGCCAAATGGGAGGTAATTAAGAAACACATTACTATTTTTTTTAATCTATTCTGAAAGATCTTGCCAGCTGTGACACACGTGCCCAGTGCACAGGGACTTGCCTATTGTATTACTGTGCTGAGAACGCATTTAAAAGACCACTTATTGAGCAGTGCACTGGTAGCTCACACCTGTAATCCTAGCTTTTCAGAAGGCTGAGATCTAAGTATTGTGGTTCAAAGCTGGCCCAGGCAGAAAAGTCCATGAGACTCTTATTGCCAATTAACCACTAGAGAGCCAGAAGTGGAGTTGTGGCTCAAGTGGTAGAGCACCAGACTTGATTGAAAAGATTAAAGGACAATGGCCATGCCCTGATTTAAAGCCCCATTGCTAGCAAAAAAATTTTGAAGCATAATTATTATTTCATCCATCTGTAGACATTGAGCTTCAGGTAAATATAAAACATGACTGTACACATGAAGGTGGATATAGGAGTACAGGCCTGGTTCTTTCCTGAAGTAGTTGACAATGGATATGAGTTGTACCTACCTTTAAATAGAAAATATATTGTACAATTGAGTAATAAAGCAGGGAATTGTGTCTTACACAATGATGAACAGGAGGATATATCTAACCAGCTTGCTAAAATGTGACCCTGGCTGGGAAAGAAATGGCCCAGACTCCCTGACATTTCTCTGAGCTCCTACTAAATTATCCTAAGCACCTAAAAGCCCCAAATCTAGACAAGAAACACTTTGTCATTCAAAGCCCCAGACTCAAAGAAAATTCAATTGTCCTCACTTTTATTCAGTCATTCCATTTCCACCATGCCCAAATAAAACTTCCCCAATCTATCCTAAATTTGATCTCTTTTATGGTTACTGTGCATGGAGAGCAGGTGAGGATTAATTTATCATTCACAACTTAAAGCTTAAGGACTAACTAGCCTGAGCTAGCATTTAGTTAAAACAAGGAAAAAGATATGGAGGGTTCAACCCGCCTCTAAAAATGCAGTTGTATCTATAAAAAGAGTTTGTGAAACCAGGTCATGAATGCATATAACACAATGTACACTGGAACCTATGTCGTCACCTCCCTGCCTCCCCCAACCCCTGGATGTCTTTCTGTAGAGATGTTTTGCTTCCAAATAGAAACTCTCCAAATCATAAAAAACCTTCTAAATAAACACGTGAATTCTGCAGTAGATTCCAGTTGCCTGTTAACCAATGAAGAATATGTTTGTTAACATTCCAGCTCCCCTGTGTGGGGCCTATCAGTTAACAACATCTTTGTCCAAACAATTCTTTACATTTTCATGTTCATCCACCTCTTTCTGCTTCTTTAGCCCATATACCACATTCTCCAGACTGCATACCAGAGAGAAGCTCCCACTATGTGAGAGAAGGTGAGATGGAGACAAGACCCTGTGGAAAACATTCAACATTAACCTCTGGACAGAAAGAAGAAATTGAAACAGGACCTGGAGAAGAAAAATGGGAGGGGGGCATCATTAGAATTCTCTACTATGGATTAGATCTGCTGGAAGTTTCACCAGTGCAAAGGCCCCATCCAGCAGCTGGATAAGATCCTCAGCATGAGGCTTAGAGATGTGTGTAAGTGTGTGTGTGTGTTGTGTGTGTGTGCACACACATGTTATGTGTACGTGCCTGGGTGTGTGCACATGTGTGCATGTGTGCCAACACTGGGATTTGAAATCAGGACACTAGCACTGTCTCAGCTTTTTTGCCCAAGGCTCCACCAATTGAGCCACAGCTCCACTTTCAGCGTTTTGGTGATTCACCGAAGAGAAGATCTCATGAAATTTTCTGTGTAGGCTGGCTTTGAACTGCTGTGCTCAGATCTCAGCTTTCTGAATAGTTAGAGTTACAGGCAAGAGCCACTAGAGCCCAGCTGCATAGGGATTTTTGAGAAATGTAACTGGAAGTTTGAGTATCCTGAAGTTGGCTGGTGATAATAGAGAATGGGAGGAATTCAAGAGGCACTTTGGAAGCACAATCCACAGGATTGTGCAAATAGGCTGCACAATTTGTGGACCTGAGGGAAAGGAGAAGTCGAGTTCCAATGTTTCTCTATAATTTCACAGACTTCCTGGCTGGTCTCAGAGGGACTCTGTTCTGTGTACCTGTGTTCCTTTTCCTGTAGAAGGAGGCAGCCTTGATGGAGGTACCATTTCCATCCTTCCCCTACCTAATGCCTAAGACCAACGAGTCCTTCTTAAGTATTCTATTCAATTCAAGTATTCAAAAAGAGAACAGGCTTTCTTCAATCCCAACAATAAGCCCTTTGTTTTTATCTACTTATGCCACTCACTCTGTTTCACAGTAGGAGTGGAACGTGAAATTTCAAAATATCCTGAGAAATAAGACACTTCTTGCATTTCTGACCACATAGAAGCAAAAATAATCAGACAAGTCTGAGCACCATCACACTTACAAGCCAATCCTTTAACAAACAAAACCAACAACACTAAATATTTGATGTTCTGAATCCCTTTTTAAGCTGAGCCACAGCACTTGTATTTTAAAAATCCATAAACGTGTGAGCTTTCCCAGCCATTGTTGGCCGCACTTGAGTGCATGTTTTAGAGTCAGTCTTTGAGGGCTTTGTGTCTTTGTCACAATGCCTAGTCACAATTAAAATAGCTTGGATTGTGATGGCTTCACAAATGGTTAGTATTAATAGTTTTAAAGGAAAAAAATGCATTATCACAAGTGCTCCTTCCATTAAGTCTTTGTATTCAGAAACTATATACTTCTAGGACTATAAACAACAATTACGATTTTAAATAATCGGAGGATGAGTTTGTGGGGGAAATAGTTCAGTAAAATTCTCTAAGCCTCATCATTTACATCTGTCACAAACACAATTGAAATATATTATCAAAGTATCAAAGTAAGTTTCCTCGGATACCATAATATAACGTTTCAATGGCAAAACAGGAAACAAATTGGATATTCCAGTAAAAAAAAAAAACAATAAAACCTTTAAATGATCATTTACCACAGGCTTTTTTCAAAGAAAACATTGGAAGTGATTTGCAATAAGGCACACACACACACACACACACACACACACACACACACACACACAAGTACTGGGGCAAGATCTAGGAGAGAGATGTAATGTAAAGCTTGTGAAATATGGTGAGCATCTAGTCATTCACCTCCCCTCGGTCTGTAGAAGACCCCCTTACCCCCTTATGCTGCAGGCTGAGGTGGTATGATTAACACAAACCAATGAAATGGAGTACTGGTGACATTTGCCACTTCCTAGTGGAAAAGCCTACATGAACCATTTCAAAGTTTGTCTTGAAAAGAACCTAAAGGAAATTGGCTGAAAAATTCAATTTACCTAACCATTTTTTCATGTGTACTTCATATGATTATTTTATTACAGGACATTTTCTTTGATGCTTTGACAATTTATATCTACTCTGTTTTGTTAGATGCAAATGACTCATGCTTAGAGAATCTAGCTGATTTGGTTTCCAGGTTCTCCGCTTTGAGAAAAGAACTTATATGTTCCTGATATGTTTTGATGATTGTCTCCCAAAGGTGTAAAAGATTTGATCCTTGGGGTGGTGTTATTGTGAGCTACTCTGGACCTTTAGAAAGTAGGCCTAGTGGGTGGTCTTTAAGTCATAGATAGAGTTGTGGAATTCTATACTTGCCTGTCTCAGTTTGCTTCTGTCTCATGACGTGAGGCCATGCATTCCTACCATTACGTCACCCCATCAGAGGCTCAAAGAAACGGGGCCATTAGAATTGAGAGTAGAAGTCCCCAAACTGTAATCCAGAGCAACCTTTTTGGTTTTATAAGTTTCTTACCTCAGGCAGTTTGTTGTAGTAATAGAAGGATGACTAAGACTGTTTCCCAAACCTAGGTGGCAATCACTTCCAAGTCAATGTCAGGCTAGGAATTAATGGAGCCAAACAATGTTATCAAGTCTTTCTGTTTATCCTATTGCTGCAGAACTCTGAAGGGGCTTTGTTACTGAATGTTCTAGGCTGTCCTAAGGAAGTATTCTTAGGCTCATTTTTCAAAATAAAACAACAGCAACAAAAAAACGTTCTTTACCAAAAGGCGTGGTTGAGAGGGACTAACAATAATACAAAGTTTAAACTAATGACTCACTCATGAAATGTAGTCATATAAAGTTATCTTTTGGTAGGTGTACCTACTAATGTTCAGCATATATTATCTCAATTCAGATGTAGGAAGTGTAGAGATAGATAGATAGATAGATAGATAGATAGATAGATAGATAGATGATAGATAGATGCATATATATTCATATATGTATGTATATACATATAAGACATTCTATTCCAAATACTCATTTTCTACGTTACTAAAGAAAGTTCACACACACACACACACACACACACACACACACACACACACACACATTTGCAGCTGAGAAGCCTCAGAAAACTCTGGGCTTTTTCCTCTTCACTAGGGTAATATGTTTGTGTGTTGACGTTTTGTTTTGTTTTGTTTCAGTTAGGTGAAATGGTAAAGGATATTGAAAATCATTCATTTTTAGCAAAACCAGATCCCTAGGCATGTATCTGATTCAACTCAAGACCCAAGTCTATCCAGTCCATGTTAATTGACTGTCCTCATTGTCCATGTAGGAACAAGTATGACTCTTAACTAAACATGACCCCACATCAGATGCCAACAGTTTCATACTGGGATTCATAGACACTTAGTGGTTCACAGATCACTATCAAAAAGCAAAGTATGTCTGTAAATGACAAGAAAATTGTGTTGGGTTGATAGAAACTCCATAGCATTCACTAAATTTGCAAAAATAACTTAGCTTTGGTTAAAAAGAACTTCAAGAGTGTGTGATGGCCTACAGGACTCCCCAACCTATTTCCTTCCTTTCTGCTTTTGTTTATTCCCATCTCTGCCAACCTCTTTATCTCTATCTCAGCCTGCAGTTTCTACAGGTTCTGCTGACTTCTGTTTGGCACCCTTGCCTTGTCCTTGTCTGGATGCCTGGTTTAGATAGTAGATCCCTTTTTCACGCCCTTATGATTCCTTTCCATATCATACTTCATCTGCTACTGGCTAATCCTTCTTCATTTCAGAAAGATCCTTGAGCTGTAAGTTATTAAAACTACTTATCAGTGATAAGGTTTTGCACTATATATCAACAAAGTCAACAGAGAGATTTTGAATTATGTATAGAAAGCCTTGAAATATGTTTAAGCAAAATATAAACAAATAGATGTAAGTTGTTTTTAAATCTCTAAGCACACATACACTGGAAGATAAAATTACCACAGTCTATTTAGTTAATTGGGTAATTTCAAAACAAATCATCAGAAAGTCAAATCTGACAAGTACCAAGTACAAAGTTTATAATAGAGGTGGTATAATGGAAGAAAAAAACCCAGAATATATTCCAAAGAAATTCTATATGCAAAAAGAGAAACATTCTCTCCCACTAAGGTGTAATTTAAGTGGAAGAGCTCTTGACTAGCATGTGTGATACCCTGGGTCCAATCCCCAATATCACACACACATATGCACACACATACATACATACATACATACATATTCTCTCTTGAGTACTTTCCACAATTGGCTGGGTGACAACATTTACATATTTTTCAAATAATCCAGAAATTATTGTCATATTAAGTATGAATGTTACAAGTCAAGTATTAATATGGTGAGGGATAAACCATTGAAATTCTTCATTAATTTATTTTTAGTGATTAATGTTCAAGTAAATTTAAAATATCAAGCTAGAATGTATAAATGTAAGGATCCACCACTATGAAAAATGAAGGTATTTTACATGAACGATCAAGAATCATGTAAGGGAATTAAAACATTTCTACCAAGAGAAAGGCAGATATTCTAAGGACCTGCTTAGAATCACAATTCTGACTCCAGGCTTCCAGTCACACTAACACTTAACTGGTTTGGTAACTGTTTTGCTGGGGGCACAAAAAAAATCTTAATTTAATTTTTAAAACTATTTTCAAGGTCATATATCCCCAGCAGGCACAAAAATATTTGCCCTGTGACCTGAACTTTTCAGAGCAATGAGGAGAAATGATAACTAGAAATCTATAGAGCTTTGCCTGCACATCCCCTGGCAAAGCATTTGAGTCTCAGCCATTAAAAAACATTGAACCTCTACTAGTGGATAGTCATCACGAGACTGTGCTAGCCTGCAGAAATAAAGCTTAATCAATTTTAATAAAGGAATGATGGAGTGGCAAAGCCACATATAAGGTGATGCACTGAATGAGAGCTTCTTTCATTTGTGTGCACATTTGGGTTATCTTTATACAGATGATCATTCCACACCCCCGCCCCAGCTCTGAGCTACACAGGGATGTATTTTTAGCCCTTGTTGACAAGTTGCAATTGTTTTTCTTTAGTTACCAATTAAAAAGAAATTGGCAAGCAAGAAGAGTTGTGATGTTTGTTGTTACACAGTAGCCCTAAATAAGGTGGAATCTGCTTATAATGATTATTCCAGGACTATTTCTACCTCTTCTTACCACTGCCACAGAAGGCAATGCACTGAGCCAGATTATTTATTATATTATTTAGATCACCACAGCCAACATAAATAAGGAATTGATTTCTATCCCTTAGATGCTCTTCTATTCCCAGATCTAAGCACACAAACATAAAGGTAGCCCTTTCACACACCTGCCATGTATTTAGCCCTATGCTTTCCTTATCTAGCCACTTGCTTTCTAAGTTCAGCATCTGAGGGATCTATTATCAAGTTCGTAGTATGGAGGTTCTTCATTCTGTGATTGTTTTTCAATGCTCTGCAGGGTAAGGTTAGGGTTGGAGCAAGGCAATGAATGTAAGAGCAACTACAGAGACCATTCATGTGGATGTTTTTGGAATTTAATTTTCTTTTAATTAAAGCAAAAGGAAAGGACAAAACAAGTCTCCAGATTGCATAACGATTTAAGCATGAAAGGATTGTAGAGTGGTAAAAAAAAATATATGAGTCCATCATTCTTACAAAATTTATATCCAACGTCACTAGGGGTTCTGCACAGGATTCATTAATTTATACTCTCCCGGCCAAAAAAACTAAACAGAGATCCAATAGTCATGCAAGATATCCTTGCAGTAGTCTAAAGGATATCAGAAACACTAATAGAAGCAGCCATTAGCTATAAATGATGCAGAAATTGAAACAGCATGAGCAAATGGCCTTCCTTCCTTCGTCTCTTCACCTTTGGAATCCCTGGTGCTTACTGCCAAAATAGCCATTCTGGGTAGGCAAAAGCTTTAGAGAAATTGGAGGTTCAGAAGTAAAGAAAGGAAGGATACTGTGAAAAGGAGAATGCAGCATGGAGCTGGCTAGGGACAACTGTGCGGGACGAGCTGACCTTCACCAACCCAAAAATATCTGTCCCCTACTGGGTCTGAAGTTTTCACTTCACTTTGGCATGCTGACTGCAATCACACCACTGGGACAGGCTTTGGGGATAATAAACATTTCTCCTCTCTCTCTCTCTCTCTCTTTCTCTCTCTAGCACTGGGAGAGTTCAGAGGTGGCCCAGCCCTTCATGTATTTATGTGAGTTGGTTCGATCTGGTACCTTTCCTCTTAAAACCCAGCAGAGATACAGTCCTTGAGTTAATCACAGTCTTTCAAAGATGTCAAAGGAAGGTACCTATTTGAGGTGTAAGATAACTGTAGAGAATAGATAGATTTGGGGCTAATGAAGATGGAGAAATTTAGACATCTGTAAATAAGGAAACAAGGAAATGGAGGAGTTGCAGGAAATTTTTCTTAGATGTCAGCTCCATATTTTCAAGTATTTTTAGAGTCAACATTGATCCCCGTCCTGCCAGCAAAAGGAGGTACTAAGCAGGTAGAGTGAGACTATATATGCTTTCAAGGCCAAAATGTCAAAACTAAGTGTTGGTAGAGCATTTCCAGATTTAAATACATGAAATCCTAAATTTCAGTGCTTCTCCTACAAAATTAAGAAAGTTGACAGACGTGGTAGAGTTGGGAGAGGTGAGGAAAATGATCAAAGGAATGACATTAATCAAGATTCACTGTACTCATAGAGTGACATCAATCAAGATTCACTGTACTCATAAATTGCTTTGCTGAATGGTGAATGCATTGCACACCCACTTCAAATCATATATATATATGTATGTATAAATATGTATATTTATGTGTGTATATTGTGTATGTATGTATATATATGTCTATATTTGCCAGTCGTGGGGCTTGAACTTAAGGCCAGGGCACTGTCCTTGCACACTTTTTGCTCAAGGCTAACGCTCTAACCTTTGAGCCACAACACCACTTCTGGCATTTTCTGTGTATGTGGAACCCAGGAATCAAACTCAGGGCTTCGTGCAAGCTAGGCAAACACTCTTAAAACTAGCCCACATTCCCAGCCCTCATAAAAAATATTTTTATAAAAGAAATACACAGAGAAATGAGGCCAGGTTAAAATTGATATGATGAATTTAAATGGGAAATAAAATCCTTTGAATATCTTACATATAAATTTGAATTCAATGCAAAATTTGACAATTATAGCAATAAATTTTAAATGAATTCAAAATTGTAAAATATTTATTTATTTATTTTTAAGATTCAAATATTCTTTAATATAAAGACATTTTCTTTTTTTATAATTTTTTTATTGTAATTAATAAAAGGGTTACATGATATTTGCCAGATAGAAGGTGCATTAATTCACATACATTGACACCCTTTCACATGTCTTGGTACCCATTACCCTCTCCCCCCACCCACCACCCACCCCCGTCTTGGATTTCCCCCCTTCCCTATCAAATTTCAAATAACCAAATACAAATAAATTAAATATATCAGATAACAAAGTGAGATACTGTAACAATATGAGATAACTAAGGGACAGCAAAGGAGATGAGAGACAACATAGTACATTAAGGACAGCAATCATTCGTTATATGGCTTTTGTTTCAATATCCTGGAGGTCCTTTCAATTAGCTTCATACTATATGGCCTTATATATCAAGGTTTTGCTCTATTGCAGATCTCTGCTAGTAGAGCCCAAGGTTTTTACTGGTTATGACAAATGAGGGAAACCATTGAGTCTAAGTTCCTTTGAGTCTGGCTTACTTCACTTAATATGATTTTTTCTAAGTCTTTCCATTTCCTAACAAATGGCTCGATGTCGTTTTTTTCTGACAGCAGCATAGAATTCCATTGTGTACAAATACCACAACTTGTTGATACACTCATCAACTGAGGGACATCTAGGTTGGTTCCATATCTTTATAGCAATAAATTTTAAATGAATTCAAAATTGTAAAATATTTATTTAATTTCTAAGTGTGCATAAGTTTTCTGATTCCTGTCTTATGCCTACGCTTCCACTTAAAACTAACAGATCTTTAAAGTATAATTCACTTCTGAAAATAAAAAGCACTTTGAGCTGGGCACCAATGGCTCATGCCTGTAATACCACTCAGGAGGTTGAGCTCTACAGATTCTGGTTCGAAGCCAGCCTGGGCAGAAAAGTACAAGAGACTCATATATCCAATTAAGCACCAAAAACCCTGGAAATAGAGCTATGATTTAAGAAATAAAGTGCTAGCCTTGATCAAAGAAGCTCAAGTATAGCACCAAAGCCCTGAGTTCAAGTCCCAAGATCAGCGCAAAGAAAAAACAAAAGTTCTTGGCCATATTATCTGTGCCTTTAAGAATTAAATAGTATTATCTCTTTTGTAGATGAATAACCTTAAGTCTTAGAGATAGGAAAACTTGCCTTGGGTCAAAGCCAAAGCCTTTGCTTCTTTACTCTTCTGCTTCCTGTTTCACTACTACCTTCTCCTTTCTTACCAAGGCAAATGCAGAGGTCACATCTTATCTAGTAGCGCATCTCATTTAGCAGCAGTTTCTGGGGCCTAACAGAATGATGAATCTAATGAAAATGAAGACTATTGTTTCTCTGGAAGAAATTATGGGCTCGACTTCAAATAACTGCTTTATGAGCTCACTGTTATGATAGCATTG
The DNA here is from genome assembly GCF_031878675.1 of Megascapheus bottae. Classification (NCBI taxonomy): domain Eukaryota; kingdom Metazoa; phylum Chordata; class Mammalia; order Rodentia; family Geomyidae; genus Megascapheus; species Megascapheus bottae. The sequence goes on along the minus strand of NC_143534.1, from coordinate 23,845,784 downwards.
CTATTAAGGAAAATAGACATTTTTATTTTTCCCAGCTACAAAATATATTAAGCTGATTGAGAAAAAAAGGTTAGCAAGACTTGACCTAAAAACTAAGCCATGTGCTGTGGTATAGGTCTTCAGGAAGTGAAGGGAGAAGAATCATACTCTAAGGCCAGCCCAGGCAAGAGTTAGACAGATGCAATCTCAAAAACAAGCTGGAGGTGTTAGAATATACTGAGATTTCAGTTGCTATGGAAGCTTAGAAAGAACACTGACCGGGCGAAAGCATGAGACCCTATCTGTTAAAAAAATTAAAAAGCAAAGAAGGGCTAGGACCATGGCTCAAGTGCTAGAGTACTTGCCTAACAATCATGAAGACCTGACTTCAAATACCAATGCCACCAAAAGTAAAAAATAAAAGGAACAAGAACAAAAATGCTTGTGAAAGTATTCAGGAAATGTGGGAGTGTTTTATTGCTTTTGGAGTTATGCAATAAAATTGGTAAATGCCCATTGACAAAGAAAATATGGCATATACACATACAATGGAATATTACTGAACATTTAAAAAAGATAAAATCCAAGCTAAACGCAGTGTCTCATGCCTATAATCCTAGCTACTCAAGATTCAGAACCAGCCCAGACACTAGAGACCATGAGATTCTTATATCCAATTAACCACTAGAAAGCTGGAAGTGGTGCTGTGGCTCAAGGAGTAGGGCACTAGCCTTGAGCTGAAGAGCTCAGGGACAGCCCAGAGTCCAAGCCCCATGACTACTACCACCACCAACAACAACAACAAAAAGATAAAATCCAACTAGGCACTTGTGGTTCACACCTATAATTCTAGCTGAGATCTGAGGATTCCCATTCAATGTCATCCCAGAGAGGGAAAGTTTATGAGATTATCTCCAATGAACCACCAAAAAGCCAGAAATAGAGCTGTGACTCAAGAGGGCTAGCCTTGAATGAAAATGCTCTGAGGTAGCTTCCCTTATCAGTGCGCGCGCGCGCGCACACACACACACACACACACACACACACACACACACACACACACACACACACAAATCCTATCCTATATAACAGTATGGATCTCTCCAGAGGAGATTATGCTAAGTGAAATAGGCCAGTCCCAGTGAAGCAAAGACTGCATGATTCCATATAGGAGGTATGTCAAATAATCAAATGCCTAGAAACAGGACATGGAATGGTGGTTGAGATGATGGGGAAAATGAAAGCATGAAGAGATGCTATTGGACTTTTAGAAAGCACTATCAGTATAAATTCATTACGCTCCAGAGATGTTTTGTATACCTATAGTTAATACTGTACCAAAACTAAAAGTGATCATTTCAGCCCCTCCCTTTTTATAGATCTCATCTTAATAGTTTTTCCAAAAATTATTTGAAGTCCAGCTCTACCACATCTTAACCATGTGGCCCAGAGCAATTTTTTATACTTTTCTCATTTTGAAACAGAAGCTGACAATAATATGTATAGCATAGGAAAATCCTGAGGCCTAAATTAGTTAAACTGTGCAAAAGTATTTTTAAAAGTATATGGCATAGATAGCCTCTTAAGCAGGATATCTTCCTTCCTCCCTTTCTTCCTCTCTCTTTCTTCTCTCTCTCTCTCCCTTTCTCTCCTATCATTTCCTCAGACCTTCCCTCCTTCCTTCCTTCCTCCTTTTCCTTCTTACCAATTTTCCTTCTGTTTGCTCTCTCCCTTCATTTCCTTCTCCTTCTGGCTCTACCTCCCAGGGGCTGGGCTGAAACGTAGTACCAGCATGCCCAGCTCATGTTAATTTTGACTTCATCTTCACATGCTTGAGACCTCGATGATGGGATAATGTACAACTTTTCTGGACTACATTTGTCCTACATTTATGCCTTCAGGTATCAGCCACTCTTTTTTTTTTTTTCTTTTGCCAGTCCTGGGCTTCAGCTCAGCTCAGGGCTTGAACACTGTCCTTGGACTTTCTCAAGGCTAGAGCTCTACCACTTGAGCCTCAGCACCACTTCTGGCTTTTTTTTTTTCTATGTATGTGGTACCGAGGAATTGAACCCGGGTCTTCATGCATGCTAGGCAAGCACTTTAACCACTAGGCCAAACTCCCGGCTCCAAGTATCAGCCACTCTTGATTGTGATCCTCAATGCTGAATTCTAAATCCTGTAGGAAAGCAAGCAGGTAGACAAGAAGGAAAACCATATCTTTGAGTTTCTTCATACTTGTGGGGTAGGTTCAACATGGCTAATTGTGAATTTCCTTGTGGGCATTTCTCCACTAATGAAGGAAGTCGGTGAACAGAGATATCAGTCTTCTCCCTTGAGCTCGGAATCATGACGTCAAGATGCAAGTGTGCCTATGGAATTGGAGTCGTAAGCATTTGCTCCCACAAAAAATTCCAGAGTGGTCTCATTTTATCTATACCTGAACTACACTACTGCCATGTCCAACCTGTGACTGTACTTTTTAAAAATTCATCATGTGTGATTCTGTGTATCTGCGACAAGTGATCTTGATCCTGAATTTCCTATATCCTGCAATTTTCGTATTTAGCTCACTCTTTTTTGCCCTCGTAACATCCACCTCCTCAAAGCTCATGAATTAATTTCACCTTCAGTCACAATCTGTTGCCTTTACAGTCACTCTCCAGGCTCACTGTCACAACTTCTTTGTGCATAACGCCCCTGTCAGCATTTCAGCCCAGGAAATTCCAGTCACCATTGCCTTTTGGGGATCTAAATCAAACTATGGTTATGTGACAACTCATTCAATAGCTTGGAAGTCCCCAGCTTCTGGCCATCAACTCCCATTCACAAATTCATATTTTATAGAAAAACTTTAAGTGAAAGCTTAAATTACACAAAGATTCTTATTTGCTGCCGATACCTGTTGGGATCTACTGTAGGAATCAGGCTAAATTGGAAACAACAATTAAATGTACTTGGCACTATTTAAAATCCTCAGCAAGTTCCTCAGAAAGAGCACCCTGGCTGAACACAATGGATGAAGATTAAATAAAGGAGGAGTGTGTTTAGCTTGAGGATTTCAAGTTTCAAACTTACTTTCTAAAACCATGACTGTCTCCTAAACGATAGTATTTTAGGCAGATATCACTGTGCCCTCCTTCCTTCCTCTTTCCCTCCCTTCCTCCCTCCCTCCATCTGTCTATCCCTTCCTTCCTTCCTTCCTTCCTTCCTTCCTTCCTTCCTTCCTTCCTTCCTTCCTTCCTTCCACCCTTCTTTCCTTCCTTCTACCTTTCTTTTTACTTGTTCCTCCCTTCCCTCTCTCTCCCCTCAGTCCGACCTCTACCCTTGAGAACCCCAGGCCTTCACACACACTCAGAACACATTTTACCATTGAGCTGCACCCCCAGCTATGTTCTTTTTGTTTTTGCCAGTCCTGAGGCTTGAACTAGAGACCTGAGCACTGTCATTGTACTTTCTCAAGGCTAGCGCTCTACCACTTGAGACAGAGCACCACTTCCAGCTTTTTCTGTGTATGGGGTACTGAGGAATCCAACCCAGGGCTTTGTGCATGCTAGGGAAGTACTTTACCATTAGGCTGCACCCCCCTTCCCCGGTCCCCAGCTATATTTGTGACAGTACCTCTTAGGACTTTCTTCTTTCATTGATCTGTCTACCAAGTATTCGTATTGCTGGTGAGCCTTAATGAAAGCAGGTATCTTTGTGCATTGTGGGTGGGTATGAAAATCAATGCATGCTGTAACAGTTTGGTCAAATCACCACAATGATGAAATCAAGCATTCTCTGGCCCAACTCTTTCTAGAATGTATTCTATAAATAGGAACACATATGAGGAAAATGCCAAATGTATAAAGATATTTGATGCATTATTGAAAATAATGACCAAAGACTGGAAGAAATCAAAAGATTGATAAGTAATGTATGATCTAATAATAACTTGAAGGGCCTATGGCTGTGAAAATAACAGAAAAGTCTTCTTGAAACTTACATGGAATGATTTTGAAAATAAACTATGTGAATAAAAGAATATTTACATAATTCTTTTGGGGGATGTTAGGGTCAGGGAATGTGATAGAGGAGGTGAGATTGATTGGAAATCAATATAAACAATGAAATCTTTTCCTGATATGGCCTGATTTTTAAAAAATCTTAAGAAATTTGTATGTGAATAAAGTCACATGCACAAAAATGTGTGAATAATTTCCTTTTTTTAAAAAAAGAAAGAAAACATAGACATGCCACAGCTCTCTTGTTCTAGATGAAAAAAATGAAGGTTTCGCATTGAAAGTGTGAAATGTTAGAGTCTTCTGGAAGCATGATGCAGGGCAGATAGTCGTGAGGACATCAGCAGTTTAATACAAAGGTTTTGCACTCAGTGGTTGTGTGACCTTGGGAGACTCACAGCTCATAACAGAATTCATCACTCTCATCTGTAAACTAAGGGTCAGGACAAGATGGTAGATGGCTGAGGTTTATTCTACCCTAAAAGGCTTTTCCACATGTATTCATTGGTCAAGGACGACATGCAAAATTTGAAGAGTTAGACTCTAAATTTGATTTTTCAGTAAAGCTGGTTTAGAGTTCTATTATTCGCTTTGGAAATACATTCACAAGATGTTATTTTATCTTCCTGTCCAAGTGAATATAAAGAATTATATTTTTCCATTAATATAAAAGTATGAAGATAGGTTTTCAGTGTTGAAAACCTAATTGAAAGTCATTATTTTTTCTTTATGCCAGCCCCAAGGCTTGAACTCAGGGCCTGTGCACTGTCTTTGGGCTTACTCAAAGCTAGAGCTCTACCACTTGAGCCTTGGTATGTGGTACCAAGGAATCAAACCCTGGTCTTTATGGATGCTAGGCAAGCACTCTACCACTAGGCCAAACTCCGAGCCCCAAGTCATTTTCAAATATAAACTTCGTCACCCAAATCAATATTATTTGCCTACAACTTTTGCTATTTCTAATTGTCACCTTCCAAATGACTACTTTTCATACAAAAAGATGCCAAATAAAGAAGCCCTAGGTGTGACTGAAATGAGCACAAATTTGCATACCAGAAAATCTAACCCCAGTTCTGACTCCTGGTGCATATCATCTTGTCTGATGTTATCAGCTCAAAGGTAAGTAGGTATACCGTGATAATCTTTAGTGAATTGATTCTATTACTCAGAAAATAGTCTCTTTTCATGTCAGCCTTGATTCTTAGTAATACTATATGGATAATCTAAGTGTCCAGGACCTATCAAGGAATTTCCAAGCATTGCTCATCTAAAACCAGAGGAGTAGAGGAACAAGTTCTTTAAAAGAAGTCAGGCACTGGTAACTCATGTCTGTAATCCTAGCTACTCAAGAGGCTGAGATCTGAGGATCCCAATTCAAAGCCAGCCTGGATAAAAGAATACATAAGACTCTTATCTGTAGTTATCCAGCAGAATACAAGAAGAGGAGGTGTAGCTTGAGTGGTAGAGTGTCAACCTTTAAAAAAGAAAGCCAAGGAAGAGCAGTAGTTCTGAGTTCAAGCCCATATATAGGAACACATGCACACATACACACACACACACACACACACACACACACACACACACACACACACACACAAATTCCTGAAGTTAAAATGAAGGATCTTAAGGAAAAAGGAAGGAGGAAGCATAAATAATTCTTTTTCCTAATGAGCCTTCCATTTGTGTATAAATTCATATTTCCAAAGTATATACCTTTCATAAAAACTCAGACTTTATACATGCTGTATGTATAGTTCAAATGGTACATGTTTATTTTTAAACAATGTTTTAGCACTACCTGATGATAAACACTATTCTACAACTTTTGAGAGTGGTAATTGCTAACCTGTACCTAGGATTATATATAGCTAAGAGATTCAACAAAATATTTTGCTGTACTCAAGCTTGTTCAAAAGAAACTAGGCATTAGAGAAACTGTCTAAATCAAAGGAAGGCCAAAGAAATTGCAGTTATTTCAGAACAGATGCATTTTAGAGTCTGGCAAAAGGTAATGTCTCCCAAGATACCCAAAGCTACCTTGCTATCTAAGGAAGGAGGCTAATGGATTGTTTGGCCTTGGGCAAGTCCCTTAGTTTTTGACTTACAAAACCTGATACTTCAAACCAGATATCTTTCCCAGCTCTAACATCCTATCCCTCTGAGTCTGTGAATTAGTGCATTCTACAGATGAATTTCAGGCCTGACTTACTATGGCAATACAGTGCAGTTCAACTGTAACCCGAATAAAACCACACCCTCCTCCTGCACAGAAGCAACATGGAGAGCAAGCTTGATTGACGTGGGAATCAGACTGGCCTTAGATTTCAGCATCATGATATGTTCCCACCAGAGTACTGTGGATTGTCCTCCAACCTATTCAACTGTGCACTAAATCTGCAGGATGTGAGATCAGTGCTTATTCTGGTAAATAAAGGAATCAACATTCACCAAGTGTACTAAATCATCAGTCTTTCCCTTCCCTGCCAAATTCCTATGGAAACAAACAAACAAAAAAAAGTCAGAAGAGAACAGAAAGCAGAAAATATTTTTGGCCTACCTCATGATGTGCTGAATCATGATTGCCCTATATTTTATCAGTGTGGCCTCTACCTGCCCTCCCACCTAGTAGAACTATTTTCAGCACATAAGCCAATGCTTATTTCTGTAGATGTATCTTAACTAAATCCTTGTTAGGTAGTTTTGTTATGGGTGTGATTGCTTAAGCCCATCCAGCTGCTTCCTCAGTGGTACCTCTAGAAATAAAGGGACAGGAAGCCTGAGAAAACAAAACTAGCTCAGTGTTACCTCTCATTTTCAACCCAAGTAAACCCTGTTCATCACAGACCAGAAGCACCTGCTTGTATGAAGGATGGTTAGTTCCTCATTTCTTTCCTTGGCCACCTTAAGTCCTGGTAATTACTTTTCTCATTCTAATTGAATTTGCATTAAGTCCAGGGTGCTTGGATTCTTTGGAGAGCTAACAGTCAAATCTGGCAGACACTGTCTTATAGTTAGGAATGCAAGACTCCTGGGAAAACATCTGGCCTCATTCTGAACAAATGCCTGAATTTATTTTATTCATACCTAAAGACTCTCTGAATGTTCTTCCAAATGAAGTATGCGCTGGACACACATTACTTTAAAATAAAACTAGGCTGACAAAAGACCTTATGAGAACCACAAACAGGAGAAAGTTTGATACATGACCATAAATTAATCATTAAAATATTCCTAATATTTTTCCACTTACGTCTCCCACACCAACTTTGTGAGTTCCAACTTGCCAAACTGGTCTTGAATGAGCTACAGTCATGCGCAACTGCAAGCTTTCTTTAGTCTCAAATTGTCATCTTTTATCACTATGATAATTATAGAGGAATATGTAATGACAGTATTTCTATATACAATGTCGAACACATTGTGATCAAAGAATATTAAACAGAAAAAGGATTGTGATAATATTGTAGCCCTGAATTATTAATAATTTACAACTGTGGGTCATTCACTAACAAGCAAACATCCACCCAGGTATTTATTTATGCATAGTTGCGTATACATGGAGTTTGTGTGTTATATTGGGTCATAAATTAGGAGTAATTCAAATCCACTTAGGGGCTACATTTGAGAAGAACTAAAATCATTAAACAAGTACTAGAAAGCATCACTCTTCTATGCCCTATGCACTCCTCTATCCTCTATGGTTTTCTACATCTACCTCTTCCGTCATATACAGTTACAACCCCTAAAATAATATTTACCCAAGTCAAAGTGTGTCTCTTTATTTAGAGCCAGAAATCTGAGAGGCTACACATATTCACACTAATAAAATATTATTGATGCTTTCATTATAATTGTACTTGGAGTTTACCTGTAGCTGGGCATACTAGTCTTTTTACTTCTCCTCCTTCAAAATATATTCTTTCTAAACATCGTATTAGTAATGTGAAGATATACTCAAAAGGTGTTACTGTGTTTGTCATCCTCAGGTCTCACCCCTGCCAGGCTTAACAATTCTCAAGCGGTAGCAGAAGTTTATTGGTACTTATGGTTTTACAATAAATAAATGAAACTACCAGTACTTCCTTCCATTACACAGCTTTCTTTCTATAATGTCTCAGGAAATTCCATGAAAACTGCATTGTCTATTATCTGGTCTTCTTTTCTAGCTCTTCAAGAAATAGTTAAAGGATATAAAAAGTTATGTGGAAGAATTTTCACTTACAGAATATCCAGGATGCCTTCATCCTCTGATATTCACTATGGGCTAGAAATTCCTGGGTGACATTTGCTCTCAAGATCACACAGTCTTGCCATGTATGAACTCAAGAGTTTTGTGATCTTAGTGATAGATAGCTCAGTTTCTTTATTTTCTTACTCTCTTGAATTCTCTGAATGAATCATGTCCACAAAATACTTCAAACTTCTCCTCAGGATACATCCTTCGATCCTTCTCCTCCCTTGCTGGAGCCTCCAAAACAGGGATGCCATTTAAAACAACTCTCAGTGGGGCATGGAGATTACAAACTCACATTTGTAATCTACCTACTCAAAAGAATGATGGTTTGAAACTAGCCCAAAAGTCCCAAGACTGGTATCTCCAATTAAGCTTGAAGTGGAGCTATGTTCAAGTAATGAATGAAAAAAAACCCAGGCCCCAAGATCAAGCCACAGGACAAGCACAAAACAAAACACCTCTCTGAAGCAGGTTTCTAATATGATTGATCTAATGGTCCTACCACAGCCATTTCGATGCCAAGAGCTCTTTGACAACACCATCAGTGATGTTTCAACCTCAATATTTTGATATGACCTAAAAAAGAAAATTAGAAAGTTGGTTTGAATTCAGGTAAGTTATGAGCAATGTATTCACCCTGACTATGTCCATGAGCCACGCTTATGATGGATGTTTCCCTGTAAGGTGACAGCAGCAAGGGGATGTGAGCAGAAGATGCTAAGGTTAAGACAAACCAGAAATCACTGAGAACTACATCATATCCCTGGGACAATCTATCAGTTGCTCGTAGGAATCTATCTGCATTTCTTTCCCTCTTAGGTATGGTCTAGATTTTGAAAAATTATGCCTTATGAATGGCAATCCAAGTTTCATAATTCAATCAGCAATATATAAGTAGAGGAAATGGTATAACATGGACAGTATCACTTAGGTTACACAGGAAATCTGTAGTTGTGTGCCTGTTATTAATGCATTTCACATGTATGAAAAACATCTTGGCTTTGTACAATAGGCCTAATGGCCCATCTGGAGGCAAATTCAGTTTAAACATGAAATTTCACTTCCAATACAACAGGACTCTGCAGACCATCCTCTCAGCTTAGCTAACTTTTTTTTAAAAAAAGCTATTATTTAAAAAACAACTTAAGACCTTTAGAAATGGTCCTGAAATCCCATACCAAATGAAGAACGTTTATTCAAGAAAATGTATTAAACATCAGTAACAACAGTGACAGTCTGTGATATTTATTCCAAAAATCAGTCCCTTCCCCTTCCCTTTCTCCTTCCTAACTTAGAAAAATGGAAACTTTGCTATAGACAAATGCAGCCAAGAACACGAAACTCCCAGAGGCCTTTCTTCTCTAGAGGAGCTGGACATCAGCCTTCCTTTGCCACCTGTTCCAGGAAAGTGAAGCTGAGCCATGACACCTCCTTTCTACTGTTTTATCATTCCTTGCAGGACAAAGGATGTGCCTTAGCTCTGGCACTGGCTCAGATCACCCATACTTCACTTGAAAAGATGGAGATTTCACATCCCATGGTATAAGCTAAGAGGACCTGAGGCTACTTTCCCATTCTTACTGAGAAGTAGGCTCCTAACCCCAGATCCCAGGAAGATCAGCCACTGTGCTCTTAACAGGACCAGTAAATGCCAGAGGGCCTAGAGAAGGGCTGTCAGTTTATAACCCTATATTTGGCAACGCTATCTCTCAGAAATAAGATGAATTAATATTTTCTCAGATAACTTCAAACTAAAGGCTAGTATTTTTTACAGATTTTCTTTACAAAAAAAATGCTATTGAAGCTGGGTACCAGTCTGTAATCCTTGCTTCTCAAGAGACTGAGAACGGAGGATTATGACTCAAAGCCTGTCCAGACATGAAAATCTGTGAGACTCATCTCCAATTAAGTACCAGAAAGCTGGAAGTAGAGCTCATTTAGAAATTAATATACTTCTTAATAAATCAAACAGGAAAATATTAGGATCAATAAACTACAGAATAGATTTTTTTTGCAAAAACATATGTCATGCAACCAAAGCATTTGAAACTGGAATTTTAAACCCAAACTCCACAGGTTTTACATGTTAGATCTGTGCATCCATTTCCACCTTTACAGCCCAAATAAAAAGATATGGTAGCTCATACTAGCTACTTAGGAGACAGAGCTTTGCAAATCTTGATTCAAAGCCAGCTCAAGCATGCAAGTCTGATAATCTGTCATGTGTAATTAAGCACCAAAAACCAGAAATAGAGATGTACTATCCTTGAGAGAAAAAGCTAAAAGACAGCACTCAGGCACTGAGTTCAAATCTCATTAGAAAGGGGGGGGGAGAGAGAGAGAGAGAGAGAGAGAGAGAGAGAGAGAGAGAGAGAGAGAGAGAGAGAGAGAGAGAGAGAGAGAGAGAGAGAGAGAGAAGGAGAGGGAGAGGGAGAGGGAGAGGGAGAGGGAGAGGGAGAGGGAGAGGGAGAGGGAGAGGGAGAGGGAGGGAGGGAGGGAGGGAGGGAGAGAGAGAGGGAGGGAAAAAGGGATTTTATTACATGGCATGAGGATGTCATGGGAAGACAGCACATCAATGCATCTTCAGCTATTATTGGGATACAGACTACTGCCCAAAATTAAATAAGAAGAATTGTGAAGGGGGTGAGAAAGAATGCATAGGTTAAATACTCCCAAATCATAGTGTGCTCAGAGGTTGTCAGAAGTGGAATCAGTGGTTTGCTAGTACATGATCTTAGGGTTGGTGAGGAGGGGACTTATTACAATAATGAGCCACTGATGCCTGTCTGGTCTTCCCCAGGATTTCAAGATGGCAAAAAACATGACAGTAGAAGATAATAGCTCATGACAAAAGACACATACAAAATGAAAAAGTCTGGGATAACTAATTTTTACCTCCTGCTCTTAGCTAACTTACAAGACCAGAAGAAAAAAATCAAGTTGAATTTTAAGCATTTCTTACACAATTATTAGAGGGTACTATGTAGCCTTAGACTGCCTATAATAAAAACTAAAAAAAGCTCTTGAATTGAAAGAAGCATAAACTAAACCTAGTACAAGAAAATAAAATAGTTAAGATTAGAGTAGAAGTAAATGTAATAGGGAATAAAAACCTATGGAGGATATTAATGATTTTATTTATTTGAAAAGATGAATTAAATGGACAAACCTTGACTGGATAGAATAGGATAAAAGGAAAAGTCAAACTACTAAAATAAAATGTAAACAAAAAAACAGAGGCGATCACTACTATTTTACACATGTAACAATGACTCAAAAGGAGTTTACCAATTTAGGAGAAATAAAACTTTCCAAGAAAAGTATACTCAACCGAACCTGAGGGCTGGAAATGTAGCTCAGTAGTAAAGCATCTATCTGAACAAAGCCCCGAGGTCATCTTCAACATAGAAAAGAATAGAAGGAAGTGGGATAGAGGGAGGAAGGGAATTAAGGAGAAGAGATGATTTAATTGTACTTATGATAAATTGTTAAATTCTAAACCTTAGCTACAATATAAAACGCATGCTGAGCATCTTCAAGCATGAAAGCCACTGAACGTTTAAAGAATTAATACGAATTTTTTCAGATATCCCTACTAAAAAAAGACATAAGCATAAGCAGGCAAGTCCTCACTCATTCTATGAAACCAATATTACCATGACACCCAAATCAAAGACAAAGATTACAAACCAATAGCTCTTACAAGTACAAATGCAAACATTGTCAAACAAATGTCAGCAAGCCAGATCAGGTAACATATAAAGGAAATTTTATACCACAGCTACTGGGTATAAATTCTATGAGAGCAAAGTCCATGTAATATCTGAAAATCACTTAATTTTATCAATGGACTAAAGCCCCCAAATCACGTAATGACATCAATAGAAATTACTCAGTAAAATCTAACATCCTTTCTTGATTAAAAAAGTAAAATACTGCACAAATTAGCAAAGTGAATGAATTCTTCCATGTAATAAGGGACAGGTATAGCAAATCCTACAATTAACAAAATAATAAGTAGTTAAAATAAGAGACTTTTACATTTTGTGAAATAAGAATGTCAGCTCGCTTCATTATATCACTGCTATTTGCCAGTTTATTAGAGGTTCTTACAACTAGTTATGAAAAAGAATTTAAATACATCCACACGGAAAGGAAAAATCACATTGTTTCTATTCATATACAACATGATCTTGTATATAGACAGTTCTAAAGAACACAATAAAAAAAACTATTTGGATTAATAGAAACAGTTCAACAAGGTTCCAGCATACAAGAAAAACAGAAAAATCAAATATATAGCATTTCTGTATTTTTGTCCTGGGAAATCTGAACAAGAAATTTTAAATAAAAGATCCTATTTACAATAGCATCAAAAAAGACAAACGAAATATAACCAAAAAGCTTCAGATTCTATTACGTGAATACTATAAAGTGTTACTGAAAAGAATTCTTAAAAGATAACAATAAACAAAAACCATCTCATCTCCCTAGGTCAAATGACTTAATATTTTTAATGGCAATGTTGTCCTAAGTTAGTCTAGAATGTAATCCCTACCCAAATTCCAGTTGAACACTGTAGAATTCAACAAGCTAATTCAGAAATGTGTGGGAAAGCCTAGAACTGGAAGTTCAGGCCTGTAATCTTAATTAGGAGACAGAAATCCATAGGATCACAGTTCAGAGTCACCCTGGACAGTAAAATCTGCATGATTCCATCTCCAAAATACTATCAAAACTCAGGACTGGAAACATAGTTTATGTGGTAGAGCAGCTGGCCTAGCTAGCGAGCGGAGCAAGCAGGAAGCATTGAGTCAAACGCAAGTACTGCCAAAAAGGGGGAAAAAAATAAGCCAAAAGAAACAGAAAACAACTGTTTATATAAAAAAAATATAGGCAATACAAAAGTAAATAAAGTGGACCCCCTAGCCCTGGTGGTGGATGGGAATGGAAATAAAAGGCAGAAATATAGCTGGGCTGGAGGTGAAGTAGGTGTAGCATGTACAAAGCCCTGAGCTCCATCTCTAGTACAAGAGAGAGAGAAAGGAGCACAGTGTCAGAGAGACAGAGATACAACCTTAAAACCTGACTCCCTTCTTTAACAAGGTCATTTTCATATAGTTATGTCAAAACTGATTGTTGGAAAAGGCTGTGGAATTGCCCTCTCTGCTGCAATGAATTCATGTTCCCAGTGTTTGATCTGCTGACGGCTATTGCTGCCAAGCTCTAATAACCCATACTCAGGCTTTCATTTCAGGCCATTAAATCAGCATTTCAAACTCCCCAGTTCAACATCACTAAACTTCTCCTGATTTCATCGTAGACAGAGAGTAGGTTAATTTTCTCACTCTAAAACCTAGAACTCCCCGGGGTGCGGCTGAGTCATACCTGTAAACTTAGTTACTCACAAGGTTGAGATTTGAGAATCCTGATCCGAAGCCAGCAAAGGCAGGAAAGTCCACCAGACTCTTCTTATCTACAATTAATCACCAAAATGCTGAAAGTGAAGGTATTAGTTAAGTGATAAAGTGCCAGTCTTGAGCTAAAAAGCCAAGGCATAGCACCAGGCCCTGAATTCCAATCTCAGTATTCACATGATAAATAAATATCCTATTTCGCCTCCTTTCTCTTCATCTTTTTTTTTTGGCTGGCCAGAGCCTCATTCGCTGCATTCTCAGAGTGTGTGCCTTCTTTCTTCAGTTTATTGGGGCACTCTGTCCATATTCACCCATATTCTCTATTCAATTTTTTGTTTCCTTTTCAAAAAGCACTGACATTTAACTTGTTTTTAAAATAATCCTATGCAGATTATAGAAAGTTATTAGATAGCTCTACTCAGCCATAGCAATGTACCATGAAAATTCTAGCATATTAACAATGGAACTCTAGACTAAGGGGAAATCTTAATAGAGGATAGGGAGGCAAGTAAGAGAGCATCTTCTTACAAGGTCATGCAGGAAAGAAAGAAGCTCACTTGATTCTGACTACAAACCTCTGCATGCCTGTAAAGTTGACTTCTTTATTCTTTGGGCATTCACAGAATTCTCTTTTAACAAGGCACCATTGTTACATTTGTTCTCAGCTTCCAAGCTGGTTATGTGGGACTTGATCCTGGCCTTGCTGTCTATAGCTCTCAAAAGTGCATCCATTGCTCCACTCTTCGTGTCACTGCTCCTGAAGTTACTTCTGCTCTTGTGGCAAAATCAAGCGTGTTTCTAAAGACAGTGTACTCTAAAATTGTGACACTTAAAAACCCACCGCGTATTAGTTCAGACTGAACACATCCAACTTGAAGAAAGAACACAGGAGAATGACATGAAGGCCAAACACAGATGTTTCTAATAAAAGTAATCGGGCAGTTGCACACAAAGTTGTGGAAAATATTAAGGTAATCATCAAGGGATGTTGAGACACTCTTACTTGGAACAGTGGGAAACTGTTAACACTAGTAGGGCAGAAAGGGCAAGGAGATGAAAATGTCTGATGGAGCCCTGTAAGAGAATCCCCCTGGAGGGCAGGGTCACCTAGCAGGAGCAGTGTCACTAAGAGACATACACACTCCCACCCCCCAATCCTAAGCAAATAAAGGGAATGGGGGAATCCCTTTTTCCTCTGGTGATTGGTTTCCAGCAAATCTCCCATTGGTCAGTCAGGGAGGCCAGGCCGTGGAATAAAGTCTATAGAAGTCAGCTCTAATAAGCATAAGGGAGAGGAAGTAATTGCTAGGAATTTAACTGTGCAGGAAAAGGTTAAGTAAGCTAAATGAGGTACTAAATGGAATTCGGAGATCTCAAGGAGTATATTTCAATTGAATATCGGAGTCCTAGATGTAGTGCCAATTTTTACCTCGTCTGTAAAGATATTCTAGCTTCTATGAAGGTTTGTTTTGTTGATTTATATTTGTGTTAGTATTTTTTAAATTTTATTGTTAACTAGTTGTACAAATGGATTATAATTCCATAAGTCAGGTTAGGAATATAATGTACCTTCATCAGCATTATCCTTTCCATAATTTTCCCCCATTTTTCTCTCTCCTATTCCTACCCTCAAGTTATATAGTTCAACTTTTATATAATGTACATTGAATATATGTGACTGAATGTGTTCACCTTTCCTCCCTCCTTTCTTGTCCCCTCCCACTCTATTCTCCCCCTTCCTTTTGTACTCCTCCTTCAAGTTATGCCAACTGTTAGCCAATGTTTGTGTCTATCTTCATAAAGCCCTGTATGGTATTATGTATGTTTGTATACTTTTATCTTACTTCCACATATAAGAAAACATGCGCTATTTGTTTTTCGAATTGTATTTTATTGTCATGATGATGTACAGAGGGGTTACAGTTACATTCATCAGGTAGTGGGTACATCACTTCTTGAACATTGACTCCCCTTCTCTTGTTTTTGTCCCCCTTTTCCTTCCCCCATCCCTCCCAATCATCTTGTGTTTTTTCCTTCCCTTCTCTATTTCAAATAAACAAATAAATGTATATACAATATGCCAGTATACATGGTCAGACAAAGAAACAACATGAGATAAACCATAAGGGGAAAAAAAGAGAAAATAAATAACTTCACATAGTACATTAAGAAAAACAATCACACAGATAAACCTCTGGTTTCCATATTGTAGAGTTCATTTGGCTTAGTCTCATTCTATATGTCCTTATGTACCTAGTTTTTTGAGCTATTGTGATCCTCTGCTAGGAGAATCCTCAGTGTGTACTAATTATTACAAATAATGCTAGCACTGAGGCTTGAACTCTTGATATGAGTGCCGACCTTTAGCTTTCTCACTCAAGGCTGACTTGAGCCATATCTCTGCTACCTGGTTTTTGATAGTTAATTGACAATAAGATCCCCAAGCACTTTCTTGCTTGGTTGGCTGAATATCAGATCTCAGTGTCCTAAATAGCCAGGATTACAGATGTGGGTCTCTAGCTCTAAGCAACAATGGAGGCTTTTCACTGATGGATAATGCCTTTGTTTTCCTCTGTTATCGCCTCATAATCTCACATGTGGTAAAGATCCTTTCTTTCCTGCTGATTCTCAACTAACTTTAACCACACTTTATAATTTTCCTGTGTAGGGTTAAAGTAGACAAGTGGCATTGGTTTCATAGGTTCTGGGTTGAACACAAGAAGGCTGGCTCAACCTGGCATATTTTATGAGAAACCACTCATATGTCATCACCTCTTCTGGACCAGGAGCAAAGCAGCCTGAGCTATGACATGATTATATCAAGACGCCTCAGCTTTTCCTTTATTCTTAAGGCTTCACTTATGCTTAGAATAGCCAGTTCTGGTACGTATAATCCAGTTAGTCTCAAAAAGAAGGCCATGGAGTCATTGTACCTAAGGCTACGTATTGTCACATCAACACGGAACAGATGCAGCACTCTCCAACTCCTCCATCGTTGACAAGATATGCCAAGGGGACATATATTATGTTACTTGGTCTATGATATTACCCATTATTATGGTGTTCATGTCAACTGGGGTCGTAGAGGTAAATCACATGATCACTTCATTGAAGAGATTTTAATGACAGGACAGTTTTAGAAGTGTGAGAATATCTGTGAAGCTCTCAGAAATTATTGATGGTGGGAAGCACTCAAGATAAAAGGGTGAAAACTGTGACCTGTGAGAGCTAGAACCTTACAGAAGGAACTTCCTGGAAGTAGCTAGAGTCATGTGGGAACAAGGAAGGGAAAGTAAATTCTAGGTCTTCATTTTCCTTCTGTCTTTGGTCTTTGGCTGATATTCACACTAGCCACGTCTCACTTCCTGTCCGTGGAAAAGGCACTCGGTGCTGTGGTCATAGACTTCTACCTGTCTAGCAAGTAGCAAGACAGAAAAGAGAACGCTGTAGGGACAGGAAAAAGAATGAACTAGAAAGCCTTCATCACCAGTATCCTTGCATGGTAACTCACCAAACCTACCTTGCAATAAATGGGATCTATTTGGAGATGGCTAGATTTTAATCCTTTCCAAGGGAATTCTACTGCTGAAGTGTCAAACAATCTTACTGGTTATGTGTAACAAATATCCCAGTGAAACTAGAAAATAGTATTACTGCTTCCATCTGAGGACTAATAGTAAAGTGCAGACTCAGTAACCAAAGGAGAACAATCTGTGAATAATTCACTACTTTAAATACATTCATATTGTGTCTCTGCTATTTCATCTCATTGATCATGTCTTTCAATAATTTCTGGGGAATGACTCAACTTTAATCCCTGAATTAAAGAATGGCATATTTATTCTGAAAGAGCAGATTGTTATTTTTGGACACTACTTGAAATATAAATTGAGTTCTGTGATTTAACATGAGGGCACAGTGGCTAGGGATTTTCCATGTTGCTTTTACAACTCTGTCAACATATGCAGAAAATCATATTCCTTCTTTCCACACCGCAAATCAATCACAGAACATCCCTGTGGTTAAATACATTTTTGTTCTGAATTTGGTGTCTTAACTTCTCTTTCACTTTACACTATGAACAATAAAATTGGTCATAGATCTCCAAATGATATCATATTAGTAAACTGTAATAAAAAGAAAAATCACATGCAAATGAAAATTTCCTCAAAACTTCATTGAACGATAGCCTCTATGAAAACAATAGCCCTGCAGTTTAATATGCTGATATAATGATTGCCACGCCCTCTCCTATCCTACTGTTAAGTCTATAATAAGATGTTGGCATTATTTATATATATAATAACTATGTTACTATATAACATAGTTGTAGCTATAATGACTCCAGAGAATATGCTTCTTAATAATTTTTATTAACATTGTAAAATGTACACATATAGAACCTAAAGTAAGATATATTTTACATTGTACATATTTCCCAGAATCTATTATGATTAGTCATTTTATATTCTCATCTGACTTCAGAAAAAGCCAAAGGAGTAATTTCAGCATGTTACTTAAGACAATGGAACTTGTTAAGTGGTTCTGCTTTAAAACAAGTCCACATCTGTCTTTCCTGTCTCCCCAAATTTCATTAGTCAATGTATGTTAAAGTACCATTCAGCACCTCTTCCTTGTATATACTTCCTAAAAATACACGGGCAATGTTGATTAATACAACAGTATAAAAATAGTGTAAACCTAGGTTTTAAGGACCATAGCATCCATAAAAGAACAATCTACTACGCTAAAAGAATACTTGGAGAATACAAAAATCTCCTTAGGATTTAATAATTACATTTGCTAAAAGTTAAAAATCAGTAAGTATGCAATTGTGAAACAGATGCTTCCAAAAAAATAAGCTGGTAATTTGAAATTTCATCTTCATGTACCCTTCCAGATTGTACATGAAAAATAAAATAGAAAGCAGGAAAGGGGAATTGTAACAAAGCTGGATCCAGAGGTACAATATTTAACAGTAGCAGGAGGAGAACAGTGAGCAAACTGTGGGGAAAATAATACCAAAAACTAATAGAAAATCTCCTGAGCTAAAGATGGGCTTGAGTGAGTTATTGGGGCAAAAGTGGCTGCTCAATGTCATGCAGAGACTGTACTAAATTACAAAGGCAATAATCAAACACTAGAGTCTTTCCTGAGCTATAGATAAATCTTTCACAGAAAAAAAAATTCCTACTGGATTGCTGGATAGGAAGACTAAGAGAAATATACACATAAGCATCTGCTGTCAAACTTCTAAAATGAGAAGAATCTAAGTTTCCAGAAGGAAAAGTTATACCTAGATGAGAAAGAATGAAACTATCACAAAGTTTCACAGGTTTCACATAAACATAGATGTATAGACTCTATAGAGATTGTATGCTATGAGATAAAAGTAAAAGAAAGTAAAATAAATACATTTATGCGAAATATGTTTTCCAATTGCCTATTCTGGCAGAAATATGTTACACTGTGTTCATGATTTATAACTCCCTTGGAATTATAACTTTTCACTTCTTGGACAAAGTTCTTAACCTTATCAGACTTCCCATGAACTATAGATCAAACTAATAAAAAGGTAGAAACTCCAAAAGCACATTAAATTTAGAATATAATTGGATTTTAAAATAGGCAGATTGCATCATATTCATGTGATCAGATATAAGAATATTGAGTCACAATTGCTAACATGTATTGTACAATAATTTTAAACAATGAATATGATTTATATGGACCACAGCATAGAAAAATATGATATAACTGTAATTGACAAAATGAAGTTACTTTTTGTATATAAAAGTCTTAACATTTCCTGAGAGCACTCTCCTTGAGCTTTCATTTCCCTGCTCTTTCCACTAATCACCCCACCATCTTTGGAAACCCCTTATTATATTCATTAATGACAAAGCAAAGGACATTGTTAATGGATAACCATGGTTCATGAGATGTTTGCTGTGCTAACTGATGCACTGTACCCTATTTTATAACCCTGTAAATCTCAAAAAAAGTTCTCATAGTACTCTCTAATATTTTCACCAATTTATGGTTTCAATGAAGTATATATTTATAGGGTTATTCAGAGAATATATCATCTCAGAGCATATAGCATATCATATATTGGCATCCCAGTAGAAACAATTTAAGTATGAGAACATTGTAGAAAGTGGGACAAGTACAATTCTCCTGCCAATGTAATTTTTCCTTCAATGAATTTATTTTTTACATATTATTTTAAGGAGCCTTCCATGCTATTTACCATCCAGTTATTTCATCTTTTGTTAAGGACACAAACCAAAGAACTGATTTATAGCTCATTTGTACAACTCTGAATGAAAGAGTGCTTTGTGAGAAAAATTACTCCTATTACATGGGTGTCAAACATTCAAATGAAGTGACACATAAATTTTACTATTTTCCATATTAACATTTACTATTTATTTTAGTATTTTTACATATGAATTTCTTCCACAGTTACAGCTACCACACTGGACAAAAGACATTTTATATCCAGTATTCAATGACATATTTAGGTGGCCATGATAGGGCATGCCTGTAATGCTAGCACTTAAGAGGTAGAGGCAGGAGGACTATGAGTCCAAAACAAGTGTGGGCTACATAGTGAACTTTGTCTCAAAAAATAAAGAAGAATCTCATTTTATAATAATACACACATACTATTCATAAAATTCTATATTTCTTATTTTATTACTCAATGCAGCTGAACAAATGTTATTTTTTTAATCACACACAGCAACTCATATGAAATGGCAAGAATCATAAACCCACTACCATTACAGTTTTTTTTCCAGGAATAAGTTGAACAGATGAAAAAAAATCCATTGTTGTACAGATGCAGTCCAGGCAGTTAAGTGGAAAGTATACCATAGAACGAACAATAGCTTGCTAGGGGAAAAAATAGATAATGTGCAGAATCGTTTTCCATCTACACATCTCCTGGGATCATTTTAGGAAGACAGCCTAAACATCAATCCAGGCTTCCTTTATCTCTATATTGTTAAGTATCTCCCAGTGCTAGACCACTTCTTTGAACCAATATTCAGGTAAGACCCTCCTGCCTCTCTCCACAGTTTTGTCTGATCATTGAATACCCACTGAGTGTGGCTTTTGTTGTGTCTCCATTAGAAAGTGAGTCTAACATCAGTACCCAGTGACAGTTGCCGTCCCTATCAGATCCTTTGCACTCTCTTTCCAGGTAGGGGACAGGTCACCAGGTGTGCATTTCTTCTTCTACATTGTTTTAAACCTTTTCTCGCATGTAACAAATACTTTCATATCTTCTTGCTTCTCTAGTAGCACTGAATCTCTTGAGAGTTCTTTGAAAAAGGAAGTTTCAGATTAAAATCAGTTCTTTCAGGATCTTCACCCAAAGGAGGTAGGGAAAAAAAAGAATTAGTTGGTAAATTCATACAAGTTTCCTGATAATATCACCTCTCTTGCAGAAGGCTTGTAATTGTTCCCCTCAGATCCATACATGCCATGCGCTTTCCTCTGAGATCAGAGATCAAAGCAGAAAAGCCTATAATTTACCTTCCAGAGAGGCTGTTGTACTTAGTTGTAACACATTTGGATAGAAAGTATAGAAATTAATAGTTAAAACATACCATCCTTCCTTTGTTTTCTTCCTTGATAGGGACATAGGAAATGCACTTTATGTTTTGAAGACAGACTCATGACTATAAGGCCTGTAACATATGTGCAAGAGTCAACTTACCAGGAGGAAAAGTGTATTCTGGCTGTGATTGTAGAAGTTTCTGTTCATGATCACTTGGCCCTGCTGTGTGTTTGGGCCTGCAGTGAAGCAGAAAGGCATGGTGGGAAATCTGTGGTTGTGAGGACTACTCTTTTCCTGGCAACCAAGTAGCAGAGAAAGACAGGAGGGCTAGGGTCTGAGTACTTCCCCAATCACCTGGTCTCCTCCTACTTGACTCCATTTCCCAATAGTACTGCATCACGTGACCAAACCTTCAGCACAAGGGCTTTGGGAGACACAATCCACTTACATTCGTGATCCAGATGTCTAGAGAAGTACTACTTGTCAGTTTCTCAAAGTGTGACTTGATTCTGGAGAATAAAATAGATGGCTAGGAATTTTAGCTGTGGAAATACAATTCGTTCATCTAAAGTGTCTCTTTATCTAGATACTGTACAGGTACAAGAAAAGCAGAGAGGGTATGAAAAGGCTAAGTCAGAAGAAAACCTTGCAATCAACCCATTTTTCATTCTGTGTTTCATGTTTTCCCAGAGAACAATAGTGGAGCAACTTCTCTGTGTGGAGCATTGCACACGCGGGAGATGCACTATGAACAAAGATGAAATTATCCCCTTCACAACAAGATCGTGGCTGTTCCAGTGCCAAGATGCTTGTGGCTAAGTGCTCTTATAAATGATGTGCCCAAATGTTACAGGACGAGCATTTCTATGGTCATAGGGGCTAGAAAATCTACTATCAAGATACTCCATCATAAAAATTGATGTATAAAACTTGAAAACTTCTACTTCTCTGAAAAGTGCCTGTCTTAACAATTTCTATAAAGTTTTAGCACATCTCAGAAACTAGAGCTAAACAACTTTCCCATGAGGCCCTTCAATTATAAGAAACCCCAGACTGAAGAAATCTGCCAAGTTTCCAAAAGCTACACATTTTTCTTGGTTTAGTATGAAATTCTGGCTATACCATTCGGCCAGTTAGTTAGAAAGTAAAACATAACTTGTCTGCAATGTTACAGTTATCTAATATTTCTTATTGGAATCATAGCCAAGACTAAATTGTTTAGATCATATATGTGCAGAGGAATCACACATGTGCAACTTTTACCAGGTTAAAGCTTTAGGGATAAATCTAAGAAGCCAAGCACTAGTAGCTCATACCTGTAACCCTAGTTAAGGAGGATGAGAGTGATTTGTGGTTTGAAGCCAGCCAAGGCAGAAAAGTCCATGAGACTCTTATTTTTAATTAATCAGTAAAAAGCCAAAAATAAAGTCTGACTCAAGTAGTAGAGTGCCAGCTTTAAGCAAAAAAGCCAAGGGAGAGCACCCAAGCCCTGAGTTAAATGCTCAGTACCAAAACACACACACATACACACACATACACACACACACACACACACACACACACACACACACACACACACACACACACACCCCTATGGATCCAAAGCTTGGATCCTTGTCTGCATCTATATAACCCTGAGCTTCCCTTATTAGAAGTGTCTTGTAGGAGCCTGTATTCCTTCCTCTTCCAGACTCTCTCCAGCATTTTTATGAGCAAGGTCTATGCCTATATATGTAACCATTTATCCCTGTGTCTAGCACCAAACCTGGCAAATACATGATGCTCATAATGGTTTCTGAATAATTGGAAAAGTTGCCAATCAATGTGGTTTCTTTTCCTACTTTAGAAAATTAGAATACAATTGATGTTTTTAAGATACATCTGAAAGTTTAGTTTCACATTTATAAACATTATGAATATTATAATATTTATAATATAATATTAGAATATAAATATTAAAGTCAAGGTAGCTAATGTTAAGAGAACTATCTTGGAGGAAAAGCTTCTAAATCATACCATGGTTTTATCAGTAACTTTTAATATTTGTATCAATTCATACTAGAGTATTTGTGAACATAAACTGAATCAGTGTATACCCAATACTGGGTTAGCTTCTATTAATGCCTGCAATGCCATTTTCATCAGTAAAATTAAGTCAATGATAAAAGACTATCACACCACTAAGAAGCTAGTTATTTAGCTAATATTATTAGCACCTATTTGTACCTACTTATTGTCAAAGGTTTGGCCTTAAAACTAAACATGGCTCTTTGCCCCAAATTAGGCATACTATTTCTTTCTACTATCTACTCAGATAAAGTAGCAAGAAACATGAATAGAGCAAATATTTCTCTTACCTTGTTTTTTTGTACCTCCTGGGGCTTGAACGCAGGGCCAGAGCACTGTCTTGGCCTTTCTCAAGGCTAGTGCTCTACCACTTGAGCCACAGCATCACTTCTAGCTTTTTCTATGCATGTGGTACTGAGGAGTCAAACCTAAGCCTTCAAGCATGCTATGCAAGCACTCTACCACTAGGCCATACTCCCAACCCCATTTGTCTTATCTTGCCCTATCTAATGTATCATAAGAATACAACATGTCTACAGAAAAGCTCAAGAAGCAAAATAGTAATAATCAGCTTTATTCACACAGAAAACTACTATACTACACATAATATACATATTTTCCTTCAAAGTTGGTATTTGTGAAATGGTAGTTAAGTGTAGACTTTCTATCTGTGAGTCCAGCAATCTAACATCTGGAAAATGAAAACAAAGGAGTTAGGTTAGTATTGCTGAATAAAGCAAAAATATTCTTTGTGTTTGAACTTAGAACTTGCTCATCAGGCATCTAACTGCTTGAACCATACTTCCAACACGTTTTTGTTTTACACACATTTACACATAGTCTCTCACTTTTTTTTGGCCCTGGACCAGTCTCAATCTTCTTACCTATGCCTCCATGTAGTTTGGATAACAGACATCAAGCACCATTTCTGACTTATTTGTTGAGATTGCATCTTGCTAAATTTTTGCCACAGCTGGTTTTGGAATACAATACTATCTCTACCCCTTGAGCAACTGCAATTCCAGGTGCTCCTAATCATGCCTAGGCTATCCAAAAATAGTTTGAAATCTAAACATCTGTCATGTAATTAAGTTTAAAATTGACTATGCCTACGATTCAGGATTTTTCATTTAATATGGTTTTATAGAGAATTGTAATACTGATAAGAATTTTTTACCTTCCCAAGTATAAAACTTTTGAAAACTAGACTATAACTATCTATCAATCAGTATCTATCGATATAGAGATAGAAAGAAAGATGAGAAAGCACACAAAATAGTGTATATGAAAGGGTTTTTAAATCACAGGTGTTCATGTATGGTACCAAAATAGATATGTTTAAATTGCTTAAAGCTATATGAATTGTTTCTTCTGATACACAGATGGATGTGAAGAAATCTGGAAGAAAAAGCAGTGAACTGACAATCGTAGAAAGTAAGAAATCTTGACAAGAGCATCATGGGCTAAGGTCCCCCTTTGTATTGGAAAGAGAAAGCCTCCAAGTTAAAGTAGTTCTTGAATAAGGCTTGGAAAATGACACAGTTGTGTTTTGCATCCTCCCTTTCCCCCCTCTCTCAATATTACATTCAAACACTCCAGATTTCCCTGCCCTAGCTTACTCTTAACAAAACCTGCTTTCAGGAAAGTATTAGATATCTGACATGTACATGTTGACATGAATTCCCTTCATTGTTCCTCCCCCCAGGTGTCTTGGTGAGATTTAGCTTGAGTAATCTCCTTCTGCTTTGTAGTCAGGATTTGGGGCTAACAGGCTCTGAAATGATGCCTGTGGGCCTCAGACATGAAGCTGGTTAGAAGCGCCTTGCAGAATACAGCAGTTTTTGCACCACTGCTATGTTTGAAATGGATGTACATAATTGACTTTTAGCTGTGTGATTGTTATTCGATTCGTGAGTTCGGTTAACATGAGCAGGCTCCATGCCTGATGGGAAAAAGTAGTCTGTAACTCCCTGTTTTGTTCCTGCAAACCAGATTTGATGATTTGACCCAAAGGCCTGGCCATTGTCACTAGAGATAAGCTATGCAGAAGGCTGCTTAGGACAGGGGCCTGCTGGCTGGATCTTCAGGTGAATCTCACTAGAGGACCTAGCCTAGGTCCTAGCTGTGCCTGTTGTATCCCACTATCTTTTGACCAACCAAAGCATGGGATCCATATGAAGCCTTTCAGGATAACTCTCCCTGTCCTTTCATCTATGCCCCTGGAATCTTAAGCATTTGTTCCTTTGGAAGAAATCCTAGTACCTCCTACTTGTGTTTCAGTCCTATTCTGATCTGTGTCTTCATGTAAAAGTTCATGCCTTTAAAAGGAAATCAAGCTAAATTCCCTCTACATTGGGACCTAGGGTATTGTGAACATTATGGACTGAGTCAAGGAATTTCTGGAACAAATAAGAAGATAATTTGTGAGTAGGAGGGGTCATTTCCAAGATCGAGTCATCCTTAGGCAACAACCTGACCTATCAGCGAGAAGCCACACTGAGGCCAAGCTGAAGGGTTGTAACATTTTGAATGATGAACTGAGATTTTTTTTCCTCCTACCAAGACACACACACACACACACACACACACACACACACACACACTCTAATGATGATCATGATCACAATGATGTGGAGGAGGAGGAACAGGAGGAAGAGTAAGAGGAGGGTGATGATGTAGAGAGTATCTCATAACTCCAAAGTTTTCTATTTCACAACATGAATTTAATCCAGGCTGGGGATGTAGCTCAGTGGCAGAAAGCATATTTAACATGCATGAAGACCTGGATTTGATCACCAGCACCAAGAATAACTTATTAATAATGATTAAATAAAATTCAATCTTGAGCACAACAAGAGCTAAATACTGAGCACACGAGCTAAACTTTATTGAGGTAAAAATACTTTCACATCCTCATCTTTTTTCTTTTTTTCTTTCTTTTTTTTTTTTTTTGCTTGTTCTGGGGCTTGAACTCAGTACCTATGCACTGTCCCCAAGCTTCTTTTGCTCAAGGGTAGCACTCCACCACTTGAGCCATAGCACCACATCTGGCTTTTTTTCTGGGTTCAAGTCCTCAGAAATGAACCCAGGAATTTGTATATGCTAGGCAAGTACTCTACTACTAGGCCACATTCCCAGCTCATACATCTTCCTCTTAAGGTGACTCATTTTATCCACTGAAAAAAAAGTATTTCGAATTTTCAAATTACAAGGGCATTAATTTGTAAATGAATTTGACACGTCTCATAAGGTACCTAATTTTCAATGTCATTTAAGTAACAAGACATACATTAAATGTACACAGTATACATACGAGGTATAAACAAGTGTCTAGTGTGTCTCTGTCCTAGCTGCTAGGTAAACAGGTGGATGACAGCAGAGGCAGTCCACTGATCCCATTTAGTGAGAGAAGAAGATGTCAAATCCTACTTCACCACCAAAACCTCCATTGCCAGTCCATCAATGGTCAGTGCTTGAGTACTGCCTTCCATCCCCCAGCCTTCTCGGCTCACTGACTCTTCCCCTTTGATAGTGAGACCTCTCAATTCCCCCCTCCCCTCCCCTTGTCACAGCTCAGTGCCACATCTAGTTTTGTGTTTGATCTCCTCTGTATCTACATTACCATTGTGGGCATAAGGCTTTAAGTCTTTCAAATCTTTTCTATAATCTGACGACTTCTGAATTTTCAATGCCCATCTATAGAAGCAACTTGAAGTCTGTAGTCCTACTGTTTAGTTAATACAAAGTTAATGCATCTGAAACGACATGGCTATGTAGGTACTTTGGATTTTATTCTGAGGGGAACAAAAGGACACTTCAATTGTTTTGAGATTGGCATAAACACATTACCATGTTTTTATGTTAGCTTTTCCTCCAGCATAGTGAATGAGTGGCAAAATCAAGACCACAACACGGGATATAAATTCCCACATAGAGAATAAAAAGTAACAAACCGTCAACTATTGTGTATCATCACTTCAATACATTCATTATTTTTCACATTTCAAGTGTTCGGAAGTTGGTTTATTATCAGCAGTGAGTCAGGTGTAACAAAATGTGGTCCACCAGACAACACCTAGTAACAGATGCTTCAGTGTGAGAAAAACTTGAAAATATGCAAAGACAATTTTGAATACAAGATCTCTTTGAGCTGAATGTCAGGACAGAGTTTCCAGAATGGTGAGATTTCATTAAACAAAGACATGGACAAAGAACGTACTAAGCAGAGAAAACAATTGATAATTAGGACTTCGAAATAGTATTGAGTTGGTGTGTGTGTCTATTGTTACATGACAAAGTTATTGGCCCAAAGTTCTTTATTTTTTATGCTCCTTTGGATCAGCAGTTTGCATTGGGCTCCATCAGAGTGGTCACTGCAGGATGAGAGAGCTCACACTACATCTGGAAGTGAGCAGAAACAATGAAAGAAAAAGATAAGATACACTAAGATACAATTCAACCTTCATCCACAAGTAAACAGAGAAAGACAGAGGCAGAAGAGGAGGAAGAGAAGGAGGAGGAAGAGGAGAAGGAAGAGGAAGAGGAGGAGGAGGAGGAGGAGGAGGAGGAGGAGGAGAGGAAGAAGCAGAACTAGCTTTCTTCTGAAAGGAGGCATATCAGAAAAATTGCAGACTTTTAAAACACCAGAATGAATAATAATAAGCACCATGTCTAGTGCACCTAACAGCTATCCTAAACTATTCTATTTTAAGCATACTGCCCCACTTTTATTCTTCCCTCTGCAGGTAAGGAAACAAAGATTCAGAAGGTTTGCTGACTCATCCTAGACATCAAGGGAGAAAAATTATCAGTCAAGCAGGAATCTAAATCTACTCAATCTGATTCCAAAATCATTGCCATTTTACCTCTTTCCTTTTCCATCTCCAGGCATTTCCAGAACTTTCTGGAATTGCTTGTCATTTTCAGGGAATTAATCTCACATAAAATAATCAAGTTTGCTAAACTATGTGCCACACCGAAGTTCTTACCACTTCGTCTTAAATAGAGTTATGTTTAAGTCTAATGTTAAAATTTGTGATCATTATTCAGGCCTGTAACAAAAAATTAAACTTAATAGATAAGCTGATGGTGTAAGAAAGATTGCATTAAAAATGTGACAGCTTTCCACGCCTTGCTGATATAAAATACAAAAGCATAATAGTTTCCCAAACACAGCCCTAACAAAGTTTATCTATTCTAGACCTTCCTGAATGAGAATTAATGTATCTCTTTTATCCTAGTGACACACCAAATTATTTTTGCTACAATGCACATTTTCACTGGTTTCTGTTTCAGACTTTTTTTCTACTTCTTTTCCCTTCCCACCACCAAAATAAATGAAATTTTAGCTTTAATTCCAACTTCTAATGATAGAAGGCAAATAAAGAAACATCTTTGGCTCTTAGGCATGTGCTAAGACATGGAGGGACAGCCAGATGCAGAAGCCATTCTGCAGAGCTTGGAAATATACTTCACTCCTACTATGCCTGCCATGAAATATGACCTTGTTTAGGAGGGCACTGAACAGCTTTTTATCCTGAACAAGGTAGGCTGATATCAAGGAAACCAAGCCACCACAACTCAGAGAGAAGGAGTTGGAATCATGTTCCCCACTCTCCAGCCCGAGGTTGAAACGTACTCTCCAAATCTGCTCACACACTTACCTGAATAAGGAGCAGGCTGCCAGACACAAACACAAGTCCATCTGTATCCAGGAATTTGGTTTAGGGTCTTCCTATGAGAGTTATTTTATTGGCCCCAGAATGATTTCTAATCACCTATATTTTATTTTATGACTATCCCACTAAATGAAAATTAATTAAATAATTAAAAAATACACACAGGCCCCAGCACTGGTAGCTCCCTAATCTGGAGGCTGAAATTTGACAATTGTGGCTCGAAACCAGCTCAGACAGCAAAGTCTATGAAACTCTTATTTTCAGTTAATCACCAAAAAGACAAGAGCTGTGTCTCCAGTGGCAGCACACCAGCTTTGAGCAAAAATAAATAAACAAATAAGCTAAGAGACTGTGCTCAGGTCCTGAGTTCGAGCTCCAGTACCGGTGCACATGCACCAAAAATGTGTAGAATTACTCTCATTTTCTCTCATCCTCTGCCTACCTCAATTTTATTCCACACATACATACACAGGAGAAAAAGATCTTTGTTTTTTTTCTGTGTGTTGTATATGCACTGTCTACTACTGTAGAAGGATATTATTTTGGAGAAATCCTGATAGCAATTGTAAGAGCATAAGGTGTGCCAGATTTCTTTCAATTGCAGTTTACACATATTCTTGGTCCTCATCACAACTAACGTAATATTCCAGTCCACATTTTATCAATGAAGGAAGCAAGCCACAGAGACAAGCAGCACTTACACCTCCAGTCACAAAGCTGAATAAAAAACAGAACCAAAGTTCAATCCGCATTTTCCATCATTGCCTAGCTGCCTCCCAAGCAGATGAATGCAAAGGAGATTGACGCGAGCTGACGAAGGTCTGACATTTACCTCCAACATGTCACTCCTTTGACTTTCTCATTTGGCAAGTTTATAATCCTATTCCCCTTGAATTTGGACAGAACATGGATCAAATCAAAACCTCTGAAATACAGCTAGAAACTAGTCTGTCTTACAGATATACAGGGTACTTTGGTTCTCCTTTTTTGTGCTAGGGACCTTCAGTGGATGCCTTGAACCATTATATAAACTGAACCCAATATATACTGTTTTTTCCATTATTGAAAGTTGATTTTGTAAATTAACCCAGTAAGAGATTAACAACAGTAACTAATGATGACATGAATAGGACAGTTATAATAATGTAGTGTACTATGAGTTAGGTGAATGTGGATTCTTTCTTTCAAAATAGCTTTCTGATGGGGCCAGGGGTTGGGCCTAGTGGTAGAGTGCTTGCCTAGCATACACGAAGACCCGGGTTTGATTCCTTGGTACCACATACATAGGAAAAAAAAGCCGGAAGTGGTGCTGAGCCTCAAGTGGTAGAGCTCTAGCCTTGAGAAAGTCCGAGGACAGTGCTCAGGCTCTGAGCTCAAGCCCAGGACTGGCAATATATATATATATATATATATATATATATATATATATATATATATATATATATATATATTTCTGGGAAGTCGTGCTGTGGCTCAAATGGTAGAGCATTAGGCTCAGGGACAGTACCAAGATCCTAAGTTCAAGACCCACCCCACCACTTCGAAAAATAATATCGTTCTGTAGGTTTGCCTTCTCACTGAAGATAACACTTTACAGGTTCTTTTGGGCTTATCTGGTTATCAGAAGCACTGCTTTGATACTTGGGGATATTAACGGGTAACCTAGGATTACTTGGATAGAAGCACTGGGGTACCATGTCGGTGGATTTACTACGTCACAAACAGGCAGACAATGCCTAGAGTGTGGATACGCTGCACAAAGGAATGATTCACATCCAGGGCCGAACCTAGCAGAATAGCACAAAACATTCATCACTGTTTACAATAGTACATCATTTAAGAAATATATATTGTTCATTAATGGAATATATTATTTAATCTTTCCAGGTTATGATTGCCTGCAGGTTAGTGAAACCATAGGAAGTAAAGCCATAGATAATGGATAACTCCAGCACAGGCTTGTGTTGTCATGTTCTTATACCTAATATTAATATTTTCTATCACAGCTAAAATGGCCAATGAATCAGAGACAAGGTGTATATCTATGGTTTTGACAGCAGATGCTCTGAGGATGAATCCACACGCACGTCCACACCTCGGCTTTCATATCTATATGATGAGCTCTGCTTTGTGAGTTTGAGGATTGAAAGAGCTATAGCATTGAATAATCTCTCAAAATGGCAGGGGAGTAGTGTAGTAAAGCAGCAAATTCTTTGGAAGTGACAGAAGAGTGCAGGCTCTCTAGAGAGAGGGGCTGTGGAGCCAGGAGTGTGCTGCCATCTTCTTGGAGGGCAGTCACTTAGTAGAGAAGTTCTCCACAGACACTCCTGGGGTGACCTTCCTCTCAGAGGCTTTGAGCTGACCTGATGGTCTTTCATTGGCTCCCTTATGTTAGGTCACAAGTACAGAAGGGACTCTGATTGGTCATGCCCAATCTTTTTTTTTCCCATGTTTTTCTTTATATGTAGAAGCCAGATTTAGCTTACAAAGCCATAAATAAATATAGGGTGATATTCAAGTGTGTACAAATGCATTAACTGAAATATGATAGATAAGGTAGATTGCAAATAGTGTGATTCTGTAGAAAGCCAAAACCAAAGTTCAAAAATATAAAATACCAGAAAGCAGGTATTCAAAAGGGATGCTGTATGGTCAAGGGAAAGTGGTAGATAAATGAAGAGGAGAAGTAGGGGAGGGGAATGCAGACTAGAATCCAATACAATAATAATAATAATAATAATAATAATAAGTATAAGTATAAGTATATATCCTACAAAATGAAGAAGGGGTGAGTAGGGTTGGGAATATTGAAGGGTGTGGCATTGAAGAATATATAATATATTATATTCATAAACTGCTTTGTTAAATGGCAATTCCTTTGTACAACTACTTAAAATAATAAGAAAAATAGTAAGAACTACATAGCCACACCAAGAACTTGACTCATGCTTACAGTTTAAGCTATAAGAAGATTACAAGCAAAGAAAATAGACCTGGGAATGAAGCCCAAATGGACAAGTACCTACTTAGCCAACTTGAGGTCCTGAGTTCAAACCTAAGTACCACCAAAACAAAAATTAAAGAGAGATTGAGCTCATTTATTAACATAATACTTGCTGTTTACTATTTCCATAATATGAAAAGTCCAATGTATTTCCTATTCATATTTTCCTTTTTCTTTTTTTAAATATTTTTATTGTAATTAATAAAAGTGTTACAGGATATTTGCCAGATAAGAGGTGCATTAATTCACATACATTGATACCCTTTCACATGTCTTGGTCCCCATTACCCTCCCCCCCACCCCACATCTTGGTTTTCCCCCCTTCCCTATCCAATTTCAAATAACCAAATATAAATATATCCAATATATCAGACAACAAAGTGAGATACTGTAACAAATGAGATAACCAAGGGACAGCAAAAGAGATGAGAGATAACATAGTACATTAAGGACAACAATCATTCATTATTTTTTTTAATTTTTTTATTGTAGTTAGTAAAAGGGTTACATGATATTTGCCAGATAGAAGGTGCATTAATTCACCTTCTATCTGGCAAATATCATGTAACCCTTTTACTAATTACAATAAAAAATAAATAAATAAATAGGGTGAAAAAAAAATAAAATAAATGAAAAAAAAAGAAGGTGCATTAATTCATATACATTGATACCCTTTCACATGTCTTGGTACCCATTTCCCTCCCCCCCCACATCCCCACCCATCTTGGTTTTCCCCCCTTCCCTATCAAATTTCAAATATCCAAATACAAATAAATTCAATATATCAGATAACAAAGTGAGATACTATACTAATATTAGATAACCAAGGGACAGCAAAGGAGATGAGAGACAACATAGTACATTAAGGACAACAATAATTCATTATATGGCTTTTGTTTCAATGTCCTGGAGGTCCTTTCAATTAGCTTCATACCATATGGCCTTATGTATCAAGGTTTTGTTCTATTGCAGATCTCTGCTAGTAGAGCCCAAGGTTTCTACTGATTATGACGAATGAGGGAAACCATTGAGCCTAAGTTCCCTTGAGTTTGGCTTACTTCACTTAATATGACTTTTTCTAGGTCTTTCCATTTCCTAACAAATGGGTAGATGTCGTTTTTTCTGACAGCTGTATAGAATTCCATTGTATATAAATACCACTCATCAACTGAGGGACATCTAGGTTGGTTCCATATCTTTGCTATGGTGAATAATGCTGCAATGAACATTGTTGTGCTAGTGGATTTAGTATGCCCTAGTTTCTGGATGGTTGGGTAAATGCCAAGTAGTGGAATTACTGGGTCATAGGGGAGCTCTATGTTTAGCCTTTTGAGGCACTGCCATACTGCTTTCCATAGTGGTTGAACGAGTTTGCACTCCCACCAACAGTGTAGTAGTGATCCCTCCTGGCCACATCCCCTCCAGCATCTGTTGTTATTAATTTTCCTGATCCTGGCTATTCTAGCTGGAGTGAGGTGGAATCTTAGAGTTGTTTTGATTTGCATTTCTTTTATGGCCAGAGATGTTGAGCATTTCTTCATGTGTCTATAGGCCATTTTTGTTTCTTCTTCAGAGAAGACTCTTTTTAAGTCTTTGGCCATGGTTGTTACTTTGGAGATTACTTTTGGATTGATTCAATTTCTTGAGCTGTTGATATATTTTAGATATGAGGCCTTTGTCTGTTGTTTGGTTGGTGAAGATCTTCTCCCACTCTGTAGGCTTCCTAATTAATTTACTAGCTATGTCCTTTGCCATGCAAAAGCTCTGCAGTTTAATGCAGTCCCACTTATCCAGCCTTTTTCTGATTTGTTGTGATTCTTGGTCCTTATTAAGAAAGTTTCTACCTGTGCCAAGGAGGCCTAGTGTATCTCCTATTCCTTCTTGTAAAGTTTTCAGTGTATCTTCTTTTACCTCAAGGTCTTTGATCCATTTGGAGTTAATTCTAGTGCAGGGTGACAAAGAAGGATCCAACTTTAGTTTTCTGCAGGTGCTTAACCAGTTCTGCCAGCACAAATTTTTGAAGATGCTGTCTTTCTTCCATTCTATTTTTTTGGCTCCCTTGTCAAAGATTAGGTGGCCATAGGTCTGTGGTTTAATATCTGGGTCCTCAGTTCTATTCCATTGGTCTTCAGGCCTGGTCTTGTGCCAGAACCAAGCTGTTTTGATAATTATAGCTCTGTAATAGAGTCTAAAGTTTGGAATTGAAATTCCTCCTGTGCTGTTCTTTCTGCTAAGAATTGTTTTTGCTATACGGGGTCTTTTATTATTCCATATGAAATTTTGGATTGCCTCTTCTATTTCTTTAAAGAATGACATTGGGATATTGATGGGTATTGCGTTGAATTTGTAGATAGCCCTTGGCAAGATTGTCATTTTCACAATGTTGATTCTTCCAATCCAGGAGCAGGTCATGCCCAATCTTTATCCAAGGAATTACCTCACTACTGAGGTAGGATTTTGAATGGGATCCCAGGGCATTGTGGGAAGAAGAAGTATCCTTTTAAACAGGAGCCAATGCACTATGGGAACATGAAGCATCATAATGGGCCACATATTTTCTGTCACATGCGCAGCCACCATTTTCTATTCTTGTCTACGTATCAGTTCCCTTTTCTTTCCCTCACAGTTCTCACCTCCATATTCTAGACAAAGGAGTCTGATACCATTGATACCACTGATAATTAAATAAAGAACAAAACAAGTCTCCACTTTTTAGGTAGGATCTGCAGTCAACTCAAGCTAGCATCCCATGTTTCCCAAGAATATCAGCATCACTGGATTTACATATGACATTCTATAGTATCACCTATTCCACACTGACTTCTTTAATCTTACACTGCTATTTCTGAAAAGGATGCTGAGTGGCAAAAGTGATAGATTATCATCTGAGGCCGCCATAAGGTAAGAAGCAGAAAGGAAGCTCAGTCTAAGGGATTTTCACCTCTTGTTCTTGCCTGTCAGAGGTATGTGGGAGGAGACAGGCAGGAATGAGGAAACATTTTGCCAGGTCTAGAAATACACTCATAGACATCACCAAATGTTCTGCAGGCCACCTGGAAAATGCATTATCCCATCTAAGACCTTTGACCCTGCATTATTTCTTGTTTTTCATAAACAAGAGCCACTCTTTAGGGTGGGGAAATGGAAAAATCATCACCTCTAAGTTTGGCCCTAAATTAATGTGGAGTATTAGAGGTGCCATGTTCAACAGGTACTGAGTGTAATATTGAATAGGTTCTCTCTCATAATCTTTCCATATGCTATAGGAGCCAACCAAACCTACTTCTGCAAGAATGGCACCAAAAAGAAGCTGGGGTTAGTGCCTAATGACTCATGTCTGAAATCCTAGAAGGCTGAGTTGTAAGAATCATGGTTCAAAGCCAGATCAGACAAAAACAAAGTCTGTGGGACTCTCATCACCAATTAGCCACCAAAAAGCCAGAAATGGAGCTGTGACCCAAGTGGTAGAAAGCCAACCTTGAGCAAAGAAATTAAGAGATTCCAGTCTGGTCTTGAGTTCGGTCCTAGTACTGGAATTCAAAACAGGCTAAGTATTCGCAGTCCACTTCTTAGAAACTGGATTCCCTATTCAAAACCTGTTTGAAAAATCAATTGTTTGGAAGATAAAACACCTTCTATAGACATTATGGGATAAAGCCACCATTAGATTTTTTCAGGCCAGTTGATGAAAGTACACTTCATCATGGAGCCAAAGCTCTCTGCTTCTGCTTCTGAAATGAAGAATGGAATAAATAACAAAATTGATAGCATTAGCATATAGTCATAGCTGGCTTATCTGGTGTCTCTGGTGTCAGTAGTAAATTTTATAATTATTCGAAGATATAACATTAGGGGTACATCAGAGACCATGGTGGAATCTGTAAGCAAAAGACAACAAGAGTCAACCAAGTACTTTTTGAAGGAAATTAATTTTCTTACATTAATATACATTATAGGAGTCAAAAATCGATGAAGAATGAGATTCTTCCAATTCCCGCTTTCACTTGTGATACATATATATATATATATATATATATATAGTTCATTTGTAGTAAAATATTGTCTGCTTCTCAAAATAAAAATAGAGCAATTGTTATATAAATTCACAGATTCTAATGTAAAGGAAAAACACCTAGTTAAGAATAAAGAAGTTGGGGCTGGGAGTTTGGCCTAGTAGAGTGCTTGCCTAGCATGCACAAAGACCCAGGTTTGATTCTTCGGTACCACATACATAGGAAAAGCTGGAAGTGGTGCTGTGGCTCATGTGGTAGAGCGCTAGCCTTGAGGAAAGCCCAAGGACAGTATTCAGGTCCTGAGTTCAAGCCCTAGGACTGGCAAAAATAATTTAAAGAAGTTGGAAACCAATATAAACTTAGTAAAACATAAGTTTCATTCCCATTTTGCTCTTTTAATAGCAAATTTATTGCATACAGTTCTTTTTTTTTTTTTACCAGTATTGAGCTTGAGCTCAAGGCCTGAGCACTGTCCTTGGACTTTCTCAAGGCTAGAGCTCTACCACTTGAGCCTCAGCATCATTTCCGGCCGTATTCTATGTATGTGGTACCAAGGAATCTGACCCGGGTCTTTGTGCATGCTAGGCAAGCACTCTACCACTCGGCCAAACTCCAGGCCTGGCATAAAGTTTTTTGAGTTTAAAGAATTTTATGTACATAGCTTATTAATACAACTTTAGCAACATTATTTGGAAAACCAAGCATTAAACAAGCACATGAGCATACATTATTTGCACACGCACACACACACACACACACACACACACACACACACATCCAAACTGAAGTAGCAAAGTAAAATAGATAATTCAGTTATCCATGAGTATGAGCTCCTCTTTCAAGATGCCCAGTTTTCCCTAACTTGTCTTTAGCTTTTGAGGATATTTTGGTGGGGGAAAGATCTTGTCCAACTTTTCAAAGATAATAGGCTCCCAGCTCTCACACTGATATAGTCCCAGCCTTCTTGAGCAGGGCAGGTGACAGGCTCAGTGTCACCTCTCCCTTGCCTGATGAGACAGAGCCTTCACACATACTTAGCGGCTTCCGCCAGAAACCTGCAGCGTTTTGCCTCAGGCTGTCTCTTCTTAAGAGGAATTGGACACAGCTCAAAGATTGATTATTCTGACTTCCACAGTTCATTAAAACAGCCCTATGAACAACATGAGTCCACAAATGCCCAATTCCTAATCTACACACCATTTTGCTTCCATTTCTGGCTATTTCCATATACCATAAAAGTACACCATAGAACCCATTGTCTATTAGTTCAATCGAATCGAGGAGATTCCCTTTCCACTTAAATCTCTGGTCATTATTTTCTCTTCCCACTCCCCAGAGTCGCTTCTCATGTCATTTCAGAGTAATGGTCAGAGAGAGAGAGAGAGAAAAAAAAAAACAAGCACTGCATGGGTCAGGCTAGCTGGTGTCGCAAGCAACTTCCCACTTCACCTGTCTAACAGCAATTTCAGTGTCCCTTTATGATGAGTTGGCACTTACCAGGAGGTCTGAGAGCCTTGCCTGCTTCACAGTCTTCTCCCACTAGGATCTTTTGACATTTCTTCTCAAAAATACTTTTTGAAAAGAAAGATGAGGGCCCTAACACATGATCTGAGTTCAAAGCTTTAGCTGAAGTGAATACCGTGCCACTTCTATGAGACTTCAGTTTTCCTTGGCTTTGTATCTGTATGTTTACTCCAATCTTCCAAAACAGCTAGCACTCAGAATTGATAAGGCAACCTCTCAGTACCCAGAAATCAAACTGTCACCAACCAGCTGTCTGTTTGCTTTCCGTCCCCCCTGGAGCTGACCACAGAAGAGGTTGATGCTCTAGTGAGGATCGCTCATGGGAAAGTCACAGCCTTCAGGTGCATGTGACAAATTGGAAACGAACATTCTCTTACTTCCAGCATTCAATGGAGATGAACACAAGCTTTGTGCGGTGGCTCAGATCCAAAATGGCCTTCTAAAGCTCATTAGTTAAAGGGCTGATTCTCAATACTTCAGAACTCAGAGGTGAAGAATAGATTGATCCACAGATGAGTGTGTAGCTTAATGTGCTATTGATGGGGGGGGGTATGGCCTTGTTGGAAGAATGTCACAGGGATCACTCTCTTGAAGTATATATTTTCTTCACTATCTTTCTCTTCTCCCCTCTTCTTCCCTCCTTCTTTCTCTTCTCTTCTTCCCTCTTTTTCCCTCTTTCTTTCTCTTTCCTCATCTTCCCCATCCTCCTTCTTCCTCTCTCTCCTTCCCACTTCTCCCCTCTTCCTCTCCTTTTCTACTATCACAAGGTGAGCAGCTTAACTCCACACCCCAGGCTCCCTGCTAAGTGTTCTGCCTCACCCAAGGCCCAGAAGCATGGCCGAAGCAACCATTGCCTGAAACATCTGATACCATGAGCCTATAAATCTTGCCTCCTTCAAGCTGATTTCTCATGTATTTTGTCACAGGAATGGATTGTTAACACATTCTGTTCAAAGGATTGATCTGCCATATCTACTATTTCCTATTAGCCCATAAGCTTAAGTATCACTGAGTATCTTGGGTCAAAGAATAATGCTGTGTGGTATATTAAACAAACACTTGTCAATACAGAAACAAGAAATCCTGATTCTGCTCCCTATTTTATACTTAAAGAGAATTCCAGACCAGAAGGCAGGAAGGGCCCCTGGCTGACCTTATCTCCATTTCCTGTCAAAGGAGAAAGAGGCTCATGAGATCATCCAGTAAATGGTGTAAAATCGGGGAACACAATTCCAGAAATCATCAGGCAGAGCAAACTTGCTTCATGGAGACAAATCCTGGCCCTTTTGACCTGGTCTTTGTTTAAAAAGAAAAAAAGAAATCCTTGAAATTTTACCAGAGATTCAGAGTCAAAAGACAAAGCTAAGAACATGATTTCCTTACAGATAGTGGCCTTTGGAAATGTCACAAGGTTGATTATTACAGCTGGAATCTCCCAGGCAAGTAGGTGGGAGACAGAATTCAAGAACAAGTGGGACCCGTGTTGAACATGGAACAGAAATGGAATGTGGAACTGGCATCAAGTACAGCTTGTGGATTCCTCTAAGCAGAGAAAGACATTCTGCATGGTTGTCTATCACTGTCTAACTCTCATCCTGCTTTTACTCATTAGTGTGAAAGAAAGAGAGAGAAAGAGGAGAGAGAGAGAGAGAGAGAGAGAGAGAGAGAGAGAGAGAGAGAGAGAGAGAGAGAGAGAGAGAGAGGGAGAGAGAGAGGAAACATTTATTATTCTTAAGGTTATAACAAAATTAGCATTTATATGTCCTGATACTTAAAATAATTTCCATGCTTATTAAAGTCCAATTCAAATGATAAAATCTGTCATAGTATAAACAAATAATAGAGTGAACCAAGAATAACTTGTAACACAGAACTTAACAGTAAATGAAACATATCTTAGTGTAATTGCCAAAGAGACATTGGTGAAGAAGAATGAATTAATCCTACCACCATCCTAAGCAGGGGTAATCCAACATTTCTTATGAGTGCAGCAGGGGTAGCAGAAAAAATCATTCGGTACATTTAATGAACAGAGGGTAGAAGAGGAGGAAAACAAGGAAGAAGGGAAAAAGAATGGAGGGAAAAAGCGAGGAGGGAGGGAAGAAGGAAGATAGGAAAGCAGAAAGGAGGGGATTACATGGGTCTCCTTGCACATTTCTTTGCAACTTTCTGTAAATCTATCATTGTCTTGGAATAAAAAGTAATCTTTTCCACGTATGGGTCTTGAACTTTCACTTAACTTCCTTGCTCAAGGCTGATGCTCTACTGCTTCAGTAATTCCCCCACCCCCAGCCTTTTGCTGATCAATTAAAGATAAGAGTCATATATTTTTCTGCCTGAGCTAGCATGGAACCCTGATCCTCAGATCTCAATCGCCTGGTTAGCTAGGATCACAAACATAGCCATCAGTGCCTGGTTTCCATTTGTTTTGTTGTTAACAAAATAGACTGGGATCCTTACAATGAGTTCACTGTTCACCACAAGATTCTGAGGTCTACAATCTGAACCCTACTGATGCAGGAAGAGAATCTTAATCCCTCAGTCCCATCTAAACTAGCTCAGCCTAATTTTCTATTATCCTTTACATCTCTGTCTTCATCAACCTTATTCTCAAATCACAGGAAATCACTCACCAACCGTCATTCACTTTCCTGTGTCATGAGCAAGGTCTTTGTCTCTTGGAAATGTTGTTCTATATTTCTGGAAGCAAATAGGCTTTTTTCAGTGTGCGTTTCCTAACATCCTCTTAAAAAATGTTAAGAAAAAGCTCAAGACGCTGAGTCAAGTCCCAGTACTGGCATACACATGCATGCCACACACATACCAGGCACACACGGAAAGAAAGAAAGAAAGAAAGAAAGAAAGAAAGAAAGAAAGAAAGAAAGAAAGAAAGAAAGAAAGAAAGAAAGAGGGAGGGAGGGAGGGAGGGAGGGGAGGGAGGGAGGGAGGGAGGGAGGGAGGGAGGGAAGGAAGGAAGGAAGGAAGGAAGGAAGGAAGGAAGGAAGAAAGAAAGAAAGAAAGAAAGAAAGAAAGAAAGAAAGAGGGAGGGAGGGAGGGAGGGAAAGAAGGAAGGAAGGAAGGAAGGAAGGAAGGAAGGAAGGAAGGAAGGAAGGAAGGAAAGAAGGAAAGGAAGGAAGGAAGGAAGGAAGGAAGGAAGGAAGGAAGGAAGGAAGGGAGAGAAAAAAAAAAGAAAGAAAGAGAGGGAGAGAGAAAGAGCATGAGGGAAGGAGGGAGGGAAGGAGAGAGGGAAGAAGAGAGGAAAGGAGGAAAGTAGGGAGGAAGGAAAAGAGAGAGAAAGTAAAAGAAAGGAAGGGAAGAAAGAAAAAAGGAAGGGAGGGAGGAGGGAAGAAAGAAAGTAAAAGAAAGAAAGCCAAGCCTGAAAACAGTGTGACCCAAAGAGAACAACAGCTGATTTTCTAGCATTTCAAAATTTTTAAACTGTTTAGTTGGTTTTGTAATTGTTGTTTAAGGGGACAGTACCAAGGCTCGAACTCAGATTCTTATGCTTGTTTGGGTTTCTTGTTCATGGCTGATGCTCCACCACTTGAGCCATGCCGCTGAGAGTCAGACATTTTGTTGGTTAGTTGGAGATGGGGGTCTACAGACTTTTCTGCCCAGGATGACTTTGAACTGTATTCCTCTGGATCTCAGCATCCTGAGTAGTTTAGGATCACAGACATCCCCAGTTCCAAGTTATTTTTTGTAATTCTCACTGGTAATCAAGTTATTGAAACATTAACTGTTTCTCCGGTGATACAGAAAACAGACTGTGCAGGGGTTCTCATTTCTGAACCATCCAGAGTGGACACCTGGACGCTTGATTTTATTCTTGTCACTGCTCTGCTCTGCCAGTCACTATGCATGGCTCTATGCCAGAGTGCCTGGAGCAGGTTCACTTTCTTGAGTGTCACCAACCCCTCCCCAACTCACATAGTCACAACCACATGGAGTGTCTCAGGGCTCATACCTATAATCCTAGCTATTCAGGAGGTTGAGATCTAAGGATCATGGTTCAAAGTCAGCCCTGGGAAGGAAAGTTCATGAGATTCTTACCTATGATTAACCATCAAAATCCCAGAAATGGAGGCGTGATTCAAATGATAGAGCGGCAGCCTTGAGCAATTAAAAGCCCAGGCCCTGAGTTCAAGTTCCAGGACCAGTACTAAGAGAGAGACAGAGACACAGAGAGAAGGAGAGAGACAGAGACAGAGACAGAGACAGAGACAGAGTCAGAGACAGAGACAGACAGACAGACAGACAGACAGACAGACAGACAGACAGAGAAAGAGACAGAGAAAGAGAAACTCAGAGCCAGAAGAGTCTGGTGGTATTGTCAGTCCCCAAACTGCACAACCTAGTCCGGCCTCCATTCCTTCTGGAGGAGCAGAATATTGCCCAGGAGCTGGGGCAGCACCTGCTTCATGGCCTCCTGCAGTCACTAACTCTCCAAGGCCTCTTCTTACCTATCCTGGGCACGGCGCCACACACCCAGCTGCCCAGCCCCCTCACCTAGGGGGGGGGTGGGAATGCACATATCTCACACCAGTCCACAAAGAACAGTGCAAATGCTCACAGCCTTCCACTCCCCGATCTGTCATGTGCTGCTGACTGTCATTGTGCCCAAGGTTAAAAATAGCTTCCTTTCCAGCTTCCTCGCAATAAATTAGGACAAGGGTTAGAGGCCAAGGTTCTAGCAGAGTGATCCTGAGTAGCAGCAAAGAGGTGGCCCTTTGGACGGAGGGAGAGCTTAGAGTGAGTGTGTGTGTGTGTGTGTGTGTGTGTGTGTGTGTGTGTGTGTGTTTTGGGGGTAGGGATTTCTCCTAATTTTGCCTTTACTCATTTCATTTAACTGTGACAATGCCAGAACCTGAAGATCCAGAATACTTTCCTTGCTTCTGAATGAAAGCTGAATATATTTCACAGAATCTATTTATCTGCTAGGGAGATGAATATGATTTCTGTGAGTGTTCCAAAGGTCTCCCTCTCCCCCCCTCCTTTTTTTCTTTTCTTCCCTGCACAGAAGCATATGCTTAACGTAAGGTAATGTGTCAAGCTAAAGTCTTTTGTGAATCCAGGACAGAACTCTTTCCCAAGGAACTCAGGAAATTATGAATCAAAGGGAGATACTCCACCAAGATCAGCAGGAGTTCTGGTTATTCTGATTATTCATGTTGATCATAACCATTCAAATGACAGTCATCTTCTATCCATCAGACAGATTTCCACAATATTCTCCAAGGCATCTTCAAAGGAATTCCACAAATTACAGGTTTTCTGGAACTGAAAGTTTGAGCTGGCTTTCGATGGATTTGTGGCTAATTCGTCTGTTACAGGTTGCCGGATTTTATGCCCCCTGTGTCCTCAGTGCCAGGTCTGCACTTCAGGGACCTCATTCTAGAGCATTTCATTGATTCCCAGTGAAGTCATACGGAAACATATGGGACAATTTCTTTAATGCTTTGAAAATTCCACACTCCCCCTTTCCCACCAAACTACTGGGGTTTTAACTCAGGACTTCCCACTTGCTAGACAGGCAAGCATTCTACCACTTGAGCCATGCCACCAGACCTTTTTGCACTGGTTACTTTTTGGGTAAAGCCTGACATGTCTGTTCAGCAGGACATAGCAACCAGGGTACTTTAAGTTATGTCTCTTGCATAGCATAAATAACAGGTGTATACCAATTTGCCCAGAAGATTTGTACTTTTTTCTTTTCTCTTTTCAAATCTTATTGTTAGGGTGATGAATACAGGGTTACAGTTACATTCAGTTACATTTGTAAGGTACCAAGTACATTATTTCTTGAACATTGTTAGCCCTTCCCATGTTTTTCTCTCACTTTCCATCCCTAACCCCCTCCCAAGTTGTAAAGTTTGTTTCCAACATATTGTCTTGTCCATATTGCTACTACATTGGATCAACCTTTGTCTTTTATCTCATCATCTTGTTCTTTCCCTTCCTTTCCTTAATTCAAATAAATAAATAAATAAATATATTTACAATTCCCCAGGTACCAAAGTCAGATAGAGTAGCAATAGGGGATAAATCATATGGAAAAAAGAAAAGAAATAACTTCACATATTACATTAAGAATAAGAATAACAATCACAAACAAGATGATGGGGGTTGTGGAGGGAGGGAAATGGGGACAAAAATATGAGAAGGGACATCAGTGTGTGAGAAGTGATGCACCTACTGTCTGGTGAATAGAACTGTAACCCTTCTTCTATACATTACATAAAAAAGAATAACAATCACAATCACAAAGATAAACCTCTTGTTTCCATATCCTGGCATTCATTTCACTTAGCCTCATACTATATGGCCATATGTGTATAGCTTTTGAGCTATTCTAGTCCTCTGCTAGGAGAATCCTAGATGTGTACTAATTATTACAAATGAGGGAAACCACTG
This sequence comes from Megascapheus bottae, assembly GCF_031878675.1. Lineage (NCBI taxonomy): Eukaryota > Metazoa > Chordata > Mammalia > Rodentia > Geomyidae > Megascapheus > Megascapheus bottae. The sequence goes on along the minus strand of NC_143534.1, from coordinate 23,801,883 downwards.
AGCCTATGTTCCTTTAGATTTGGCTTACTTCACTTAATATGGTTTTTTCCAAGTCTTTACATTTCTTTATGAATGGGGCACTGTAATTCTTTCTAATGGGAGCATAGAATTCCATTGTGTATAAATACCACATCTTCTTGATCCATTCATCTATTTAGGGGCCTCTGAGTTTGTTCCATATCTTATCTGTGGTAAACAATGTTGCAATGAACATCGTTGTGCTAGTGGGGGAAGTATGGCCTTGCTTATGAACATTTGGGTAAACATCCAAGTATGAGATTTCTGGGTCACAAACCCCAATCCAGTATACAGAAACCAATTATTAAAATTAAGTCAAAATTTAAATGAATTAGAGTCCAAAAAACATAGAAATCACCAATAAAACAAAGAGTTGGCTCTTTGAGAAAAATAAAACAAAATTGACAGTCACTTAACAAATCTAACAGAGAGAGAGAGAGACAGAGAGAGAGAGAGAGAGAGAGAGAGAGAGAGAGAGAGAGAGAGAGAGAGAGAGAGAACACATCCAAATAAACAAAATCAGAGACAAGAATGAAAACATCATGACAGAAATAACCAAGGTTCAGAACATCATAAGAAAATACTTTTCAAAGCTTTATGCCAACAAATTTGAGAATCTGGAAGAAATGGAAGACTGTCTAGCATTTTTTTTTCTTTTAGTGCAGGTCAAGGCTTCTACTCAGGGCCTGCGTATTGTCCCTGAGCTTTTATTTTCAAGGATATTTTTGGTGACTAATTAGAAATAAGAATCAGGGCTGGTTTTGAATTGCAGTCCTCAGATCTCAGTCTCCTAAGTTGCTAGGATTACAGGTGTGAGCACTGGCACCTGGCTACACATTTATTTTAATCAATAGAGATGAAATTAGTTTTTGTTCTTCAGGGATGATTTCCCGGTATAGATTCCAAATAAGAAACTGAAGTTCAAGTGGATCAAAATTCTGTAGTGAAATGGAACCAAAGAGGAAAGGGGTAGAGGGGGAGATTTGGGGGGGGGGGAGATTTTAAAGAACTAAACTCCAAATACATAGATTAGGCCAGAAGTCTATAGACCAAGAAAGACACTTTTGGATTCATTTGTCTTTGGTGGACCTCAACTTTTCTTTAAGATCCTTGAATTTCAACAGATTGGATGTAGCCCACCAACATTCTGGAGGGTAACCAATTAGCTGTACTCAATGTATGTTGACTTAAATGTATAAGTATCTGTGTATATATGTACATGTATATATGTATGTATATTCACATGTATGTCTGTACACATATATTTAAGCATTTAAATCAGAAAGAGAGGTAGAGACAGAGAGAAAGACAAAGAGAGAGACAGAGAGACAGCAAGACATTTACCATGGCAATTGTTCTCGTGCCACACACCCTTGGTCAGCATGTTTTTGTTGTTGTTGTTGTTGTTGTTGTTTTAATACAGTCACTCACATGGGACCCCTACTGTGAATGTGAGATTTGAGTGACATCCCATCCAGTCCTACACTCTTACAAGCAGCAATTGCCTAGCTCAATTCACAAGTGTGGAATGTATACTGTCAGCTAAAGCCAGATGCTACTTCAGCTTTATCCCACCTGTGTATTCTGGGCGTCTTCATACATCCAGTGGGGAGAATTTGGAATTACTAGCATGATCTATCGTGCCTAGTTTAATTTTTGAAATAGGGTTGTAAAAAAAATAAGTAATTAAATATGTTGTCACTTGAATCAGACTCCCAGCTATTTTTTGCTCTCATAATTTTTTTTCAAAATAGACTTTAACAATTTGTTGGTTGATTTTCTGTTTTTGCTTGTTTTTTTTTATTGTTTACCCTGAACCAACCTGAAACTATTTTTTTAATTGCTTTTTCCATGTAGCTGAAATTACAGACCTGATCTGCTATGCTAGGTTTAGTTTTCTGAAAGAAGAGGTGAGAATTGAGTGATTTAGAGCATTTCCAATTTAACTACATAAACCAATAAACACAAATCACAAAACAATGTCTGTATAAGGCACTCTGTAAATCTGAGTCAAAGTGTGTATGGAAGACTCTTAAGGGTTTCAATGTTTTCAAAGGCTTCAACAGTTTAGAAGTATTTTGGCAGTGACCCTAGACTTTTTTTTTTTTTTTACATTTTTCTGTCTCTGACATTTGCACTAAAGCACACAACCAGAAGTAAGTACAGTAGGGAATTTCTTGGAGTAGAGTCACTAACTGACCAAGGCCACTTTCACATCGTCTTTGCTGACCCATAGGTGCAGATTAAAAAAAATATTTTTAAGCCAGTGTCATGTAGGAACTTCAGAATGTCCTTGGGTGTCATAATTTGAATTCATTAATTTGATTAATTCTCAACCTTTGACTGCAAAAGTTCACAGTTCTTAAATATTCAGTGTGAAAAAAACAGAAATTTCTACTAAATACCTGCTGATGCCAGTGACAGAAAAGTACTGATGCAATTTATTGTTTCTATTTGAAATTGGGGCTTCAAAAGAGGCTTTTTTGTTTGCTTTTGTTTGTCCAGATAGAGTCTTAAGCCTTGGCTTTGTTCACTATACCCCTGCCTCCTGAGTAGCTTGGATTACAGGCATAGGCCAGCATGCTCAGCCCTTAAACTAACCATTTTTTTAAATAATGCTAGGGCCAGCAGTGTTGCCTAATGGTAGAGTGCTTGCCTAGCATGTGTTCGATTCCTCCGTACCACATAAACAGAAAAAGTTGGAAGTGGTGTTGTGGCTCAAGTGGTAGAGCACTAGCCTTGAGAAAACCCAAATATAGTGCGTAGGCTCTGAGTTCAAGTCCCAGGACTAGCAAAAATTAAATGAATAAAATAAAATAAAATAATACTAGTACTGAAGCTTGAACTCAGTTTCTGGACACTGTCTCTGAGCTATTTTGCTCAAGGCTATATCTACCATTTGAGTGGTTGTGCTCTGCATCTACCACTTGAGCCACTTCTGGCTTTCTGACAGTTAATTGGACTTTTCTACTCCAGCTAGCTTTGAATCACAATCCTCTGAGCTCAGCTTCCTGAGTAGGTAGGATTACAGGAATAAGCCACAGAGTTCAATTTTTGTTGTTTCTTTCCCCTATAATGGATCCTATTTGGATTTTTAAATCTTTTCCTTTTCCTGTTTTTATTATCTTTAAGTATTTTTTGGTGGGACATGGGACTTCAACTCCGGGCCTGGACCCTGTCCCTGAGCTCTTCAGCTCAAAGCTATCGCCCTACCCCTGGGCCTGGGCATTGTTCCTGAGCCCCTTAGCTCAAGGCTACCACCCTATCCTTGAGCCACAGCCCCACTTCCCATTTTCTAGGAATTAATTGGAGATGAGAGTCTCACGGACTTTAGTCCCCTCCTAGCATTGAACCATGATACTCAGATCTTAGCCTCCAAAGTAGCTTGGATTACAGGCATGAGCCACCTTGCCTGGCTTCTTTAGTAGTTTTATAAAGGAATTTTAATTAACCATCTCAACTAATGAGATGGTTATATCTTTTTTATATTTAATTTTATCATCAAGGTGATTCACAGAAGGGTTACAGTTACATAAGGTAATGAGTACATTTCTTGTAAAATATTGTTACCCCCCTCTCATTTTTCTCCCAATTCTCTCACTTTTCTTTCCCCCAATTTCCTCCCTTCTAAAGTTCATTTCCAATGTATTGTTTGAACTATATATCTTAATCAGTGTCATTCCTTCTATCATTCTTCCCCAACTCTCCCAATTTCATCTATACCCTCAAAACTGGCCAGATTTACTATGAAACACTTGGTGACAGTATTGACATTTGAACCAAGGGTACTTTACCACTTGTTTCCCAGCCCTTTTTGCTCTAGTTTTATCAAATAGATTCTCACAGGTTTGTTGTTATTGTTGTTTTTGTCTGTTTTGGGTTTTTTTCTTTTTTTATTGTCAGGGTGATATATAGAGGGGTCTGTTTTGTTTTATTCTGTTCTTTTTATTCTAGGCCAGCCTTAGTCTGCAATTCTTCTACCTCTGCAGAAGTAAGTATTCTATTTCCAATTTGTTTTTGAGATGGGATGAGAGGGTGCTGCAGTAGCTTTTTGCCAGAAAATAAAAGAAAGAACTTCTAGCCAATGATAATTCTAGCTTTCAAGTGAAATTGCAATATTGAGAAACCGGTATCTGTTGTCAGGAGTTCAACAGCTTCTCAATAGATTTAGAGACTTTTCTAAGAGTGGGAGCAGTGGTATTTACAAATACAATCTTTTGATCTTGCTTAATGGAATGTGGCAGCAGTAAGAAGTTCACACAAATCACATATAGCCAAGAAATCTAGTTACATTGTGTGGTAGGATGCTGGATTGTAATGTAGCAAGAGTGTGGAAGCTTATTGATACAAGTTAACACCCTTTGTTGGAACTCATTTCTAAAAACTTGCTTCTTCCCAAATAGTTGGATAGTATCAAAACAGAATATTCACAATTACTTGAAAATGTGTTTATATAATGAATATTCTCCCATTTCTGACCACAGATTTCCTACAGTTTCTTCAGCCAAAACAATAGATTGCAGTAGATTAAATGCAAAAGTAAATTAATAAATGTAGATGTCTTCTTTTTTTTATTTGTGGGTTATGGGGCTTGAAGTCGGCCTGGATGCTGCCCCTGAGCTCTTCTGCTCAGGGCTACCGCCCTACCCCTGTGCCTGGGCATTGTCCCTGAGCTCTTCAGCTCAAGGCTACCACCCTACCCTTGAGCCAAGCCCCACTTCCCATTTTCTAGAGGTTAACTGGGGATAAGAGTCTCAAGTCCTTTTGTGCCTGGGCTGGCTTTGAACCTTGATCCTCAGGTCTCAGCCTCCTGAGTAGCTAGGATTACAGGCATGAGTCAAGGCTCCCGGCTTAGATGTCTTCTCTTAACAGTTTCAGAATAAGGCAGAAGTGGCTCACATCTGGAATTCTAGCTACTTAGGAAGTTGAGATCTGAGGATCGTGTTCAAAGACAGGCCAGGCACAAAAAGTCCATGAAATGTTCATCTTTAATTAACCAGCAAAAAGCCAGAAGCGGTGCTGAGGCTCAATTGGTAGAACACTAGCATTGAGTACTTAAAGCTCTGGGATAGTGCTCATCCCTGAGTTTAAGGCCCAGTACACACACACACACACACACACACACACACACACACACACACACATACACACACACACACACACACACACACACATACACACGTATGTTTCCAAACAATAGTGGTGATGTCACTAAACTTTTATTTTCGAAGACACCTTTTTTCATTCAACTATGATAATTATTCCAATTTCTGTTCTTTCTTTTGTTGCTACTGGGATTTGAACTTAAGGCTCTTTCTAGGGAGGGTCTCTATCACTGGAGCCATAGCTTTTAGCCCTTTTTACTTTCATTACTTTTTAAGTAGTGCTTGTGCTCATAGCTGGGTCATGCCAGACTGTAGTCCTACTATCCTATTACCTTTTTTTTTTTTGCCAGTCCTGAGCTTGAACTCAGGTCCTGAGCACTGTCCTTGGACTTTCTCAAGGCTAGAGCTCTACCACTTGAGCCTCAGCACCACTTCTGGATTTTTTTCTACGTATGTGGAACCGAGGGATCGAACCCGAGTCTTTGTGTATTCTAGGCAAGCACTCTACCACTAGACCAAACTCCAGACCCTGCAGTCCTACTAGTTATCCTTGTCACTCAGCTGAGCTGACAGACAAATGTCACAATCTCCAGCTTAAGTTAGTTAAGATTGGGTCTCAAAAATTTTTTGAGAACTGTCTTCAAACCAGGATTTTTCCCATTTCCCAAGTTTCTAGGATTAAGGCATGAGACACGGCACCTGGCAATTATTTCCATTTCTTATTCCAAAACAAAAATGCTAACAAATTATTCGTGCAAATGGAATACCTTGATGTATTCAGTATTTTTTTTTTTGGAGATATTGGAGTTTTGAATTCAGGCCTTCAAGCATGTTTTGACATTTAAGTCACATCTCTCAGCTCCTTTTGTTTACCTTTTAGATAATGTCTTTCACTTTTTCCCTAGGCCCAGCCTGGGCCTACAGTCCTCCTACCTCTGCCTTGGAAATAGCTGCGATTATGGGCATGATCCACCATGCTCAACTGACACACTGAATAATTTTTAAGCATGTGAAGGGATCAAAGGACCATAAAGTTTGAGAACTCACATTTTAAGTTCTTATTATTACAGTACTGAAGCTAGACTGGAAGAGACTTCACCAAAGTAGCATCTTATTTCTGTCACTATACCTTTGCTAATACTGACCACTTGCATTCTTTAATACTCTCCATCCATGAAAATCTTGCCCATTCTTCTGAAAAACATGTAAGAAGTCCTTCCTGAGAACTGAGTATACACACATGTCCTGGTCCCCAATTTTCCCTTTGCCTTCTATGCACCATCTAGAAATCTAATGCTTGTATAATGGTTTGGTGATAAGCACAACTATCTGATTATGTGATTTTCAAGAGTGGAAACACTAAGTAATTCCACATCATCATATGTTGAAGCATGTCTGCATAATTTAATTTGAATGTAAGCGTCAGAGCTGATCATAAACAGGTTGTCACCATGCAACCTTCTTTTCAGAAATCCACTGCCTCCTTGGCCCTGCATTTCATGCTGAAATAAGATCTTACACATGCAGCTGTCTCTTCTACACTAAAATGACTTTTCTTAAACTGCGATAATTGGGAAGAGGGGTTTGTAGATCCTAGTACTTTATGACGAAACACATCTCCTCAGGTTCACTAAACTCTCATGGCCAAAGTACACTGAGAACTGAGGTCACAGGGAACATTTTTAAAGCTGAATGAGACAAGAGAGTAATTATGGTCACATGCAGATTTCAAGAACAATTTTAAGCCAGATACCATTGGCTCATACTGATAATCCTAGCTACTCAAAAGGCTGAGATCTGTGGATCAGAGTTCAAAACCAGCTAGGGCAGGAAATTCTATACAACTCTTATCTCTGATTACTCACCAAAAAGCTAGTAGTGGAGCCATGATTCAAATAGTAGAACACAAACCTAGAGCAAAAAAAATTTTCAGGTACAATGCCCAGGCCCTGAGTTTAAGCCCCAGTACAGGGACACACACACACACACACACACACACACACACACACACACACATACATTATATGTATGTATGTATGTATACATACAGAGTCTGTATATGTGTATATAATATCTGTATGGTTATATGTATGTATATATAAGGTATTTATATATACAAACACATACATGCATATTGATGTATATATTTATTTAACATGTATATATAGAAATGTGAATAATTTTTAAACCCATAGAAGTGTTGCTAATCATATTAGAATGCTATGATTATGGATGATATCTTCTATCTCATAAATTCCTATAATGTGATGCAATTCAAAATATATTTAAAATCTAGTTGTGGGTTTCTCAAAGAGACTGATGTTTATCAGTTGTGACTGATGGCATGTATCAGAATGAAACATGCCTCACTGTAGTAGAAATATGGAAGTAATGGCGATGTTCTAGTTGTCATTTTGATTAGATCACAAGGTGTCCAGGTATTTGGCTAAGTACCTGGATGCCTATGGATGAAATTAGTGTTTGAATTATACTTTTCTCATCTCAAGAAGGGCTGGCTTACCTGTTGTGTTGGAGCCAGAGGCAAACAAAGAGGCAAAGAGGGTGGGAAATTCTCTATACTCTGTGGTTTGAATGGGAACATCTGAACAGAGAGAGAGGGGAAGAGAAGGAGGGGGAGAGAGAGAGAGAAAGAGAGAGAGAGAGAGACAGAGAGACAGAGAGACAGAGAGACAGAGACAGAGACAGAGAGAGAGAGATTGATTTTCACTGCCTGTTTTGTCTCATCAACTTATAGACAAAGCTTCTGGGCCTCCATAATCAATTGAGCCAATTCTTGATGATGAGTACATAAATTGTAGATGTATGCTATGTATATATACACCCTAATGTTCTGCTAAGAACCCCCTCAGATTACTGACAATGACAGAGGAGGCCTAGCCGCCAGAACCCAGCAAGTCTGCACCAGGAAGTCTTGTTGCAGTGCTGGAGAGGCTCCTCCCTGACTCCTTACCATTCCACTGCTGTCCATTTAGTTACCAGAGCACTGTACAATATCAGAGCAACTGATTGGCTAAATCCAGGAAACTGGGGGGGGGGAGGGTGTTGAAGAAGCAGAGAGAGGGGGGTGAGGAGGGAGAGGGAGAGTGTTAGAGAGAGAGAGTCCATCTCTTTTTATTTCCATTAGGAATCTCAGTCAATACCTGTCCAAAAGCTGGAAAGCTCCCAAACTAGCCAATGTCCACCAAAACATTCAACAAAAATAACATTGGAAAGGTCCAACCCAAAGTGGGTTAAATGGTCTGAAAAAGAAAATCCCTCTATGGCTTCTAACTGTATCCAATGGCTGCGGAGATTTCAACGTGCTGCCTTCTTTCCATCTCCCCACCCCTTCTTCTTCTTCCTACTCAGTGTCAAATCCATCTTCCCCCATGAAACGAAGTTAGCCCTTTCATGCTGTGGCACTGATCTACACAACCTCTGGGAAGGTGTACTTAGAAGTGCTCTGAAGTCTAAGAGAAAGCAAATGCAAAGTCAGGGAGAGCAGGATCACTTAGATCTCTCAAGAAAACAGCAGCAAGCCGGTTGCAGTGACTCACACCTCTAATCCTAGCTACTCAGAAGGCTGAGATCTGAGGATGGCAGTTCAAAGCCAGCCCTGGACGAAAGTCTGTGAGACTCTTATCTCCAATTAACCACCAGGAAACCAGAAGCGGTGCAGTGGCTCAAGGCTGCAGAGCTCAGGGGCAGTGCCCAGGCACAGAGTTCAAGCTCCAGGATGGACAGAAAAAATAAAATAAAATGAAAGAAAGAAAACAGCAGCATTAAAGCAACCAGTGTCTGTTTCAGTCACTATGGTCACATGATAGCTTGCTCTTTTCACCCGAGGCGGGTAGATTCCAAATCCCCCTTTGTTTCCTGGCCAGGTAATCTTCGAACAAATTACTTTTACCTAGAATGACTTCAAGGACAAAAGTGTCATAATAATAATGGCATTTACTCTTTAAGATTCTTCTTGTTGCAAGTTAAATGCGATAAATGCACCTGATGATAACCCCTTAGATATAATGATTACTATATGTTAACCTCAAGTCAGATTTCAAGGTTTTTTTCTTGTTTGTTGTGCCAGTACTGGTTCTTGAATTCAGGACCTCATGCTTTTGCTTGACTTTTTCACTCAACTCTGGCACACTACCAGTTGAACCAAAGCTCCACATCCAGCTTTTTTGTGGTTAATTGGATATGAGAGTCTCCCAGACTTTTCTACCTACACTAGCTTTGAAACGTGATCCTTAGATCTCAGCTTCCTGAGTAGGTAGGATTATAGGCATGGAACCATCAGCACTGGATTCAAGCTTAATTTTTGAAATAATAATCATTCCTTTTAAAATACTTCTACCTTTAGCTAAAGTAACAGACAACCGAAATTTACCCGGATTGACATTCAGTCTGCTGCTTCATATTAGACAGTAATTTAGCAATTAGGTGATTGGCATTGAAAAATAATAGCAATTAGATTTTGAAGGTCAGAGTCGCTGTTTTGTTCCCATTCTTAAATGATTTTCATAAAATCTAGTTCTAATGAGCACACAGTAGGACAGGTGCTCATTGAAGAGCTTAAAACACAGGGACAGAAGTCTGTTTCCCCAAAACTTGACAGAATTAACCTCAGGCAGCAGGATCCATTTCAACTCCAGCTTAGGGAAAGGAAGAGGAAATTACTGTTTGCCAGGGCAGGAAGTAGGAACCAGTCACAAATAATACACCCCAGTTGTAAGCACTCCCACATCACTGCTGGGAGAGGAAATTTGAGTTGACATGTTATTTTCTGAGCTGTTTATTAATGCATTGGCTGGAGCAGCCATCAATCCCATCCCCCAAATCAAAGTGGGCGTCTTGTCACCAGCTCTCCTTGCTAGCTGAGAGAAGGGAGAAAGGGAAAATTCTGAAAAGGCTGTTGAGAACAGTTAAAGAAAGAAGAAATCTGCTTCTTTCACTCCTTATATGAGTCCAATGAAGCTTAAGCTTTCAGAGAGAGTGTCTGAAATAAAATTTGCCATTAATCTTGGGCCAGAAGCCTCCACTCTACACCCCAAATGAAGGAGGCAGTTAACATTTTTTGTTACCAAACTGAAATTTTCTGCCTCTGGATTAATATCAGGGCTAAAGAAATGAATCAGGCTTAGTCTGACAACCAAGTTTCAAAATGTAATATATGTACATTGATGGCTATAACTGCAGTTTTCCATGAATGGAAAGAACTTAAGTGGTTCTTCAACACTCAGCTTTTGCAGAATAAAGGGACTAAAACCCATCTCTTCCATGAGAAAGGGAAGTAGAGGATTAAAATGAATTTGGTGTGATTGGAGGTAGATGGAAGGACTTACCAATTCAAAGATATATTTGAAAGTAGACTCAGTTATTTTAAAGTCGATTTAAGCTCTTTTGATTTGCCTTCCTATGGGTTTTGTTTTGTTTTGTTTTGTTTTGTTTTATGCTGGTCCTGGGGCTTGAACTCAGAATCTGAATGCGGTCCCTGAGATTTTTTTTACTTAAGACTACGACTCTACCACTTAAGCCACAGCTCCACTCCAGGTTTTTTTTTGGGGGGGTGGGGGGAGTAGTTAATTATAGAAAGAGTCTCATGGGCTTTCCTGATTACGCTGGCTTTGAACAGTGATCTTCAGATCTCAGCCTCTGTAGAAGCTAGGATTATAGGAGTGAGCCACCAGCCCCCTTTGTTTTGTTTAAACCTGGGTGATTTGGGTATTGCTCTCTAACTATAACTTCTGCACACCAATATTCTCCAGTCTTTGCAATACAGAACAACTCAGCTGGGTACAGATGGCTTGGCCTGTAATATATCTACTCAGGAAGCTGAGACTTGAGGATTGTGGTTGGAAACCATCTTGGACAAGAAAGTCCTTGATGTTCTTTTTTTTAAATTATAATTTATTGTTTGGGTGATGTACAGAGAGGTTGCAGTTACATTTGTCAGGTAGTGGCTACATTACTTCTTGAACATTATTACCCCTTCCCATGTTTTCTCCCACTTTCCCTCCCCCCACCTCCTCCTACTCATCTTGATTTTCCCTTCCCATTTTCAAATACATAAATAAACGTATATACACTGAAGCAAGTAAAAAAGTCAGACACACTCCCGTTAATCAGCAAAAGGCTGGATTCAGAGCCATGGTTCAAGTTGTAGAGCACCCGACCTTGAGTGAAAAGCAATTGCTCAGTTTAAACCCCAAAACAAACACAAAAGAAAAAAGTCACAAGACAATAGATTTACAAAATTTTCATCTTTCCCACGACAAGCACAGAACCTACATCCTGTCTCTGCTCATGATTTTTGCCCACTGTTTTAACCATAATCTACAGGATAAATCAGTGTGAGCAGGAATTTGAAACCCCAGTTCAACTATTACTTTTACCAGGCAATTTCTACTCCAAAGCATGGACTAAGATTACAACAAACTGATGGTTATATGTGGTACAGACAAGAAAATGTGTGTAATGGACAAACAAATGGGAAGACAACTGCAGGATAGAGAAAAACTTAAAAATTGGAATTGGGGGCCGGGAGTTTGGCCTAGTGGTAGAGTGCTTGCCTAGCATGCATGAAGACCTGGGTTTGATTCCTCAATAACTCATAGATAGAAAAATCCGGAAGTGGTAGTATAGCTCAAGTGGTAGAGCTCTAGCCTTGAGAAACCCCAAGGACAGTGCTCAGGCCCTGAGTTCAAGCCCCAGGACTGTCAAAAAATGGAGATTTAGAAATGCTCTGGTTCTGGGCACCAGTGAGTCACACCTGTAATCCTAGTTTCTTAGAAGGCTGAGATCTGAGAGTTGCAATTTAAAGCCCACTGGGGCAGAATAGTCTTTGTGACTCCTATCACCAATTAGCTACCAAAAAGGCAGAAGTAGAGGTGTAGCTCAAATGGTTGAGTGCCTGCCTTGAGCAAAACAGCCCAGGGACAGTACCCAGTCTCTGCATCCCTGCATTCATGCCCCAAGTACTGACGCTAGTGTACACACACAAACACACACACAAAGGTGAAATGGAACAGGAATGATTCTTCATTTCCTGCCTGTCACCTGCTAAGAATAGTTGCCAAAGTAAATGACCCAACAGTTGAATCATTACCACTTTCCTATTATAATTCTGCACAAGTCCCCTTCCTGGAAAGCTCTTAATCAGCACTTCTCTTGACTCCCCAGGATGGCACAGACATGATTTTGGAACAGAAGCAGGAAGTTTTGGACTCCTGTAGCCAGGATGGGCTGGAGACCTACTATCTTCACAGAATGTAAAGACTTGCAAAATAGGGCAATTTTCTTCTTCAAGCTCTTTGTAAAAAAAATAAATAACTTGAAATAAATGTGGATTTAGTAGTGTTTTGCAAACCAACCTATAAGAAAAATTCTAATTAGCATATCGTGGAATCATACGCATATGTCTCATCATTTTTTTTTCCTTCCTCTGATCTTGTCCTAGTTGTAATTAAACCAGCAGTGGCTATTTATGTCTTTTCTCATGTTTCAAGAATAGCCTTCCCCTCTTTCCATCAGAACCATGAGAAAGAAAAAAAAAATAATAAAGTCTTAACATTAACTTGGATGAATCACACCAGGATCTTATTTGAGCCTATAATTAAAATCCAGTTTAATCCACGGCAAATAATTAATCGAATCTAGCTGGCCACAGTTAGAAGTCAGTGTTGTGACTGCTCTTTCCAGACCTGATAGAAATGGCTAAAAGGAACTCCCACCAGCCTCCTCCTGCCAAAGGCCCAGAAAACATAACAACCATAAAGACCTTTAGAAACTTCCATTTTGTATTACAAAAAAAAAAGAAAGAAAATGTAGCTGGAAAATGTCCTAATATTTAACCTGTCTCCACTGAGGCATGTAAACTCCACTGTCTCTCTGCTGAATATTACAATGTGAATTCAGAAGATGGGGGGGGGATTTGAACCTCGGTCTCTGGTTACATAGCTAGTGGTACACTTCTGGCCTGATGCCCACTCACCCAGGATGGATGAGATGCATGGACTCCATGCATCAGTGCAGAGCCTGGATGCTGCTACGTCTAGCTGAGAGCTGCCCAGATCCTCATAAACTCAGCAATGGCTTCCATTAAGCTTCATATTGCTGAAAAGGAAACTCAAGATTCACGTAGCCTCTCCTTATGCTTAATTCCAGTGTTAGATTCTTGATTTCAAACAGCTAATATTCAAAGTAAAAACCAGTTTAATTCCCTTCCTCCAAAATAAGCACTGTTTGATGTGTACTGGTATGTGCCATGTGCGTGCATGTGTGTGTGTGCCTGTGTGTGTGCGTGTGCGCATGTGTGTGTGTGTGTGTGTATGTGTCTGTGTGTCTGTGTGTTTGTGTGTATGTGTGTGTGGATCCTGGGGCTTCAACTCTGGGTCTGGGTGCTCTCCCTTAACTTTTTCTCTCAAGGATGGCACTCTATCATTTGAGCCATAGCTCCACCTTCAGCTGTCTGCTGATTAATTGGAGATAAGAATCTCAAGAATGTTCTTGCTCAGTCTGGCTTCAAACTGCAATTCTCAAATCCCAGCCTTCTGACTAGCTATGATTACAGATTTGTGCCACCTTTGTACACTCAGCAAAGACCCATTCTTTCAACATTAATAAAAAATCATTGTATATTATTCTGTGATTTGCCTTTTCCATTTTTATCTTAGAGCACTTTGCCCAGCTTTTTTTCATATATTTTTATTGTAGTTAATAGAAGGGTTATATGATATTTACCCAGATAGAAGGTGCATTAATTCACATACATTGATACCCTTTCACATGTCCTGGTCCTCATTTCCCTCCCCCCACCTCCACCCCTCATTTTGTTTCCTCCCTTCCCTAACCAATTTCAAATAACCAAATACAAATATATCCAATATATCAGGTAACAAAGTGAGATACTGTAACCATATGAGATAACCAAGGGACAGCAAAAGAGATGAGAGATAACATAGTACCTTAAGGACAACAATCATTCATTATATGGCTTTTGTTTCTGTATCCTAGAGGTCCTTTCATTTAGCATCATATTATATGGCCATATGTATCCAGGTTTTGTTCTATTGCACATCACTGCTAGGAGAGCCCAAAGTTTCTACTGATTATGACAAATGAGGGAAACTATTGAGCCTAAGTTCCTTTGAGTCTGGCTTACTTCACTTAATATGAAGTTTTCTAACTTTCTAAGTTTCTAAGTTTGCTCAGCTTTTTATTCATACCTTCAATTATTCATTTGAGTACCCAGTAAGCCTCCTTTTGTATAAATACATTATGATATTTAACAATGTTTTGATAAAAATAAATAAATACTTTGCTTCCCATTTAGCTATTACAAACAATGCTATTTTCAAGCAATTATAAATATAGTATAAGAAAAAAAGAGGAGAATTTCTTAAAAACTCCAAGAAAAGCAAAACCCAGAAGACTGTAAGATATAAAAAATAAGATAATATAGAAGCTAAAGATATAAAACCAGAAGATAAAGTAACAGTTGATTATTTGCTATTGATAGTATTTTTGACCTTTAAAGGAAAGCATTCTAAATTATTCAAAATATAGAACATTATTTTAAAATAATATTTTACATATAGTATCAGAGGATATCTTTATTCCATAAAGAGTGCCCATAAATCAATAAGAAAAGGGATTGCTAAATGTCATACCTCCCGTTGAACAAGTAACAATTTAACATCAACAAAAATCAAAAAGCATCATGTCTCAGGTGGTAGTAAAGGATGCATTGGGTAGATGCACAGAAAGAGGAATAATGCTGAACATAATGATAACTCTTAATGCATACACATGAGAGTGAGTTATGAAACTTGAGGAGGTGAAGAGGCATAGATCCAAGGGAGGAGAGAGATTAATGGAAGGAGAAGAATGGCTCCAACAAGATGTTTTGCATACATAAACACACATGTTAAATTGAAACACCCTGGTATAAATATTTGAAGATAATACATATATATATAAAGAAATACATAAAATACACCTAAATTTCTACTATAATAAACACATTTTTTTCTTAAATTTTGGTATAATTATTTATGCATTTCTTTCCTGAGTTAAATTTTTATGATTAACTCATTTTAAAATGAGTTGATATTCCATTTTCATGTGTATTTAAGAATATTACATTTAGACATCTCTGGTCATAAAAGAAATGCAAATCAAAACAACTCTAAGATTCCACCTCACTCCAGTTAGAATGGCCAGGATCAAGAAAATTAATAACAACAGTTGCTGGAGGGGATGTGGCCAGGAGGGATCACTACTGCACTGTTGGTGGGAGTGCAAACTCATTCAACCACTATGGAAAGCAGTATGGCAGTTCCTCAAAAGACTAAACATAGAGCTCCCCTATGACCCAGCAATTTCACTACTTGGCATTTACCCAATCGTCCAGAAACAATGGCATACTAAATCCACTAGCACAGTGATGTTCATTGCAGCACTATTTACCATAGCAAAGATATGGAACCAACCCAGATGTCCCTCAGTTGATGAGTGGATCAACAAGATGTAGTATTTATACACAATGGAATTCTATGCTGCTGTCAGAAAGAATGACATTGATCCATTTGTAAGGAAATGGAAAGACTTAGAAAAAAATCTTATTAAGTGAAGTAAGCCAGACTCAAAGGAACAAAGGCCCAATAGTCTCCCCCATTTGTCATAACCAGTAGAAACGTTGGGCTCTCCTAGCAGAGATTTACAATGGAACAAAATCTAGAGACATAAGGCCAAATAGTATGACACTAAATGTAAGGACCTCCAGGATAAGGAAACAAAAGCCATATAATGAATGACTGTTTTTCTTAATGTACTATGTTATCCCTCATCTCTTTTGCCATCCCTTTGTTATCTCATATTGTTACAATATTTCACATTGTTACCTGATATATTTTGTATGTGCTTAATTGGTTATTTGAAATTGGATAGGGAAGGGGGGAAATCAAGATAAGGGGGGGTGCGGGAGGGAAATGGGGACCATATCATAAGAAAGGGTATCAATGTTTGTGAAGTTATACACCTTCTATCTGGCGAATATAATGTAACCCTTCTATTAATCACAATAAAAAAAGAAAAAAAGGAAAAAAGAATATTACATTTAAATTTAGACAAAAGATTGGAATATCATTTGAGAAAAGGCATTATTTTTTCAGTGTTTTGTGACAAAGTTAATGACTTTTTTTCTACTTAAGCATTTATTTTCTGAGAACATTAATTTCAATAAATTAACTCATTCATATTAGTTGAGATTAATGCTATATTTTGGCAGCTTACTTATTTTTTATTTTATGTTCTCTGTCAGTTCTCATTATTCCTTCTTTATATAATTTTTTACTTCCTTGTGTTAGGCTATCTGTTTTTCTTTAATTTCTCTCTTCTAGTGGTTTAGAAGCAATAAATTCTAATACCATTTTTAAAAAATTGAATTTAGCGGGATGTGCTGGCTCATGCCTGTAACACTGGCTACTCAGGAGGCTGAGATCTGAAGACTGTGGTTCAAAGCCAGCCCAGGCACTAAAGCCCGAGAGACTCTTATCTCCAATTAACCACTAGAAAATTGGAAGTGGCATTGTGGCTCAAGGGGTAGTGCAGTAGCCTTGAGCTGAAGAGCTTAGGGACAACACCTTGGCTTGGAGTTCAACCACCATGACCAACAACAATAATAAAAAATAGTTTCAACAGAAACATGAAAATATAAAGATTATACATATGTATGATTTGCCATGTGCTATATCAATGCATTCTTACTGGGAAGAGGTAGCATTTCAGAGTCATTTGCTTTTACTATCTTTTTTAAGAGCAGCTCTTTAGATTTTTACACACAAAGGTAAGTATATTCATTATTCTTTCCAGAATCTTTATAGGTTAACATACTTAACCTCCCCATGTGCAGCTCAGGTTGGTTTTGTGGATTTCTAACTAGTGTCCTTATAAATCAATAACCACTTAACCTTTTATGTGTTTCTTAGGCTGCCAACCTACTCCTTAGGTTTAGTTTTTATTCTGATACTACCGCCTATTGATTAATTCTTTCAAGATGCTTATATAGTATACTCTGGGTTCTTTCATGTTTCAAAATGAATATTTCTTCCCATGAATTTGAGTGCTTTTTTACCACATAGGCATTCAAGGTTGAATGCGATGTCCCTCTCTTTTGACAGGCAGGGAATAAAAGGAAGTACCTCTTCTCCATCAGCCTGTGGGAGAATTTTAGGAAAGGCATTGGTGTTTTCTCCAATGAAAAGCATAAGGACTCTTACTTCACAACCAATAGGCGCCTTGGTTTTCTGCACTTCATTTTGCCTAAGATTTGTACACCATATCAGAGTAATAACTGCCTTCATTGTGTGGAAATAATCTTTTACTGTTTCTACAAATGGTAAAGAACAAAGGCTCAGGAGCCAAGCAGTCAATGTTTGGCTTTTCTTTGTACCTCATTGGTTGTGTGACTTAAGGCAATTTTTAAACCTCTATTTCTCAGTTCTTCTGTCTTAAAAATTAAAGCTAATAGCTATTTGGAGAGGGAGAATAGAGGATCAAAGGTCAAGGCCAACCTGGGCAACAAAAAGGGAAAAATTTTGCAAGACTACATCTCAACCAATGGCTGGGCATCAAAATAAGCATCTGCAACTGAGGAAGCCCAATGATTGGGTGTAGTGGCACATGTCTGTCATTTCACAGAACTGGATCACACTCCGGTCCAGGCTGGCAACAAGACACTACTCAAAGATGAATGGATCAACAAAATGTGATTTATGTACACAATGGAATTCTATGCTGCCATCAGAAAGAATGACATTGTCCCATTCATAAGGAAATGGAAAGACTTGTAAAACATCGTATGAAGTGAAGTTAGCCAGATCCAAAGGAACATAGGCTCAATGGTTTCCCTCATTTGTAATACTTATTATACATCTAGGATTTTTCCTAACAGAGGATTACAGTAGCTCAAAAGCTATGTGCATATGGCCATAAAGGATGCACCTAAGTGAAATGAACCCCAGGATAGGGAAACAAGAGATTTATCCTTGTGGTTGCTTTTAATGTAGTCTTTGAACTTATTTCTTTATTCTTTTTTTCTCTTTTTTCCCCCTCCTAATAGTTTATTCTCTGTTGTTACTGTTTTTTACTTTGACCCTTGTTGTATTGTATACATATTTATTTATTTATTTGAATCAGGGAAGGGAAGGGGAAAAACAAGATGATGAGAAAAAGGACAAAGGATGAACCAGTGTAACCGTGATACTCACAAGAAAGTATGTTGGAAATGAACTTTACAACTTGGGAAGGGGGAGGAGGAGGGAAAGTGGGAAAAGATAGATGAGAAAGCATAACAATGTTCAAGAAGTAACGTACTTACTTACAAATGTAACTGTAATCCCTCTGTACATTGCCTTGGTAATAAAATTTAAATTAAAAAAAAAAGATACTACTCAAAATAACCAATGAGGAAATGGCCTAGAGTTGTTTCTCAGGTGTTAGGGTTCCTATCTAGCAAATGAGATACCCTGAGCTCAAACCCAGCGCCATTAAATTAAACAATGATAATTCCTTTCTTGGACTAGTTGAGAATTAAATGTATTACTTCTTGAAAAAAATTCTTAAGGGAGTATGTGACTCAGAGTTACATATTAAATAATTTTTGACAGCATTCTTTTATTTTTAGTGAATCATTTTCACTTTCTCTTAGATTGATTAGTCTTTTCTCTTCCCCTATATTTCTGGAGAAGTAGGTTAACTAGATTAATAGGCTCAAAAGACTATTGCATGGAATATTGACTGTGGTGAGTTGAATAAACAGGGGCTAGGAAGTAGGCAGTGTGAGAGCAATGAAATAATAACAGTGACTCTGGATATGTCATCAAAAAAAGAAGATTGTTGCATATTTTCATTGCATTTATATTGAGTTTCTTGCCCATTTTTGCAGAGCCCTGCTTATGAAACCAAACCAGTCCCATCTTCCCATTCACGTTCTCCATGCGTGCATTGGGATTTGAGTCCTCTGTTATAGGAGTAGAGCTTCTCTGATCTTCCAGCTAGAGATTTAAGCCAAGATCTTGCATATGCTTTAACATGGAGCTACCTTCCCAGCCCTCTAAATTCCTTGTACAGACATGTTCACTGTCATAGAGTAGAGTGAGGCCAAGAGAGTGACAGTGTGTGCTCATTAGCCCACTAGATGCTGGCCGCCTTCTGATTCTGTCTTAACTTTCTCTTCTCCCACTCCATTGCTTACTTTGAGAAATTCTAAAAACCTTAATGTGGCTTACACAACCTTTTTATATTCCAAGACTCCATTTCTGCATCTCATCAAACTCATAACTCACAGTCCTCTGGCTCAAATTCTGCTTAAATCACACTAGGTCTCAGTCTTTCCTTAAATGCAATCTACCATCTTGCCCTTCTGTTCTTCACACTGCCTCTTTTCTTTGGCTAACATGACTCATTCTTTGGATCACTGATCCTCATTATTTTTATTTGTAAAATGAATCTTTGAAATGAATGATTGTGTGTGTGTGTGTGTGTGTGTGTGTGTGTGTGTGTGTGTGTGTACATGTATGTGCCAGTACCAGGCTTGAATTCAGGGCCTATGCTCTTACTTGGCTTTTTCTACTCGAGGTTGGTGCTTTACCACTTGAACAACAACCCCATTTTCAGCTTTTTGCCAGTTAATTGGAGATACCCTCAAGGATTTTTCTGGCCAGGCTGGCTTTGAATGATGAGCCTTGGATTTCAGCTTCCTGGGTAGTAAGGATTAAAGACATAAATTATCAGCACTTGGATTGGTATAAATTGTCTTTAAGAACATTTTAGACTTATGAAAAGTTTATATTAAAAGCTTATAATTATATGCAAATAAATGAAATACATTGGTAGCTGAGCTCTTTATTCTTATGTTCTTAGTGAAGTTAGGTGTCACATATTCCAATGAAATGTGTCGAATGCAAATACCCCATTTCTTACCTTGCTCCTCTACAGAACACCTCACACTTACGGAACTTTTAATTGACTCAAGGTATTTTTCAAATGCTGAGTAAGAAATTATCATGTCAGCACAGCAGGTAGAGACTGGGATTACTAAGAATAGTAGCTCCGCTCCCTAGTTAACACCTCTTTTAGTTTAGAATTCTGATAAATAAATGGTTTCTGACAGTCTGGCACATTTTCATCAATTAATAGAAGCAGCTCAAATTCTGACCTTGAATCAGAACATTTTAATAGACTTTAATTTTTTTCCTTTTAGACACCAGAGGCTATATGCTTGAGCATGTGGAGTGTTGCTGATAATAATTTGTCCTTTTGTAGCTTCACCCAAGAAAGGAGGCAAATTTTCTGCCTTGGATTCTAGTCCCACAATCATTCTTTCCCACGTAGGCCCGCTATAAACATCACTTCTCAAGACACACTCACCTGAACTCCCTGAACTCTGTCTCTGTCCCTTACTCCTCCATTGTTTCATTTTCCCATCCCCCAGAACAAGCTTGCTTTCAGTAGACTTAATACTGTCATAATCCCCAAGTCATAAAAGACAAAACCTGTCAAATGCTGCAGCTGTGGTCATGGAAAGTGGGGGAAATTTACTCTAAACACCATCTCTGCAAGGAAAAAAAAAAGTGGACCTGAAAGACATTACACGCAGTCTGGAAAGGTCATCGCCAAAGTCACAGGGGAAGTGGTGGTTTCACATTGCTGTGAACAGTGTCGTTATTGTTCACAGTGCCGAACCATTTCAGTTCTCACTAATATGAAATTCCACCAAGCGAATGTCCTGAAAAACAATCTCACACTCAAGGAAAACACAACTGAATTTACTATCAGGCTTTCAAAGGGGGTTTAGTCTAGTGACATTTTTTTTCTCAGAGACTATGGATACTACAGGATTTGTCATGTCTAATGGGACAGGTTTGGGAATGAAAAAGTCCCATTAACTACCACCTCAGGACAATGGACACAAATACAACCGTCTTGGAAAAAAAGAATGTGTCCTATCATAGATTAGCATGCTAACAGCAGAAATAAGTCCCTATGGAAATCATTTGACTGATTATACACATTGTAGCTCAGTGAATTAATCAGCTGTACTTGTGTAGGGAGGATTGCTTTTCCTGGGTCCATAAGGAGGCATTTGAAGGGGACATACCATATTAGTACATCTTCCTCATCCCATCCCTCATTCAAGCACCATGAGAGAAATGCTTTTACTTAGAATGTCCCTTGTGTTAAAAACTTTGATCCCAGTTTGATGCTATTGGGAGACTGTAGACACTTGTTAAAGATGGAGCCTAAAGAAAGGCCACTGGGATATATCCTTGGACGGAATTGTGACGTCCCAGCCCTCTTTCCCAGCCATGCAAGAAGCAGCCCTGTGTACCATGTATTCCCAACCATGATGTGTCCCCACAGGCTTAAAGCAACAGGGTTACCTGGTAATGAATTAAAACCGTTAGACCATGACCTAAACTAATCTTTTTTCTCTTCAGAAGTTGATGAGCTTAAGTGTTTGTTATGGTGATAGAAAGCTAACTAGTACATCAGCTTTTCTTTTCTTTTAATGAGTTAGTGGAAAAGGAAACTGATCTGAGCATCTCTTGGATATCATCTTCAAGATCAGTACCATGCTGGCTCTTGCTTTGCAGTGAGGTACTGCAACACAATGACAGCTGTGACTGAGGGAAAATTTCATGTAATCCTGGTTGGGTATTTGAGCAGCTCTTTTTCCTCACAAACCACAAGCCATCTTTTCCAATTGTCTTTATCAATAAGGAAGCTGGCTTTAGATCTCTATTTGTCTGGCTCTTGGCTCATAATTCTCTATTGGGTATGAATTTGAAAAGGGAAGCAATAGATATTTTGTGTTGACCCTAAGACTTTTACTCTTGTTATTTCCATTGCTGACTAGAAACAGAGGCTAATGGGAGCCATGGGGATATAAAAGAAAGAAAACAAGAAATTATATAAACAAATGCCTCTCATCTTTGATGGTAAAAAATAGTTTTATTTCAAAAGTAATTTGAATATCCATTTTTGAACAATATTTCATCATCCTATTAATTAACATACACATACCCTGAATAGATGAAGTCATCGCTACCATTCCCCCTCCCTAAGGACAAAGAGCTAAAGCATTGGAGAGACTTAATAAATATCTTCAAGTAAGTCTATAAAGCATGAGATTTTCAGAAATACCAATTCCATAGAGTCATAATTTTTTTAAATGTGGCAACACAAATCAATTAATGTAAGATATCATATTAATAGAGCTGAGGTTAAGAATCTTATGATCATTTCTCTGGATGCCAAGAAGGTATCTGACAAAATAGAGCATCCATTCATGTTGAAAGTGTTAGAGAAAATGGGAATAGGAGGCACAATCTTTAAAATAATTAAAATCATATATGACAAGCCTACAGCCAGTATCATACTAAATGGAGAAAGACTGGAACGATTTACCTTAAAATCAGGAACTAAACAGAGATGCCCACTCTCTCAATATTCTGCTGGAACCCTTAGCCAGAGCAATAAGGCAAGAGAGGGACACCAAAGGGATTCACATAGGGAAAGAAGAAATTAAACTTTCCATATTTGCAGATGGCATGATCCTATACCTGAACAACCCAATAAATTCCACTCCCAAACACCTAGAACTAATATACCGCTTTGGCAAAGTGTCAGGATATAAAATCAACCTGCAAAAGTTAATAACCTTTCTGTATGCCAACAATATGCAAACAGAAAAAGAAATTAAGAAAATGATCCCATTTGCAGTAGCTCCAAAAAGAATAAAATATTTAGGAATTAACCTAACCAGAGATGTAAAGGAATTATTTAATGAAAACCATAAGAGCCTAAAAAAAGAAATCAAAGAGGATGCCAGGAAATGGAATGGCATCCCATGCTCATGGATGGGAAAAATCAACATAGTGAAAATGGCCATACTGCCAAAACTGATATACAATTTCAATGCAATCTCCCTCAAAATCCCATGGATATCCTTTACTGTAAAGAAGGTGTAATCCAAAAGTTCATTTGGAACAACCAAAGACCTAGAGTAGTCAAAAAATTCTGGGCAAAAAGAGCAATGCAGGTGATATCACAATAGCAGACTTCAAACTCTACTGTATAGCCATAATAATAAAAACAGCTTGGTGTTGGCACAAAAATCTACCAGAAGATCAATGGAACAGAATAAAAGATCCAGAAATAAAACCACATACCTATGGTCAACTGATATTTGACAAAGGAGCCAGAGATATACAGTAGAGCAAACACAGCCCATTCTATTATTGGTACTGGGAAAACTTGGCAGACACATGCAGAAAACTAAAAATTTATCCCGACTTGTTGCCATGAACAAATATTAACTCAATGGATCAGAGAATTCAATTTCAGACCTGAGACCTGCTACATGACAGAATAGGAGAGACACTGGAACTCATAGGCATGGACAAAACTTTCTTGAACAGAGTCCCAAAGTTGCAACAGATTGAAGAGAGACTTGACAAATGGGACTACCTAAAAATAAAGTTTTTACATAGACAAAGGCATAGCTACTAAAGTAGAAAGACACTCAACCAAGTGGGAAAAATATTTACATCAGACAAATGCTTAATATACAATATCTACAGAGAACTCAAGAAACAAATCCCCCCCAAGCCCAACAAATCAATCACTAAATGGGCAAGGGAACTAAAAAGAGACCTATCAAAAGAAGAGGTTAAAATGGCAAAGAAACATATGAGAAAATGCTCATCATCCACGGTCATAAAGGTAATGCAAATAAAAATAACCCTAAGATACCACCTTACCTCAATCAGAATGGCCAATATTCTGAACCCAGACAATGACGAATGCTGGCAGGGATGTGGAGAAAAAGGAACCCTACTGCACTGCTGGTGGAACTGTAAACTAGTACAACCACACTGGAAGGCAGTTCGGAGGTTCCTCAAAAAATTAAAAATAGACCTTTCCTACAACCCAGGCATACCACTCCTGGGCATCTATACTGAACATCATAACCCAGGATATGATAAGGACACCTGCTCAGCCATGTTCATTGCTGCACTATTCACAATAGGCACGTGATGGAAACAATCCAGATGCCCTACTACAGATGAATGGATACAAAAAAATGTGGTACATTTTATACAATGGAATTCTTTTTTTTTACTTTTTTATTGTAATTAGTAAAAGGGTCACATGATATTTGCCAGATAGAAGGTGCATTAATTCACATACATTGATACCTTTTCACATGTCTTGGTACCCATTTCCCTCCCCCCACACACCCCCCACCCGTCTTGGTTTTCCCCCCTTCCCTATCAAATTTCAAATATCCAAATACAAATAAATTCAATATATCAGATAACAAAGTGAGATACTATAACAATATGAGATAACCAAGGGACAGCAAAGGAGATGAGAGACAACATAGTACATTAAGGACAACAATCATTCGTTATATGGCTTTTATACAATGGAATTCTATATAGCCAACAAACAAGATAAAATAATGGCATTCACTACAAAATAGATGAAACTAGAGCAAATCGTGTTGAGTGAGATAAATCAAGACCAAAGGAACAAAAGGCCCATGGTCTCCTTGATATGTGAATATCAGATCCAAACAGAACAAGAATGATGATTCAATATTTGGGTACTCAAGGTTATTTACATGATCTTGGAGATAAAAACATAACTACATAGACATAGAAATCTATGGTGGGATAGACATAATGTTATATTGAATAGATTGATATGTATCTAAGACATACAAACTCTCAGCATAATTTTAATTTTGTTCTTATATTTTTGTGTCAGTGATTACATATAGAGATTCCATTCGTGAATACTTATTTGTTAAACTTGACATTTGAAATATAAAGTAAAAAATCAGTGTCAATAAAGTCTTTTTTTTAAAAATGTGGCAGCACTTATCTTGCACACATATAATGCATACAAACACATGATCACACATACCACTCTAATCATCTCAATTAAAACCCAGTAATCACTGGGCACTGATGGCTCATGCCTGTGATTGTAGCTACTGCAGAGGCTGAGATCTGAGGATCAAAATTCAAAGCTGGCCCAGTTAGGAAAGTCCGTGTGATTCTTTTTTTTATTATTATTTAAATTTTCATGGTGACTCTTATCTCTACCAAAAAGCTGGGAGTAATAGTAGATAGCTCACCTTTAGTAAAATTAAGCTCAGAAACAGAGCTTAAGTCTTGAATTCAGTTATAACCTTATCCATAGGTTAATCATTAATGATGATCCATCAATTATGATCCATCTCTGAGAAGGGCTAGGTTCAAGATCAAGCCATCAATATAAGAATCTTTAGGGGGCCGGGAGTTTGGCCTAATGGTAGATTGCTTGCCTAGCATGCACGAAGACCTGGGTTCGATTCCTCGGTACCATATACATAGAAAAAGCCAGAAGTGGTGCTAGAGCTCTAGCCTTGAGAAAGTCCAGGGACAGTGCTCAGGCTCTGAGCTCAAGCCCAGGACTGGCAAAAAAAAAAAAAAAGAACCATTAAGAGACACTTTACATCCAAACATCACACTTTTTAACGCATAGTCCTCAGGAAAAGAGGATAGATAAAGTAGGTTCAGATTCTTTATTATGTTCAGGATATTATAATTTTCAAATATTCAGTACTCCTAACTAAAATGTAGTAACTTGTTGATGGGCCTAAACTGTTTTAATTGTAAAAATACTAAGAATAATTGTCATTGTAATACTATAAATGCTTTAATTTTTGAAATTGTTATACCCGTCATCTTCTAAAACTCCTAATTATTGCTAGACAAATAATTCCACAATTCATATTACTTATTTTACTGCAACCTTACTTCAAAGGATACAAATGCAACGTAAACAATTCTTATCAAATTTGCCTCAGATTATTCCAATTTTTTCTTTTTCTTTATTATTTCTCAGAGATGGCAAGGGCAAATTAATTAGCAGTTATTTGAATGAAGGAGACTTTAGACTTTTCCTAATTAAGTTATGGCAGTTTTATAATTAATACTGTAACCTCCCTGCTGTCTTACCAATTGGGCCAGCACCTGGTATTTACACAGCAATGGTTGGCACTTGACATCAGCACATTTTTATGCCCAAGTGTTAAAATAAACTTTACATTAACAGAATGGGAGACGTTAGTTTATATAACACTACTGGTATGTTGATACTTGTTAAATGTAACTGGGTTGGAGGAAAGAAGTTAATGCTGTAAGAATTCAGTCCAAATTTATATTTGTGCAATCGTGGAATACATATCTTCCTGAGTCTTTATGTTTCTGCTAAAATATTCACCCCTGTCGGTCTAATTATAGCCCCAAAGGAAAAGGGCGTCCAAGAAGTGAGCACAAATGCAAGGCTAAAAATTATCCATATGGAGAGAAGGACAAATTTGACTCATTGCCAGCTTTGTCACTAAGCAAAAACAGATACTTTCACTGAGTGAAGGTTTGCAGATCTTGCCTACAGCAAAACACATTTTTATTGCATCCCGAGTAATTTCTCATGATAGAAAAATATTTCCTGCTCAATTTAGAGTTTTTGTCTCACAAAATATTAGAACTCTGTTAAGAGGTAAAATACCTGGCCTCAAATTAATGTGGGTAGCAAGGAAACTACAGGATAGAGAAGGAGTTTCCACACTCCTCTTCCCAATAGACATACTCTTCTGGGAAGATAGGACATTTAGAAACTTCCAGCATGAACCAGGTGTTATACTGAGGGTCCAGAAGGTTTTTGTAACTGAACAAAACATGGATCTGCACAGAAAAAGCCAAATAGAAAGCTGGTCATATCTACCTTAAATTTAAAAAAAATCAGTTCTGTCATTTCAGCATTAGAGCTTACTCAGCAAAATTCTTTTCACCAATCACAGAGTACACCACATCATTTGTATTCCAAAAACACAGCAGGCTGAGGCCTGTTGAGGGCACAGAGCCCCAGAAGTGAGGCCCCAGATTCCCATAAAATGTTCTACAAACACTTCGGGTAGGACCTAAAAAGAGTCAGCTCTGTGCTTTCTTTTCTACTGGGCTCAATGCTCAGGAAGATATAGGGCAGGTCTTATGTACCATTCACAAATCCCACAACACTGAGGAGGCCCTGATACATGACCCATGGTAACTATTAAATAAATGGCTCCTCTTTTTCCATCCATGTGTGTGATTGTTATTGTTGTTCTTAATTGGTGACTTATAAAGAGATTATATGTTTCCTAAACATAACAGGGAACTAAACCCATGTTCCTTGGAGACTGGATTGGTCCCACTAAATAGGTTACTCCAATTATAGTCAACTTTTCAAACCACAGGTAACATCCCTGGCTTTGTGGTTTAATCTGACTCATGGATTTTATATTGATAATGCAAAAGGTTATGATTTTTAGTGAAAGGAATATATGCAGACAGTTGTGGCTCTTACTGTATGGCTGAAAGAGCCAAAGGAAATGCCCACTCCCAAGAGAGACAGCCACAGAAGAGAATGAAGCTATCACAGGATAGATGCCAACACACCTGCAGTGCTGT
Organism: Megascapheus bottae; assembly: GCF_031878675.1. NCBI lineage: Eukaryota > Metazoa > Chordata > Mammalia > Rodentia > Geomyidae > Megascapheus > Megascapheus bottae. Next base: position 23,774,189 of record NC_143534.1, on the reverse strand, counting down.
TTTGTATACTTACAGAAGAGAGAACACTTGTCTACAGCACAGGCGAAGTTTCATTGGCAAGAACTGGAAAGAGTTTCAAGAAAGGAGAGAGGGAGGGAGAGGAGGAGGCAGGGACCAAAAACAAGCAGACTGTCCCTTTCCAGCAAGTGCAATAGTTAATCTAGGAAAGAAACACATCCCAAACAAAATGTCTTGTCTCCTAAACAGTTGAAGACATCATCATAATACAAAGAAAAGAGTTGACAAAATTCCTTATCATCCTGACATTAGCAATAAATGGCAGTTCCTTTCAATCAAAAGGTATATGCTAACTGTAGGGGAGGAAATAATCACAGACATAGGAAATAATATTTTTAGACCTGTCTTGAGCAGAAATAGGACCTTCTTCATTTTTTTAAAGAATGAAGGTCAGAGCCTGGTACATGTGGCTCACACCTGTAATCCTAGCTTCTCAGTAGGCTAGATCTGAGGATCACAGTTCAAAGTCAGCCCAGGAACAACAGTCCATGAGACTCTCATCTCCACTTAACCACCAGAAGTCCAGATGTGGTGCTGTGGCTCAAGTGATAGAGCATTAACCTTGAGCTGAAGAGCCCAGGGACAGCAACCAGACTCAGAGTTCAAGCCCCACAACTGACAAAAAAAAAATGAAGGTCTGTTTCTAAATGTATCAACAGTGAACAACCAAGTTAATGTTGGTGCTGGATATTTTTTCCAAATGTTTTAATTGGATCACATTGGGTGAGAATAAGCATTTAGTGCTTGAAGCTAGTTCAGTTCCAAAAATACTATGAAACCTATTCTTGAACCCTTGTAAATTTGAACCTAATTTAACTAATTAGATTTCGTCTAGACATAGAACACACACTGGATTATTTGATTGTTTTGTTATATTCAGAAAGAGAAGGAAGGGAAGGGGAGGAGAGAGGAGAGAAGAGGGAAGTGGAAGGGGAGGGGAAGGAGAGTAAAAGGAGGGAAAGGGATGATAAAACCCAAAGATACTCCCAAATCCATCTACTTGTCATCATTTTTCCATTTACCAACCAACAAACTAGGCATTAAATTCTACCAGGAAGTCTGTTTGTTCTATTTTTAGATATATACAAAAAGTTCTTCTGTAATCATAAAAGAAAAGAGAATGTCACTGACGTTAAAGACATCCAAAGGAATATTTGATGCCTTGAGCACAACAAAAATATAAATTATTTCTGAAGTTTGTGATGGAGTGGTATGTAAAGAATCTGTCAGCAAAAGACATTTCAGAATCACTCAAAATGAATTTATGAGCATACCAACAAAGGAGGAAATACAGAATATGTCAAAGTGTTTAATGACCATAATGTAAATAGTCACATCTTTCTGTAAGGCAAAACAAATATTTCCATTTAGAAGATCTCAGTATGACCTTAGATTTTCATATTTACTCTGTGTCTGATTCAATAATAACACTTTTACTAAGAATTAATATGGTTTAGGTACTCCTTGAATATTATTAAAGTCAATCCTCAAAAAAATCCTATGAAAAAAAATTACTAAGTAAAAAGCAAAAAAAAGATATCCTATAAGCAAAAGTTACTAAATGGTACCTTTTGTAGATCAATAAATTAAAACAAATAATGTTAACCTGCAGAAAAATTGCAGAGCCATTAAGTAGTAGCAATTGACTTTGAACCAAAAAAGATTCAACTATAGAGCCCCATTCTTAATCATTCTACTCTTTAAGTCCACTAAATCTGTTTCTTTGCAGAATTATTAACCTAAGATTTAAGAGCAACTTGATAAAGAACAAAAATTATAGGGACATAAACTCTCAATATCAGCAGTATAATAGTATGTATTATATTGTTGAGCTGAAATCTCTGACTGCATCTGAATCCTTCCTTGTAGAAGGAGCATCCACTGCTAGAAGGAGAGAAGAAACAGAAAAGTGACAGAAGGACTAATAGAAAGAGCAATAATTTCCTATGTTATACCAGAGAATTCAGGGAAGGCAGCCAGAAAAACAATGGAAAATTACAAGAAGGGGGAAGTTCTGTAATAATAGGAACTAACATGGAAAAAAAACTTACAATACATCGTTAAGCAGAAAGAGTATTAGCCCTATGTAGTATTAACCTAAACTGAAAGAATGAAGGTATTCTGACATAGTAACAGAGGAAGAAGGCGCATTATGAGGCTGAGTGATTCTTTGCTTTAGGCCATGATGCCCAAACTTACCTTCCTGACTTACCCAATTAGGAAATTCAACAAAAATATATAAAACAATGGTTTTCAAAGGTTGGAAAATAGACAGGCCAGTGATCCCTGAATAGGAAAAAAGTAAAGTAGAAAATGAGATGAGTCCAGAAGATACTTCCCATTAACTTACTGGCCAGCGGCCAGGTGTCAGTGCAGAGAGAGCCAAACGAAGGCTGGCGGCTCGGCTGATTGTAGAAAACAGAGCTCAGAATATGGAGAGGTTAAGTAAGGGAGACAGAATTTACAGGACAGAGAAATGAAGAAGAGCTACATAAAATGAAAATGCCAGCGATCTGAAGAAGGGTTAGTTCCCCTGAGTCATTGCCCCAAATTTGCTTCACACATGCACGTAGGGAAATGACTCTGATCCAGGAAGGAACCATCCAAACAGCAGAAAAATCAATGTAGCTCAGGGCCAGAGATAGTTTACATTTGTACCATTTGGTGTAGACAGTTTCCTCTCCCTTTATGGATCACTGGCAAACCTTGGCAAAAATTGGGTTAATTCAGAGGCACTGAGTAGATCCTGCATTTAGTGGTGGAGACAAATTAGTGTGAGAGAAGGAAAAAAAAAAAAGGCTGTTCTGGGCCTCTCTTACAAATACTGAAAATACTGAAAACCAATGTTTGAAAGAAATAAATGCCAAGTATCAAAACCAGGTCCCAGAATTTAGCCCCCCAAATACTAACGCAGCAAATGGTAACAGACGCAGAAGTAAACATGTAATAATAGTAATAAGGGTATTAGCTTATCTGTTAAAACAATTCCACGTGCTCATAAAGACAAAAGGCAGTATAGGTTAGTAAGAATAGAAAAGGACAGTTTGAAAGGGTCCAAATGGAAGCAATACAGATGAAAAATTGAAATATCTGGAATGAAAAATAACTCGATGGAGGTCAAAATATATTGAATGCTGCAGAACAAAAGGTCACTGAACTTGATGTTTTTCTTTATAAAATATCAAGTAAAATGGCTGGGAAAACAAGAACAAAGCATCAGAGACACTTAAAGAAATATCAATCGGTTGATGATTTCCAATATTCCTTATCATATGTGTAGAACTACTCAATGGGAAAACGCAAAATAATATTTTGCTCATATTTGTCTCTCTTCAAAATAATATTGACTAATGAAGAAAAAATTAAGGCAATAAGAATAGGTTGAAATAAAATTATGAGACTAAAGGCCAAAAAGGCAAGAAGGAGTGAAATGTAAATATATTGCTATAAGATCATAATATTATGTGTGAAGTAATATGATTCAATAAAAGAGAGGTGCTAAGCACAGTAGCTCCCACACTTACAATCTCAGCTACTCAGGAAACAGGGAGGAAAAGGATTGTGGTTCAAGTCCAAGGCAGGCAAAATGTTAGTGAGGCCTCATTTCAACAAAACCAAGTCACAGAAACACAAATTATGTCGTCTTAGCTATTCAGCTATGTAGGATACTTAGAAAGGATAATTGCAGTCCAAGACGGACTCGGGCAAAAAGGGAAAAACCTTTACTGACAACATAACCAGGTGTGCCTAAAGTAGTAGAATGTCTGCCTATCAATCATGGGGTTAAAAGGAGGAAGATTAAGCAGCAGTTAGTATAAATTATAAATCTGTATTTAAAACATAACATAGCTGGGCATGTTTGCTCACGCCTGTAATCCTAGCTACTCAAGAGGCTGAGATCTGAGGATCATGGTTCAAAGCCAGCCAGGGCACTACAAAGCCATGAGGCACTTACCTCCAATTCATCACTAGAAAATCGGAAGTGGGGCTGTGACTCAACAGGGACAACGCCCAGGCCCAGAGTTCAAGCCCCATTAAAATAGTAACATAACCACTATCAATGGTCCAGTAATAGGCAAAACCAAATCATAATTATATGAAATATTCTTTAATCCAAAACAAGGCAAAAAAGAGCGAAAAACAGCACATAATATATATATGTATACATATATGTATGTATGTATATGAATAGACTTAAAGACAATCACACACAAATCAAGTTTAAACTAAGTAATTCAGATGTCCAATTAAGTCAGAGGTCATTGGATTGAATTTCTAAGTTTCAGTTTTACAAGATGGTCAAATTTAATGTTTAAGGACAATTTTAATATTCATATTTAATATTCATGTTTAACGTTTAAGGACAATTTTAATATTCATATTGAACCATTGTTCAAAGGGATTAGATCATGGAAACTCTCTCCTGCACATACCCTAATTCAGCTGATTAAATAAATACATATATATGTGTGTGTATATACAGCCTTGTATGTATACAGCCATCTATGTTTATATTTTAGGACTAATACATACATGAGAGAAAAAAAAGTTTGTCTTTCTGAGCTTGACTTACTTTACTCCAAATTAAACCCAAAATAATTAGAAGTAGAGAATGCTTTTCTCTGTTTCTTTTTTTTAAAAAAATCTTTTATTGTAAAGGTTACAGTTATATAAGTCAGGTATTGAGTACATTGCATTTAGAACAATATCACCACTGAGATTTTTTTTAAAAAGAAAAACAATATTGAAACTATTTTTGTTCTATTCCTAGGGCTTGAACTCGAGGCCTGTGCACTGCCCTGGAGCTTCTGTGCTTAAGGCTTCTGTGCTTCCACTTGAGCCACAGTTCTGTTTCTGGCTTTTTCTTGATGGGGGGGGTGAATTATAGATAAGAGTCTCACAGACTCTCTTGACTGGGCTGGCTTCAAACAGTGATGCGAAACTGTAGAAGTAGAGAATAATTTTTGAAGTAAAATCAAACAAAATATTAAAAATAAACATGGTAAAATTAAGAAAACACAGAAAATGCCATCAAAATGAAGTTCTTGTTCTTTAAAGCAACCAGTGAAATTGATGTCTATAGATAGACAAGAAATCGACAAAAAGATGGACAAATTATTTCGCAAGTGAGGGAAGATCTATCACTAGAGAGCCTAAAGATACTAAAATGATAAAAAAAAAAGAAGGATTATTATGGAAGGCTTTTCTTATTGAATTCAGCAATATTGGTGGTGAATAAAATTCTTGATAATTATACAATTATCAAACCTCACTCAAGAAAAAATAAATAATAATAAAATAAAAGCTCAAAAATTAAAGTAAAAACAAAAGAAATATAATTTTAAATGCTAGTTAATATATTTTCATAATTTTTGTTTACTAAATAAATATTTAATAAAATATTTGCTTGAAGTATTTTAAAATATTGAAATAAACATAATATTCTGTAATGCAATATGTGGTGTCCATACTGCTATAAATAAACACTAGTAATCTTATAGTGGAAAGGGGTAAACTTCATTGTTGACAAATTATACTTTAGTGGAAAAAACAAAACCTGAGCAATTCTTAGTGGTTCTTATGAGTAGTTTTTTTCTCTTAATATTTCACAAAAGGGAAGTTAGACTGGTAACAAGAGCAATGAAAATCACTAGCCACTCTGAGCAAAAAACCAAGAGTTCAAGGCTCTGAGTTCAATCCCAGTATATACACATGCACACACACACACACACACACACACACACACACACACACACACACACTGAAATAAAAACACAACAAATTAATTTAATCATGTGTTAGTGGCTCATTTCTGTAATTCTAGCTACTCAGGAGACTGAGATTTGAGGATTGTAATTGTTTTATATTTTTTATTGTAATTAATAAAAGGGTTACATGATATTTGCCAGATAGAAGGTGCACTAATTCACATATGTTGATACCCTTTCACATGTCTTGGTCCCCATTACCCTCACCTCCACCCCCACCCCCATCTTGGTTTTCCCCCCTTCCCTATCAAATTTCAAATAACCAAATACAAATAAATCCAATATATCAGATAACAAAGTGAGATACTGTAACAATATGAGATAACCAAGGGACAGCAAAAGAGATGAGAGATAACATAGTACATTAAGGACAACAATCATTCGTTATATGGCTTTTGTTTCAATATCCTGGAGGCCTTTTCAATTAGCTTCATACTATATGGCCTTATGTATCAAGGTTTTGCTCTGTTGCAGATCTCTGCTAGTAGAGCCCAAGGTTTCTACTGATTATGACAAATGAGGGAAACCATTGAGCCTAAGTTCCTTTGAGTCTGGCTTACTTCACTTAATATGATTTTTTCTAAGACTTTCCATTTCCTAACAAATGGGGCGATGTTGTTCTTTCTGACAGCAGCATAGAATTCCATTGTGTATAAATACCACAACTTGTTGATCCACTCATCAACTGAGGAACATCTAGGTTGGTTCCATATCTTTGCTATGGTGAATAATGCTGCAATGAACATTGTTGTGCTAGTGGATTTAGTATGCCCTAGTTTCTGGGTGGTTGGGTAAATGCCAAGTAGTGGAATTTCTGGGTTATAGGGGAGCTCTATGTTTAGCCTTTTGAGGCACTGCCATACTGCTTGAGGATTGTAATTTGAAGCCAGTGTAGGCAGACAAAATCTGAGATACAAAAAGCCAGAAGTAGAGGTATGGCTCAAATGGTACAGTGCCAGCCTTGAAAGCAGCAAAAGCAAGAAGCCCTGATTTCAGAGCCTTGTACTGACTCATGCATATGTGCGTGTGTATGCACACACACACACACACACACACACACACAAATAGTAACAAAATTGGTATTCTATAGTTAACATAGAAAACTGTTAAACTATTCATTCTGCTAGAAAGAAAACTACCACTGGAGGAGAGGACTACAGAAGAGGTTGCATCTCCTTTAAACTGTGGTCTGTTAACTGTCCTGGATCCCTTGTAAGATACATCGGGTAGAACTAATCTTACAGTTTGGACTTCTTACCTTACTGGGTATGAGGGAGAATGGAGTGCCCTACACTGAACTGGGCTTGAATTAAAATATGGAGGAATACTCTGCCCCACCAAATAGAGAGTCTCTTATTTCTAAATTGCAATAAATCCAAAACACACTGTATATATCCTGGAGAAATACAGTGAAATTTCACATAATGCAATCCTTTTTATTGGTATTAAGTTCAATATTTAGCTGTGATAATATTTATATGGAAAATTATTGCCATTCATGATTTTGATTCATTAATTCATACATGATAGAGACAGGCTACTAAAATACTTTATCTGAATGAATCCCTTTGTGAGTTGTTTAGTCATGAAACCATAAGGGATAGTTTGCAAAGGATCAGATCCTAATTTATTAAAGAAACCAGAACCAGCAACATGCTACTTTTAAGGAAAGAAGTAGTCTACCTAACTTATCAAGACACCCTGACATACCAGCTAGTGTTTTCAAATGATACGAATGAAATATGAGCCATATCCCTAATATCACAGGGAAAATGTGGTCACATATCACAACCAAACAATGAGATACCTGTAAGTTAAGAGAAGGACTACTGGGACTTGTAAAGAGAGTAGTCTATGAGCTAGAGTGTTATTTGGGCTGGGGACATAGTTCAAGTGGTAAAACAGTTCCCTAAACAAGGCCTTGAGTTTAATCACTAGTACAGAAAGAACCGCCCTCCAAAAAAAAAAAAAAATCTTCCCAAAACAACAGGTGATGCTTGTCTAAAATCTAAACAGGTGAAATCAAGAGTGGTAGATTAGAGCGCCAGCCCAAAGTGGTAAGAGTTTTTTGGCAGAATACTTACAAGGCTATGCTAAGGGTTTGAATGTGCCCTCCAAATACTGATGAATCTAGAAAGTTAATCCCCAAATTCACAAATTAATGATCTCGGCAACTGAAGCTGCAGGGTGCACCTAGGATTAGATGAAGTCATGAAAGCAAGGCTCCAGTAATGGCATTAGTGGATTTATAAGATGCAGAGAGGCCTGACATGGCATCCTTGCTCTGTCCTCACCATAGACATCCTCTACCATGTTACGATGCAGTGGGAAGACTCTCCTCAAGATGCTAGTGCATGTTTTTGAACTCCCCAGCCTCCAGAATCATGAGCTAAATAATCCTTCATCGCTCTGTGATATTCCAGTCATAGCAACAACAACAACAAAAGACCAACTTCTGATGGTTACAGGTGAGGTTTGACAAACAAGATTATCAACTGCATCATGAGAAGAGAAAGAGAGCATGATATGCTTAAGAAATGACAAGTTATTCACTACAATGGAACTTCAAGACTTTGGAGCAGTGTGAGATGAGACTGGAGAAGGAATTTCACAACCTCAGTCATTCAAGTCCTTGAATGAATGCTAGGTTCAGACATCCAATTATGCCCAAGCTTCCATAAAGGCATTGATTGCTTGTTTGGGAAATCTCATTGGGACAGCAGAAGCAAAATGTCATCTTAGACCTCCCTTTCTGGAAAGCCTCCTGTCCTTCTGTGCTCCAATTGTACCACTCAGACCATGAAAATGCATGAAGAGCCATTTCATTTCAGAGCCCACCATCACAAACAGCTTGTCAATGTGGTAGGCAGAAAGCAGACCAAAGCAGGCCTCACATCATACTAAGGGGATTGAATTACAGACCCTGTGTTTATCCTAAAGAGCCAGGCAAAACTCATCCCAGAGGAAGCAGAGATATAGAGTACAGAACAAAAGAAGAAAATAGCTTTACTGGGATAGAAGGGGATTGCAGAACCAAATCTAGCTCTTGGACAAGAACTAGGGTGGAATTGCAGTGTCTGGGTAGATATAGAAAACAGGAGAGTTAGAACTCAACCAAGTAACCAGATACCTAGAGCTGGCCCTGAGCCTGTGTTGAGTCTGGAGCACAGCTACTCTTGTACACCTATGAGGACCCTAGAGGCCTGGCTTACCTCAGGGTGCATGATGCTATTCAAGAGAGAAAAAAAAAACAGTCTCTGGTAGGTGTGAGAGAGAAATCAGAGCATATCATGGGGAGAATAATAGCAAAAGCTGAGAGGTAAAAAGATTGCCTTGATTTTTGTATTTCCCCTCCCCAAATTGATTATAGGACTTTTATGGGGCCATTCCCTTTTTGTCTTTGTATTTTTTTTAGCCTGAGATCAGCTATGGAATGGACAGGTTGTAAAATTCTACCACATCATGAGAACACAAACTTCTTTTCTCCTACCAGTGGGATTTATCAGGACAGAATCTTTTACTTGAAGCCAACAAAATTTTCAGCATAGGCAGGAGCAGTGTAATGAATCTCTGTTCATGAAAAAAGGCATTTTTTCACCTGCTGAGCACATTAGTCATTATCTAGGGTCTCACTGTGACATACATGGCAGAGAAGCCAGTCCACTGAAAAACATAAGATAAATTGGTAATTCCAAGTTTGCAGGATGAGTGAGTCTCCCATCAAGTCTTTCTCTTGTTACATTTTTAGGCTAAATGAGCAGGTGTTATCACAGCCAACACTGTTTATGTGCACAGCTTTGTCAACTCTATTCACCCTTCTAGGTACAAGTCAGTAAGGGATTAGGAGAAAATAGGAGTATTTGAGCTCTTTATTGGCTGTTTGGGGTCTGCAGTGCTATTGTGTCCTCCTTAGTACAGTCCAGCTGGCAAGGGTAGACAAAAAAAAAACCCAACAGGAAATACATTCCAATTGTTTTCAGTTCCGCAAAAACCCACAACCTCAACCTCAGGAGTCTATGTTAAACCCAGAAACGAAAAGAAGCTAGAGCTAATGGCTTCTTGAATCTTTCTCAGAATCAACCTAGTTGATCATGTCTACAGAGGCAAAACAAAAACTTCTCAAGCTAGAAGGCATGTGCCCTCCCTCAGAATGGACCATGGAATCCAGGCTTGGTTCACAAATGTGGTTGTTTAGAGACTGCTCCTAGAGCAAGGGAAGTGAGGGAGAAGCAAGGCACCTTGATCACAGGGACATACATACGGGGAAGAAGAGATCCTATGAATGTCAATCTGTAATGAAACAGATCACAATAATCCAACAACTGTGGAAGAAAAATAATGAAGCTCAGAGACCTCCGTGAATCATCTGCTAAATGAACTGAGGTTGGATATGAGCAGGGGAGGAAAGCATGTTCTCTCACACCTGTGGTCTGCTTTAATCTTCACACCCACACTCACCCGGCCGTTGTATATTCATGAAGAGCCTTATTTAAACAGATAAGGAACTTGACATTGAGAGGTTAGGTACTGACCCAGGGTTGCATAGTAAATAAGAATATAGAATGACTCAAGGGTCCATGATTATGTTCATTTCTTTGTGACTGGGGTAATTTTGTAGAACCAATCATCACAAAATCATACTAATTGTCCCTTAATTCTGAATTCTAGACTTATGAAATCAAGATGCTGGAAGGGGCCATACCCCAGGAGAAAATTGAGGATGCCCCTTCCTTGGCATTGCTAGAGCTATATGGCTCCGATCTGTCTGTCTATCTATCTATCTGTTTATGTATCTATCTTTCACCTATATGTGACCAGCTTCTCTGTACTTCTTGCATGTGTCTTGTCTTCCTTCTTACTGTGAGAAACACAAATGAGAAAAGAAAAGACAAAGACAAATGCAAATTTAAAAGACTTGAGAGAAGCTTTGGTCAGTTTCAGGAAGTAAAATTTCTAACACTTGGAAATTGGCCCAGTAAGAATTATCAGTGCAGTCAAGTCAATCACACATGATATGGTAAAGCACAAAACACAGCCCCAATATAAATCATCTCCACTGAGCTGCTCACATACAGAAAGTTCAGCTGACCATCTTGCCTAGCACAGAGCTTGAGCCTTTCAGAGGCTCAAGTCAGTGGCCAATGGAAACATAAGACATCTCTATGCACACCTATCATCTCCTGGACCCTCTTTAGAGCAGAGATTTACTAAAAGCATTGACTGTCTAGACTCTGATGTCAATCAAGTAATAGCTTTTCTTTTCAGTTCTTTGGAATCTTTGGTCTAAAACAAGATTCGGGGGCTCTGATGAATGAATGGACTATGATCATTCTCATATGAATATGTTATTATGTTAGATTATTTACAGCAAAAGAATGATTTGCTTTTGTTTTGCTTAATTAATTGATTTTTTTGTTTTTGTTTTTGTTTTTTTTTTTGCCAGTCCTGGCTTGGGCTCAGGGCCTGAGCACCGTCTTTGGGCTTTCTCAAGGCTAGAGCTCTTCCACTTGAGCCACAGCACCACTTCTGGCTTTATTTTTCTGTGTTATGTTGTACTGAGGAATGGAACTCAGGTCTTTGTGCATGCTAGGCAAGCACTCTACATCTAGGCCAAACTACTAGCCCCAATTAATTGATTTTTGAGTACCATTACTGAGGCTTGAACTCGGGGCCTGTGTGCTATCCCTTAGCCTTTTTGCTGAAGGATGGCACTCTGTCACTTGAGCTACATATCCACTTCCAACTTTTTGGTGGTTAATTGGAGATTAAGAGTTTCACAGAAGCCTGATACTAGTGGCTTACATCTATAATCCTAGTTACTCAAGAGATTGAGATCTGAGGATTGTGGTTCGAAGCCAGCCTGGTCAGGAAGTCTGTGTGACTCTTATCTCCAATAAATTACAAAAAACATAAAAGCTGGAAGTGGAGCTGTGGCTCAAGTGGTAGAGCGCTAGCCTTGAGAAAGCCTAAGGATAGTACTCCAGCCCTGAGTCCAAGCCCCAGGACTGGCAAAAAAAAAAAGAAAGAAAGAAAGAAAAGAAAAGAATTTCACAGACTTTGTGATTTACTTAGATTTCACTTTTAGAAAAGCAAAGTTAAAGAAGTACACAGAGGGGGGAGGGGAGTGGGTGGGGGGGAGGGTAATGGGGACCAAGACATGTGAAAGGGTATCAATGTATGTGAATTAATGCACCTCTATCTGGCAAATATCATGTAACCCTTTTATTAATTACAATAAAAAAAGAAGTACACAGAGAATGCCAATACTCCCCACTCCAAACATGCAGCCTCCATATTATCAATATACCCCACCAGAATGACCTGTTTGTTAAAATTGATGAAGCTACATTTACATGAGTATGACTTAAATTCTATACTATATGTGGGTTTATATGGACTATGAGGGTATACACACAAAAGGGTACATATGTAGTGTTACAGCATCATATCATACAGCTTCTGTGCTATAATTTTATACATGAGTCTGCCCATGACTCCCTCACTTCTAACTCTAGCAACAGTTCCCAATGTCCATAGATTTGCCATTTCTAGAGTGTCATATATTTGGAATTAGACAGTACATAGCCTTTTCCAAATGGCTTTCTTTTATTTAGTATTATAGTTTTGTTTTTGTTTCTGTTTTTGTTTTGCCAGTCCCTGGGCTTGAACTCAAGGCCTGAGCTCTGTTCTTGGGCTTTCTCAAGGCTTGAGCTCTACCACTTGAGCCACAGCACTATTTCTGGCTTTTTTCTATGTACATGGTACCAAGGAATCTAATCCAGATTTTCATGTATGTTAGGCAAGCATTCTACCACTAGGCCAAACTCCCGGCCTCACTTAGTATTATGATCTTATGTTTCCTTCATGGATTTTTCCTAATTTCTTTTTTTTTAATTTTATTTTATCATCAGGGTGATGTATAGAGGGGTTATAATTGCACTCATAAGGTAGTGAGTACTTAACTTCTTGAACATTGTTACTCCTTCCCATGATTTTTCTCCACTCTCCCTCCCCCAAGGTTATTTCCAACATACTGTCTTGTGAATATTCCTGTTACACTGATTCACCTTTTGTCCTTTGTCTCAGCATCTTGTTTTTCCTCTTCCTTTCCCTACTTCCTAATTTCTTTGTTGTACAAAATAATATTCCTGCAGCTGGCTATCCATTCCCCTACTGAAAGACATACTTGGTTCCTTCTCATTTGGGACAATCATGAATAAAAGCTGATATAAAAATCTATGTATAGGGTGGGGGGGAGGGAAATGGGGACCAAGACATGTGAAAGGGTATCAATGTATGGGAATTAATGCACCATCTATCTGGCAAATATCATGTAACCCTTCTATTAATTACAATAAAAAATATATGGAAAAAATCTATGTATAAGCATTTGTATTTGCCCAAGTTTTCAACTCATTTGAAGAAATATCAAAAAAATTGATAATTCTTCAAGAAAATTGCTGAATCATATGGAGTGTTTTTACTTCCAAATTTGCGGAACCATTTTCAGCAATGAATTCAATAAGAATTCCTGTCACTCTATATCTCCACTGGGCATTTGAGGAAGTTTATGCTTTGCATTTGGTCTTGTAATGCTGGCAATGAAATGCCTATCTGATAGCAGTTGTTGCTTGAATTTGAATGATAATTTGAATGGTGTGCAACACAATTTGCATATGTTTATTTGCATATGTTCTTTTAATCTGTGTGGTAATTTGTGTGAGGTGGAGCATGATTTCATGTATTTGTCTCACTTGATGAGGTATCTGTTTAGAATTCTTTGCCTTTTTCTCCAGTAGAGTCTTCATTTTTCTATTGTTAAATTTTAAAAGTGCTTTGTATTTTCCTAACAGTCCTTTAATGGATGTGTCTTTTGCAAACATTTTCCTAGTCTAGAGCTTCTCTGTTCACGCATTTTTCAATGTCTTTTGCATAGCAGAAGTTTTTAAAAGAAGTTCAATTTCTCAATGATTTCTTTCATCAATCATGCCTTTAGTGTTGTATCTAAGAAGTCACTGTCAAAACCAAGGTCATGTAGACTTTCTCCTTTGTTATCTTCTAGGGCTTTTATAGTTTTGCATTCATTAGGTCTATGACCCACTTTGAGTTAGTCTCTTGTGAAGGGTAAGGTGCTTTTGGCTTTTCTGTTGACTTTTGTCAGCTACTCTTGGTCTGTTTTCACCTTTCCATATAAACATTAGAAATAATTTGTTCACTTCCACTAATAGCTTTCTGAGCTTTTGACTGGAAATTCATGGTATATATAGCACGTATACACACACACATCAAACACTGCAAGTTAGACAGAACTCCCATCTTGATAAAATTGAGTCTTTGAATCTATGAACATATTTTATCATTTATTTCATTAGAATTTTGTAGCTTTTCTCATGGCAATCTTATACATATTTTTTACTTTCTAATTACTTGTTTTGTGGTATTACTAAAATGATTTTATGTTTTGACTTTCACATTCCACTTTTTCACTGCTGGCAAATAAAAAAGCAAAGAACAAATATTGATCACAATGCCTATAACCTTGCTATAATCTGAAGTTACTCACAAAAGCATTTCTTGTTGATTTTTTTTTCAGGTTTTCTACTTAGGTCATCATGTCTTCTGCAAAAACAGTCCTTTTCTTTTCTGGTTAGATAGCTTTTAATTCCTTTCCTTATCCTACTGTAATTACTCAACTTACAGAAAGACAAGAAAAAAATGTTATGAAAAGGTACATTCTTGCCTTGTTCTTTGTAATAAATGAGAGGAGAGTGACTGATACTGGCTCAAGGCTTTATTTTGGGACAGACCTGCTGGGCTTCTCCAAACAGGAATGGAGTTAGTGGAAGTGCGCAGGTGTGGACAGAATTTAAAGAGAATTTTAGGGGGCAGTCATACAGTCCACATTATGTGGACCATGGCAATTTAGAGAGAGTCACCTACAGCAAAAGAGTGTAACAGGTCTGTTGCAAACTGAGGCAGGAATGTATTTGTCACACTGGGGAAACAATGCAGCTTCAGGGAATTAGAAAGCTAACAGAATTGTGTAAACAGGTAAGGACACCAAGTGAGAACTTAACTGGCAAGCTGACTCTAATATTTTATATTCTTGGTCCTTATCAGAAATACTTCTAGTTTCTTACCAATTTATCAATTGTAGTTGAGCTGTTCCTGACCCAGAACTGGCTTCCACAAAGTTCTGTGCTCCTACACATCTGCCCTATGAATCGGGATCCTCTCTATCTGCTTCTCAGTCCCTCTAATGTGGGATCTATAATTTGCCTTGTGTGACCTTGCTTCTCTGGAGGTTCTCTGAAGAGTTGTTGATTTTTCTGTTTGTTCAGGTTTGTACTCATTGTTAAGATTGAGCCACTATTTCCTTGCATGCCAACCAGAAGTACTTGTTTATTTTAGAAAAAAAATGTACTTTAGCCTTTCTAAAGATAAATATTTACATTTAGCCTTAAAGAAAATGCTTCTAGTACCCATCAAATTATTTTTATGAAATCCATTGGATAAAAGATAGTTGTCTATTTTAATTACCATTTAGACCTACAAAATTTTGCTTCATAGCTTTTCAATCTAAATAGAATGCCTTCAGGCTAGAATGACCTATGTTACATTCACTCCAGGATCAGAGAGCCAACTTTTTATTTATCAAAGGTCAAGTTTCGACAGTGAAATAACAATCAATGTACTTTCTACCTTTAATTCTATTCTCTTACAGCATTACCAACAACATTCCAAGAAAAGCCAACATTCTGTACACTTTCTTCACTTTCTTACATATAACCATTTCCACATATTATTTTTCAAACATTATCTTCTGAATGGTGTGTTGAAATATGCTTTACAATGCAATTTTCAATATGAAATCAAAATACTAGCTTGTGAGTAAAATATAGATACTTTAGGTATTGTCTATCAAGTTGATCAACTTTAAAAACTAGGCATACTTTCAAATCATCTTTGAAAATGTACTGTTAATCATTCCTCCTGTACCACCCACACATTTCACTTTCTCTTGATTTGTATAAAAGTCTTACAAAATTGTGCAGTTGCAATAATGTGGCTCCAGTTGAGGACCTGAGATCAACGTGTCCTTCTCCCATACCCGGAGCTGTAGGAACAACTCTGACCTGAGATGTGAAGAATCATTTAGCCCTAAGGCTTCTAGCTGTTTCCTAGGAGAGCTGAGAACCACAGTAGGACAATATTTACAATATTGTAAATGGAAAAACATTACATATACTACAAAGATTATGGATACGTAAAAGCAATCTCTATAAGGCTAGGATTACCAAGTAAGAATGCTGAATTTTATCTACAACTGTGTCAGTATCTTGTCTTTATTTTATTTTTGGCCAGTACTGGGATTTGAACTCAGGACTTCACATTTATTTGGCCCATGAGCCACATTTCCAGACTAGCTTTTGGCTTGTTTTTTCAGAGATGGAATTTAGCAAATTGCCCTGCCCAGGCAAACCTATAGCCACAATTACAGGTATGAGCCACCAGCACACAGCCAAATCTATGTTTGAGCTTTCACTTACTCTGAGTTGCTTCCTAACTAGGTTTCAAAGTTCTAAAAATTTGTTTTAACTTTTAAAATTGCTTGTCAATCACCATCTGAAGGATGTCTTTCTTTACTGTAGGTACATATATATTCCTTACTAACTGTTTATTCCTTATAGATACCTTCTAGGATCTTCCTTTTCCATTCTGTTGCCATAGTTTTTTGGTTTTTGTTTGTTTGGATTTTTTTGTTTTGTTTTGTTTTTTGTTTGTTTTTTGTTTTGTTTTGGTTTTTTGTTTTTTACCACCACTCCTAGAGCTTGAACTCAGGACCTGAGCACTCTCCTTGGGCTTTCCTCAAGGCTAGAGCTCTACCACTTGAGCCATAGCACCACTCTGGCTTTTTTTTCTATGTATATGGTACAGAGGAATCGAACCCAGGTCTTCGTGCATGCTAGGCAAGCACTCTACCACTAGGCCAAACTCCCGGCCCTGTTGCCGTTGTTTTAAAAAACAAAATGTGTCAAATGCCTTGCCCACAATCATCCAGTCTTAGCCTTCTGCTGCAAATCCTCTCAGTCTCTCCCACTCACATGAAAGCATCGCCCAGTCATTTTAATCAAGCATTATCCTGTAGGAACTAATTCAGCATCCAGAAAAACAAGAGTGCAAAAGACTGCCTCCTTGACACTCTGTGGAATTTATTCATTGAGGATTAGAGGAAATGTTTCTGCTTCTTGAAAGAGCAACTGAGTAAAATTCCCACCATGGCAAAACTTCATGATTAGATAATAGCACTCAACAGCGGCATTGTGACTCAGATGATTTCATGATTTAGCAGTTATAATGCAACCACTCAAAACTACATCCCAACAGTTACTATATTGAGATAGTATGGGTAGATGATACAGTTGAGCTTTCATTGCAGTGAATTCGGAATAGGGCCGTGTATTTGTTAGACATAAATTTTCACTCATGGACAAATTGCCTCTGTAATATGATCCTGCCTTCCTTGTTCAAAATATCCCTCCTTTCTCTTCCAGCCTTCTCTGACCCTTTGTTGCAGGGGAGCCCAATTAGACTGGGAAAGCTACTAAAATGAGCAAAGGGGTCACGGGAAATGAGGGAGAGGTGAGACAGAAAGGGAATGAGAATAAAAGATAGAGGAGATGGGAGAACACTTTCCATACTTCACCCAGAGGGGATCTTTTACCAGACGTTGAATCTCACTCGTAGTAGCTTCAGCAAATATGGGTCCTTTTCACATGGCACCTCCAGGGATTTCTTTTGGAACTCTGAAATACTTTGCTAGTGTAGAATTTCACAGCTTTGCTACAAACAGGAATCTGTTATTTATGATTAACACTTTTGCAGAAGCTCCAGGCCACAGACTGGTGTCAGTGGTGATCACAAGCAAAGAGAAAAATAGTCACAAAACTGTGTCTTGTGTTTAAACTGCGCTTCAGGTCTACACCACTTCCCTCATCTGTCACTAAATCTTGGTACAGCTATCTTTTTATATGTGTAGTGTTTCTCTTCCTTAAGTTAGAAGTTTTATGAGGGCAAGAACCAAATTTATTCACTTAAATACTCCCTACAGCAATCAGGAAATAGGAAGTACAGGGTGAGCTGATAATTTATATTACATTAAGACTATGCAAGGTGTTCAAGATATAGAGGTCATCTCAACCAAGCTACTTACTGTTGATAATACGATAAAAGACAGATTTGGGGCTGTGATCTGAGGACCCTGGTTCAAATCCAGCCCAGGCAGTAAAATCCATGCCATTCTGTCTCAGATTAACAAGCAACAAATTGGAAGTGGAGATGTGGCTCCGGTGGTAAACCGGCCTAGAGTGGAAAAGCCAAATGAGAAATGTAAGGCTGTGTTTAACTTCACCTCCAATTTCTACACTGTCTGTCCCACCCAAGTACCAAGATGAAAATAACTCTCTGGATCTTAATTGTGGGACTCATTGATATCTGACTAAAGACAGGTTAAGGAACAGAAATACCAATCTTCCATCCTATCCCTTTTGCTCAGTCAGTATAGCTGATAGGAAGTCTCCTTAACATTCTGTTTGAATGTTCTCTATTTATAAAAGTCAGAAAAGAAAACATGTAAGTCTGAAAGTATTTGGCCTTTTCAAGATCTTTAATAAAGACCCTGGAAAAACACACCAATGGATTCCAGTTTAGCTTTAAAAATGTGCATCTGCCTCAAAACTGACTATCTTTGGTTTATTTCTATTTATTTCCAGGTCTGAATACCTGGGAGGATAGCATGATAAGTTCCTGTTGCAAAGCTGTCAATGGCTGATTGAAGATTTTAAAGGAGGCAGGATCCTGGCATTTGTATGAATGCCAATCTAGCTAGAGACTCTCTCCTGGGGCTTCAAGTAATGTTCACTCCCAGCTCAAGAAGGTTAAGGCCACTGCTGGAGGCACATTAGCACAAAGATATCTGAGAATCAAAATAGCTGTTGGTGTAGCTGTGTGTCTCCCTATCTTTAAAAGTATGTTTATTACAAAAAGCCTGTCTACAAGCTAAGAGGCTATGGGAAGAAGTGATACTCTTTCTACAAATATGTCAACTAAAAAATATGCAAGCATATCTTTTGATAAAGTATGAGGAAAAAAGGTTTTCTTCCCTTTTTGAAAGCAAGGTAAAAATTAAACACAGCAAAATCCCTGCTGTGTGCTGGGGACACATATATAACCCTAGCTACTCCGGAAGCTTAAATCTGAGGATCCCAGTTCAAAACCCCCTCATGCAAAAAAGTCCATGAAACTCTTATGGCCAGTTAATCACCACAAAGCCAGAAGTGGAGGTGTGGCTCAAATGGTATTGTGTCAGTCTTGAGAGAGAAAAAATAGTGCTAAGGAACAGAGACCAGGTTCTGAGTTCAAGCTCTAATATCAGCACAAAAGAGGGATGGCAGAAACTGAGAAGGTATTGATCACAGAAACATTGCTAGGACTCAGGGATAAGAGATGGCAGCCTGAAGCTGGGCAGAGATTCAGAGAGTGTACCAATGAAACCAAGGTCTCACAATTGGCACGTGCCAGCTTGCAGATGAGAGATGTCACTTAATTGCTGTTCTATTCTGTTAAGTTTGCTGAGTCAACTCTCCAATTGAAGAGCTAGGAGTAAGACTTAATGGGACTTCCAGTTTCCATTTCAGTAAGGCAAAAAGAAATAGAGATGGGAAGACTAACAGAAGTAACTGGGGCCAGAAGAAAGGCTGCATGTCTTTCAAAATGAAAGCAACTAGTTTCCTCTAAAATAATCTCAGAGCTTAATGTCTACAGATGGCTTTATGGGGATCTGACCAGAGGAGTATTTAGTGAGAGCAAAGCACATGCCAGGACACTGTAATTAATTTATAGAGGCAATAAGCTATTTTGTTCATGTAAAGAATAGCCTCATTTACTTGGTTACCAAGCTATATTTGTTGAGTACCAGCTGTATGCTAGTGGATGACATTGACTCTGAGCTAAGATCATGGCTTTGCCTGTGAGAAACTCATCATCCAGCAGAGGAAGGGAACTAGTTGAATCACCATAGCAAAGTATAAACCTTTAGTTCAATAGGAAAAGGGAAAGACTATATATATTAGGGTCCCTGGGGAAAGTTCGTTGTAGAGAAATTAAATATACATAGGAAGTAATGAAGAATGCATCTTAAGGCCAGATGTCAATGTCTCACACCTAGAAACACAGACACTCTGGAGACTGAAATCTGTTTGAAATTGTCCTGGGCAGAAAAGACTCTTATCTCCAATTAAGCACAAAAAGCTGGAAGCAAAGGTATGGCTCAAGAGTTAGAGCATTAGCTTAGAAAAAAAGAAAAAAAGCTTAGGGATAGCACACAAACCCCGAGTTCTAGCCCCAGAACCAGCGCGCGCGAACACACACACACACACACACACACACACACAGAGCTCTTAAGATGAAATAGTTCTATAGAGGATATTTTAAAAAGTGTTTGTGTTTTCTCTTTGTTAGCTGGTTCTTGCAAAATCCTTTCACATTCATCCTCATGGCATATTAAAATTACCCAAACATGTGTACTACATACTCATAAATCTAATCAATTGCAATGAGTAAAATTTCAATAGTGGCTAACAGAAAATTCCAAGATCACATCTCTAGTATCCCTTGAACTAATCACCAATTTAGCTTGTGTGGAGGAAAAGCTCACTGCAGGCACTTTTACAATAAGACAAAGTACAAAGTCCTTGTATGTGTTTTAACTCATTCTCCAAAAATGAACATCCTCAAGGAAACTTACTGCCAGGAATAAATCCATAGGGGCAGAATTTAATTTTAACTTTCATATCTTATATCTAAAAATGCTTAATGAGTTCTGATGGAGATCAGTAAGATACACTGGTACAGACATGGGCCACTGACAAAAAGAGAATGAAAATCAATGTGAGCCTCATGGTTTAGTCACTCAGTGATTTATGATGCCTAAGTTTTCATTAGCCAGTGATAAAGGTCATATAAATAAGACAGGACTGGATACAAGTGGCTCACACCTGTAATCCTAACTACTCAGCAGGCTGAGATCGCAGAATCTCAATTAAAAGCCAGCCCAGGTAAACAAATCCAGCAGACTCCTATGTCCAGTTAACCAGCAAAAAGCCAGAAGCAGAGACGCAGCACAATTGTTAGAGCTCCATCCTTAAACATAACAAAGGGACAGCGGTGAAGCTCTTAATTCAAACCCTCAGATTGGCAAACATAAAAAGTGTGACTGATTCTTCCATGTATTTCATGTTCTATGTAAAAAGTGGTTTATTCCCTGAGTGATTTCAAAGGATTTAAAAAGCCATTGGCAGGTACTGTGAAATACTTGCCCTGTGTCCACATTCTTTATCATATGATTTTGGTGCTCTCTCACACTATGATTTTATCATCCCAGCTAAGGATAAACAAGGTCATTGGGCATTCAGCAAATCCAAGTCATGGAAACAGCTTCCAGCAAGTCTAGTAGAGCCATCTACCCACTTTACAGACACATGAATGATGACAATCATGGTACACAGCTAGAAAAAGTGTCATCCCAAAGGAACCATTCTCTCTCCAGCACACTGCATTCTCTTCCCTGCTACAAACAACAGCAACAACAGCAAACCATCCTTCTCTTGAAATGTGCATGCATTGATTGATCTAGCACTCTGCTTCCTCTACTCCATACTTATGTAGCTAAATAATTCTGGGAAAACAATCCAAATCATACAGTCCTTCAAATGGAAGTGTCTAGAAACCCATATCACTGAACCACTTTATTCTCCTCAAGGAGAATGGGATGTACTCTTGAAAGCTTCTTCCAACTTATCTGATGTTCTTCATGCTTTGAGTTACTTGCTCAGATGCTTCTTCATTCAGAGATACCTCGGGCTCCTTTTTCCTTAGGATTGGAATTGAACATGGACAAGGCATTTCTCTGCAGTGGAATTAGGAAGAAATACCTTTTTAGTAAAGCATAATCTACCCACACAAGAAATTATACAATAACTCCAGTAGTCTTCCCCTGGCATTTCTCTCAAAATATAAAATCCAAACACTTTGCTGTTGTTATAATAGTTCTCTGTCTTCACTTAATTATCCAATTTCTTTTTTAAAAAGAAAGAAAAAAAATCTCACCAACTCCCAGAAACCTCTCTTCCATAATAGGCAAGCAATCTCTTCCTCTGGTTCTTTCCACCTATTTGTTAAAAACACAGAATCTTAGGCTCAAACTTAGACCTACAATTGAATGTAAATTTCTACACAAGAGCATAGTGTAGTTTTAAAAGACCGTGAGGAATTTTTCTAATGAAATGAGTTTTAAAAGTTACACTAACTTGAACTCTTTTGCTCAGCTTGGGAAGTCTTGAGTCAGCTCTCTGCCTCACATTCTGACTTAATTGGAGTGGAAAAGGCCTGGACATCTGTATGTTTAAATGCTCCCCAGGTGATTCTAACATATAGCAGAGTTTGAGAACCAATAATTTTGTGTTATACTACACATGTGTTACTCCAGGTGTGTAGAGAAAACTGCACAAAACTAAAGATGAGCCTGGAAGAAACCAAAACCACTCATGGATGCAAATCTTTCCCCTCTGACAGTCCACCTGCAAACAAACAGGGAAGCTGGCTTCTCTTGCAAAATGAGTAGTCCATGAAGAGTATGAGTTTCTTCACTGAGTATTCCCAGAGTGATCCCAGTATTTCAGGCATTGAAGGAGAAAAGGAGAAGGAAGAAGAAAACGAGATGGAATCATGTGATACATTGTGAGAGATCATCCAGACATACTTTTGTCAACATCAGAATTCATTACTTTAACATTTAACTACAGATTTTCACGTTTCTTCAGAATGTATACAAAGAAAATGTGGCTTGTTTATTTATTTATGTTCTATAACAGATCTCCCCAATGGAGAGACAGAAATGGACAGAGAGGCAAGTAGAGACTAGTCAGATAAATCTAAAAACATTTGAAATGATTCAGGCATTCCATCTGAGGCAATCACTTTGGCAAAGTCTTTATTAGCCTCCTTTCCTTGACTCACAAAATCTTGGAAGTAGACAGAATTCATATCTCTCCACTGGATCCTTGGTGACCTTTGCTGAGGGGACTTGCTCCAGCTTGATTCCTGATTTGCTTATCAAGCCACTGATTTAGGCAGTTCAGTACCATCTGTTGGTAATGAATGACATTCTGATTTCTGTGTCCTTAGCCTCTAATCTCACAGTCAATCATATGTATACACTCTATGGTCATTTCATTCCAACTTGCAGCCTCCCCTTATCCAGAGATTCCTCAGAAGCTCAGCATACCCTCAGAGGTTCAAACAAGAGTCTAAACATTCTTTATATCATTCATTTGCCAGAGGAATCCAACAGGGTTGCCCTTCTGCCACACTTCAGGTCCATGCTAGGTGGAATTAACACTAAAGTATCCTTGGATATCACTGACCTTCCACCTGCTACAGCAACTCACCTAATTTTTAATACTCCTTCCTAACTATGCATTTGTTCCAAAAAGTGTTACCCATATTCCTGTTCTCACTGAAGTGATATAGAACTATTTTTATTTCCTTTTTCTTGGCTTCATCTCTCTCAAACCCCTACCTCATACCTGGTCATTAATGCAGAAAAAAAATGGACAAAGAAAAAAGATAGTTTCAATAAAAGAAAAGATAAATCACTGACTATTTCGACTATTTCAAGACATTTCTGCCACTCAAGTATTTTGACTAGTTATCCTCAAAAATGCTAGTTGTAGTCAATAGGATTTCTGCTGTCTAAATGTTGAGTATAACTTAAATTTGCCTAAATAAGCTGTGAGGCCCAGGTAAAAATAAATATTGGATCCCTTATTGAAATATTATGAAGAACTTTTTTTAAGACCATAAAGGCCAGCATTCAATCAGGATTCATTTCTGAGTTCTCCTATGTTGCATATCCGTGAAGCCAATCTGAGTTCAATTATGAATTATAAGAAAAGACAACCTCCACACCTCAGCCCATCAGACTGGTCAAATCTAATAGAGAAGAGGCATAAAAAGGAAAGAAATCAACATATAGGATTTTGCATTTAATTAATTTCCAGATACAAGGAGGGAAAAATAAGTCTATAGACCATTCAACAAAATGGATTCATTTCTGAATGTGTCGTGCAATTAGTTGTTTGCACTCTAAATGCTTCCTCACTCCTAGTATATCTGCTTTCAGATTAAGTAAAGAAAGTACTCTGAGCTGATCAAATGGAAATGTTTCCCTCTTACTTCCTGTCTCCCTTTGAAAACCAGCATAAGATATATTAGTCTCAGTACATCTTTTCTTATCATCTAGTTAATTACAAGGCTGTCAGAGACTCCTCTTTATAGAAAAGGTCGTTGAACTCTCCAGAAATACTTTGGGTGTAACAACCCCTCAAATTACAGAGCAAATGGCAGCTTAATGAAAACTAAGAATAATTTTTGATAATGACTTACAGCAGTTCTCAAGATTCATCTGACCTTCTTCAAACCAAGGGATAGCAAATAAGGAAGGAAAGTCACAATTCATTCAAATTACATTGTCTATAAAAACTGGTTACTTCCTTCAAAACAGACAGGTATGTGGACCCTATGTTATTACAATTCTGCTTCTTAAGAGTGATTTTCCAACCAGAACATGTAATCAAAAGATAAATTCAAAGCTGGGGATGAGGCTTAGTGGTAAAGCTCTTGTTTAGCATGCCCAAAGCCTGAGTTCTCTACCCAGAAATGCAAAAAGATGAAAAAAAAAGATGAATTCTTATTGTAGTACAAGACAAAATTAAGCCATTGAAACAATAACATTACTCTCCAGAATATAGAGAGAATATATTAGAATATAGGAAGTCTACCAGCATTTTTGAGGGGTATGAACGATACAAATCTGAAATATATTTGTAGTTTTTTTAGTATCAATATTAAATGCTAAATAAATTATTGTCACAAAAATAAACTGCTGATTTGTTGCTTGATCAGAATTTTTTTTTTGCCAGTCTTGGGCTTAAGCTCAGGGCCTGAGGACTGTCTTTGGATTTTTCTCAAGGCTAGAACTCTACCACTTGAGCCTCAACACCACTTCTGGCTTTTTCTAAGTATGTGGTACCAAGGAATCGAACCCGGGCCTCCGTGCATGCTAGCCAAAGCACTCTACCACTAGGCCAAACTCCCGGCCCCTGATCAGAAATTTTTAAGTGTAGACTTTTATATGGTCATAGTCATACAAGAAGCATACCTAGATGTCTCTACCGTGCTATGGCTGTAAGCTATTGCATTGCACTGCATGGAGCTATAACAAAATGACAATGGCTGATATGCATTGAGTTTTGAGATTTTTATATATTCATGGGGTGATCTTTACAGCTAAGGGGAAATTATTTTGTTTTGCAGATGAGGAAACTGAAGTGCAGAAAGGTTAATTAACCTAGAGATAAAACTCTAAGCAAATGACTCAAATGTCTGCATTTCATATTCTATTATACTATTTCATACAATAAAGACAAATCAATATATTATATCAGTATACTTGTACAAGTACTTGGGAAAGCAGTATGGTGATCCTCAAAAGACTAAATATTGAGCTCGCCTGTGACCCAGAAATTCTACTCCCTGGCATTTACCCAAATGTCCAGAAACAAGGACGTGCTAAAACCACAGCACATCTACGTTCATTGCAGCATTATTTACCATAGTGAAGATATGGAACCAACCCAGATGCCCCTCAGCAGATGACTGGATCGAGATGTGGTAATTATACACAATGGAATTCTATGCTGCCATCAAAAAGAACGACATCCCCCATTCATAAGGGAAAAGAAAGACTTAGAAAAAATCATATTAAGTGAAGTAAGCCAAACCCAAAAGAACATTGGCTCAATGGTTTCTCTCATTCGTAATAATTAGTACACATCTAGGACTCTCCTAGCAGAGAATTGTAATAGCTCAAAACCTAGGTACATAAGGTCATATAGGATGAGACTAAATCAAAGGATCTCTTGGATATGGAAACAAGAGCTTTATCTTGTGTGATTGTTGTTCTTAACGTACTATGTTATTTCTCTTCTATTTTGTTGCCCTTTGATTACTCATATTGTTACTATACCTCACTGTGATACCTTGCATATTGTACATACGCTTATTTGAAACAGGAAAGTGAAGGGGGGAAAACAAGATAATTGGGAGGGCTTGGGGGTGTGAAATGGGGAAAAATATGAGGAGTATCAATGTGTGAGAAGTAATGCACCTACTCTCTAGCGAATGCAACTGTAACCCCTCTACACAATAAAACTTTTAATTTAAAAATATTATATCAATGTGGCATAAAATCCAAAATCGGAAATTTTACTCAGAATGTGTATCATGGTCCTAAAAGTATTAGATATGTAGACATTCATAGCCAAGTAGATGGCATTTGAATTGGAATACAAATATTTATCGGATTCTTCACTTTAAGTTCTCATCATAGACAACAGTGAGCTGGCAAATGTTTATTCCAAAAACTCAGTTTTATGAACATGGCTCTCTCCCTCAAAAACAATTTGAGAAATTCTACAATCATTGAAGCAAGTTAACGAAAATGCCTAATGACTAGAAGTCTTAACTATTTTTTACATGTAGTTACCAATGGCCTACTCTTCTTAAGAGCAGCAGCACTTTACCAGCTTGCACATTTTCAACCATATGCTAAAATGCACAAGGAAACTCATAGCCCTGTTCTCATTTTTCCAAGTTAGGGGTGGATCAAATCACCCTGAGAATTGAGGTCAGCTGCCTTGCTCGAGATTTAAATCATGACAGAGAACCTATCCAGTGTAAAGCAATTAAGTCTGACCAGTGATGGTGACCATTTAATGAGCTTCTATGTGGAAGAAGAGAGTTCACTCTACCTGTCTCAAATAGGTTGTGATATGCTGTAAAGCTACTATAATAAATAATTGAAATGCTGAAGTGCTGCTACAGGAAGGGCTTTCTTGCTGACTGAACAGTACCTGACTATACTGTCACAGATAGAGACAATGGTTAGGAACCTGCTGCTGATTGGTTAACCAAGGCATGGAAGCCCTGGCAATTCTTTATATAGAAGGAGTTAAAAACACTGGTTAAGAGCTGAAGCTATTCGTGTTTGTACTTAACATCCATTATTGGCCACCATGAACAGGCCTTGTCTTCAGTGTCAGGCATCTAGAAGGGCTAGCCCTGAGATTGAATTGATGGTGAGAAAGGAGAACGTCCTCTAATTACACAAGAAATCACATATTCTCCTATTTAGCCAGCAAAGCCCAGCAGTTTCTATAGATGGTAAATTAACCCAGTGGGGATTGGAAGCATATTTTGGGGCAAAAGATTTCTTTATTCATGAGAATAATTGGATATTGAAAAACCATCATGTATTGTATCTTGATTTGAAACTGTCAACGGATATGTGAAGCCCCCTCTCTCACTGGCCCCTCTCCCCAGCCCTGTGTGTCTTTGCTCAGCCAATTATGGAGTTATCTCCTTATAGTGATGCCTGAAGCCTGGGACCCACGACAGCTCCCATACCACAGAGGTTGGGGTACAAACCCTGAGGCTTGAGAGCCTGTCCTGATCTTTATTGTCCATTCAGGTCATTAAGGTGACCCCAGGAAAAAAAGAGGAACAATAATATTTGATGGCAAAAAAAAAATCCCTCACCAAAAGATAAAAGAACAGTCTACCTTTAAAGAGGAAATGTGATCCTTGCCTTTGCAAATGTACATTTTTTATAATTTTTCACACATCCCTTTCTATTACTCACATTCCAAATATATCATTTAGAGAGAAAACAGCAGAAAAATGCACTGGAAGTTCACAAGTTATGAGGTAATTGCTTTAGCACATAGAGAAAGGGGGAAAAATTTGCACAAAATCCTGATTGGCATTTCTCTGTTTAAAAGGCATTATTTTCCAATACCTGAGCATGCCCAGAGGAGCTGTCTCTGAGCAGCTGTGAAACAGAACCTTTTTACTTCAGGGTTAGTGCAGGAGCTCATTAGCACTGGCTCTACCCTCAACTAAACAGCCTTGTTTGCATATTGAAGCAATAGAATGTGAAGGTGTTAAAAAGGAAAAATTGCCACACTACCCCTGACTGACATGTCTATCTGGGCTCTTGTGTTTACAAGAGAATAACTAAGCTGCCCCCAAAGCCCCTACTGGGCCTGATTATTATGCAGAGGCTTCTTAGATTATGTATAATTGATATCCTTTTTCCCTCCAGCTAACCAATGGCAGCTCTCCAGAGGCATGCTAATTCTCCTGCATCTTCCCATCCGAGCAAACACTGGAAATTGCTATCTTTCTTCGTACTTCATAATTTGTAAAGACCAAAAGAAAAGTGACATTTACCTTTTTTAAAAGTACAATAACTGCACAGTTGGTATAGATTTTACTGCTTAATAACAATCAGTGAATCAAACAGTTGAGAGATTGTATTCAGGACTTGCTTTGCCTCTGAGATGGAGCATGTGTGTGTGTGTGTGTATGTGTGTGTGTGTGTGTGTGTCTGTATGCATGTATGGGTGTGTATGCATGTATGTGTGTGTGTAATATATGCTTGATAGAAATAAATTGAACAACAGTCATTTTCGAAGGCCAGCATTGCCTCTAATAATCCCCTTTCATTTGGGGGACAGGAAATTGTCAACAGGAATTTGGAGACAGGCTGCCTATGCTAGTGAACTCCATGCAATTCTACTTTCTGTTCACAGTTGAAGCACTTGAAATGGAGCCACTATCACTTCCATTTCTAATATATCCTTGCCTTTCCATTGATGCCCATTGGAATGGTTTGTCAAGGCTTTAACTCTCAGATGCTTGCTGTTAGGAAGAAAAGTAAAACTAGATGGCCAATTAGGCAACGGGGAGACATTGTGTTGTATCTCTGATCTGGGTTTTGTAAGGCTGCTTGGAAGAGAGAGGTAAAGGAAAAGAGATTGCTTGTACAAAGTTCTCATTCTCAGGAGGCCTCCAAGACCAATCAGTCTCCCACACAACCAATCTTCCTCACTTGTTCCAAACATAAAAGTCCATGTGTTCCGTGGAGATTGCATGACAAGATGGCATGACAACCAGCTCAGCTAAGGAGCAGCCCCAGCTACCTGGCACCTAGGGAAGGATCCTGTGGTAGAAACCTTCAGCCCTGTACCAAATTCATCCCCAGGAACAGCTTCTGGAAATTTCTAAGGCAATTAAGAAAGTTTGGATTCAAATTAAAGAAATCATTCTTGGTTTTCCTTTTTATTGTGCCAGTCCTTGAACTCAGGGCCTGGGCACTGTTCCTGAGTGTTTGTATTCAAGGCTAACACTCCACCACTTGACCCATGACTCCACTTCTGACATTTATTTGGTGGTGGCTCATTGAAGATAAAAGTCTCACAGATGTTCCTACCTGGGCTATCTTTGAACTACAGTCCAAAGGTCTCAATCTGTTTAGTAATTATAATTACAGGTATGAGCCACTGATGCCTACCTGAAAGTCATTCATTGTATACATTGTGTTGAGAATCACTCTATCTTAAGAACCAAGGAAGAACAAGGCTTCCCTAAGCCTGGAAATGAATCCAACCCAACAGCCTGACTCTACGGTGCGTTGAAGGTTTGATGAGACACAATTCTGCTTTGCACTTGACTAGACACTCACAAAGAACTTCCCGAAGCCCCTTCTTTCATCGCGTACATTATCCATAGATGTTACTAGTGTGAAATCTCTCTGTGCTTCCGGATAAATTTAGGGAACAGTGTTTCCAGAAAGTATAGTGCTGCATAAAGTGGATCTACCCACATGAACATAGGAGTGGAGGGCAAGGTAAATAGAGTGACTCCCCATAAGTAATGCTTCTTAGTCTAGACACTAAGAAAATAAATATAGCGAATAAGGTTGCTGTTTTCTTAAGCCAGGTAAATCCTAGCTACTTAAGAGGCTGAGAACTGAGGATCCCTAGACCTTGTCACTAGCCCACACAGAAAAGTCTGAAAGACTTATCTCCAATTAACCACCAAAAGACAATAGTTAAACTGGTAGAGTGTTAGCTTTGAGCAGACAAAGCTAAGGAACAGAGATCAGGCCTTCAGTTCGAAGTCCTAGTACCAGCACGAATAAAACAGGAATAAGGTCACAAGTGGCTAAATTCAACTGGTGGATACAGAACAGAAAGAGTTAAATTAGCAGTTCTACTTTTGGTCCAAGTAACTCAGCCCATAACCTATACTATGTCATAAAGCACCTCCAAATGCTTACAACTCAACCAGTCCCTGAAATCAGATACCATGAAAACTTTACAAGAATGAACAGGAGATACACTAGGGCTCCTTGGCACAGGTCGAAACTTTCTTAATAAAGACCCAGAAACACAACAAATTAAAGAAAGTTTGGACAAATAGGACTGCATTAAACTGCAGAGCTTCTGTATGGCAAAGGACATAGCTAGCAAGTTAAACAGAAAACCCACAGCATGGGAGAAAATCTTCACTAACCATATAAGAGACAGGGGCCTCATATCTAAAATATACCTACAGCTCAAAAAATTGAATCTCTCAAAAACAAATCTTCAAAGAAACAACCATTCCATTAAAAGGTAGGCTAAAGAGTTAAAAAAGACTTCTCTGAAGAGAAAAAGAATGGCCTATAGACACATGAAGAAAAGCCATAAAAGAAATACAAATCAAAACAACTCTTAAGATTCCACCTCACTCTAGTTAGAATGGCCATTATCAAGAAATCTAATAACAACAGATGCTGGTGGTGGAGATATGGCCAAGAGGGATCACTGCTACACTGTTGGTGGGAGTGTAAACTCGTTCAGCCACTCTGGAAAGCGGGATGGCGATTCCTCAAAAGACTAAACATAGAGCTCTCCTCTGACCCATCAATCGCACTCCTTGGCATTTACTCAAATGTCCAGAAACAAGGGCATACTAAACTTACTAGCACAATGATGTTCATTGCAGCATTATTTACCATGGTGACGATATGGAACCAACCCAGATGGCCCCTCGGTAAATGACTGGATCAACATATGGTAATTATACACAATGAAGCTTAAGAAGGACTTCGGAAAAATCATATTAAGTAAGCAAGACCCAAAGGAACATAGATAGGCTCAATGGTTTCTCTCACTTGTAATAATTAGTACACATCTAGGACTCTCCTAGCAGAGGATTACAATAGCTCAAAACCTAGGTGCATAAGGGCATATAGGATGAGACTAAATGAAAGGATCTTTTGGATATGGAAAAAAGAGCTTTTCTGGTGTGATTGCTGTTCTTGATGTACAGTATTATTTCTCTTCTCTTATGTTGCCCTTTGATTAATCTCATACTGTTACCTTCTCTGACTTTGTTTCCTGGTATATTGCATATATGTTTATTTGTTTATTTGAAATAGGAAAGGGAAGGGGGGGAACAAGATGTTTGGGAAGGGATGGGGGAGGAAAATGGAGAAAAAAACATGAGAAGGGTATCAATGTGTGAGAAGTAATGCACCTACTACCTGATGAATGCAACCGTAACCCCTCTATATATTACCCCAACAATAAAAAAAGGAGTTGGATCATGCCTGTGAATGGCACTCACTGAAAGGCACAACCATCGAGAAAATACTCATAGTTTGTGCTCCCAGATGGAATATTAAGACAACAACCATATTTTCCTGCTCTGACAGCTGCTCTGCAGATAAAGTGACTTCCAGCGAACTAAGTCTAAGGCTGGCCTAAGGGGAGGCCTGAGCACAGAAGCACACTTTGAAATGGCAAGGAGAAACAGGTCAGACCAGGCCTAGGTTTTTCCTGTCAAAGCAGATTCTTTTTCCAGAGCTCCCTGCAGGGAGGAAAGAAAAGAGGCCATGCCTGAAGCCTAAAGGCTGCTCAGTTACCAGATTTACCATTTCTTCAACATCCCCAAAGTCCTCTTCTAACAGTCAGAAAGCAGAACACTGAAAAAAACAACTCACTGTCTCCTTTAGACTCTTAGTGGTTATAAATCGACATTTCACTAGCCATAGGGTTTTTCTCCTACACTGTAAATTTTACTTGTCAGTAGAGAGACTATTGTGTGGCTTTTATTTCTAAATTGGTTTATTGTGGGGGGGGTAATATTTTTTCTGTCTGATTATTGTCAGAAAGAAGCGCAATGTGTTAGACATAATGGCTCACACCTGTAACCCTAGCTATTGAGTAGGTACAAATCAGGAGGAGGAATGGTTCGAAGCCAGCTCAAACAGAGTTCATAAGACCCCCCATTTCAACCAGCTTTTTTGCTGGTTAATGTGTTCCACAGATTTCCCTTCCCTGGCTGTCTTTGAATCACAGTCCTCAGATCTCAGCTTCTTGAATAACTGGGATTACAGGCATGAGCTACTGGTATCTGGCCTGACTAGATTTCAAAACACTGAGCTTATAAGATACCAGGTCCTGGAAATAAACTCCAATAGTATTGTCTCTCCAGGTGACAATACAACTTTGTGAGTCACTTGTTATACAGCTGATTCACGTCCTGGGGTTTCAACTCAGCTCATGAGCTTTGTCCCTGCGCTGTTTTGCTCAAAGTTGGCACTCTCACCTGAGCCACTTCTCCACTCTAGCTTATTTGCTGGTTAATTGAAGATAAGAGTCGCACAAACTTTCTTGCCCCAGCTGACTTGCAACTGGATTCGAATAAGCTTTTAATTCTTTCTCTTTCTTTCCAGAATTTCAAGCGTGAGTTGAGCCATGATTTTTGACCCTTCTCCTTATCCCTCCCTGAAAGTCAACACCTGTCATGGTTGAGATGAAGATCTCAGGGTCCTTTCTGGTACTGGTCTGGGAACTTGAACTCAGAGCCTGAGTAATAATCCTGAGGACTTTGCTCAAGGCTAGCACTTGAGCCATAGCTCCAATTTTTGGTGGCTTCCTTGAGAATCTCATGAATGTCCTGCCTAATCTAGCTCTGTACCACAATCTTCATATCCCATCCTTCCAGTGTCATTAGAATTACAGACATGAGCCACTGATACCTGGCTTCATTAAATTGTTTATCCTGTCTAAGCAGGAAGATCCTCCAGAACTCTAAGTGGCATGGACTACAGGAATTACCTAGTACCATTTTCTAAGGGGCAAATAGCTGGAGAAAAAAGTTGATTCTGACAATTACTATATTATATTAATTAATATATTTCCAGATATACTGTGTTCAAGTTTGTGATAAAATTAGTCTTCGAATACATGTAATACTGCTGTATTATCTTGTATAATATACTTTTAGTTCACTGTAATATGCTTCCTTTTAAATTTTTATTGTAAAGGTAATATACCGGAAGATTACTGTTACATGATTCAGGTAATAAGTACATTTCCTATTAAACAGTGTCATCCTATAATATACTTTTAATAGTATTCTGTACTCTACTGATACATGGGAATTTTGCATCAATTCGCAGCAAACATCACTGAATAGAAGTCCTATTTAATATAATTTTCCACTAATCACAACAATACACAACTTTATTCTACAGAAATTCTCAGGAAAAAAATAAAAATATACATAATATTCATACAGACATCATTTTTTTCCTTTTTTAATCAGTCCTGGTGCTTGAACTCAGGACATGGGCACTGTCCTTGAGCTTTCTCAAGGCTAGAACTCTTATCACTTGAGCCACAGTAGCCCTTCTGACTTTTTCTGTGTTTGTGGTACCAAGGACTCAAACCCAGGACTTTTGCATGCTAGGAAAGAACTCTACTATTAGGCCATATTCCTGGCCCCATCATATTTTCAATATATCTCCCAAAAGAAGAGCTAGCATGAGAGAAACCTGAGTTATTGTCCTGGATGTACCTCCAATTATATCAGATGAAAAATATCTCCAGGGTGTCTTATACAAAGTGTCTTATAAGACCATCTAACTTACATTGTATTCTCCACACAGGAGCAAGGGGTCTAGAAGAAATTGTGATAACTCAGAATGCTGTCAAAGTATGAGATAAGTCATGAAGCTACCCTAGTTGTTTCAAAAGGGTTTCTCAATGACATGAGAGTCTTCCTACTTGTGGACTTAATCAGCTATCATCTGTTGGCAGTATTGAAAATGCCAGGAAGAAAAGAGGCTGAGAGGCTGAAGTGCTTGTATATATGAGTTTCAGGGATCCCATTCACACTCAGTACCTCAAGTCCTCACATGGCTTTTTCAAAGCCATCATTCTACCACTTGAGCCACAGCTCCAGTTCAGCTTTTTGGTGTTTATTGGGAGATAAGAATGTCAAAGATATTACTTCTTTAAACTGTGATCCACAAATCCCAGCTCCTAAGTAGTTAGAATTACAGGTATGAGCCACCAGATCCCAACTCCACTCACTATGTTTTGGGGGATTTTGTTGTTGCTTATTGTTTTGGTTGGCAGTAGGGTTTGAACTGTCCTTGAGCTTTTCTGCTCACTTTAAGCCACAGATCCACTTCCAGTTTTCTGGTGGTTAATTGGAGATAAAAGTCTCATGGGCTTTCCTGCCTGGGCTGGCTTCAACCTTCAATCCTCAGATCTTAGTCTCCTGAGAAGATGGGATTATAGACATGAGCCATCAGACCCAACTTCCATTCCCTTTTATGGCATTAACATCCTGCAGTCATGAGCTCCGAAGATTTTCCCACCACAGATCACAAAACGTATGTGTAAACACTCAAGGTGTATTGTACACAACAACTGACATGTGCAACTCTTTAAAGACAATTTTAAAAATGTAATTAAAAAATAAATACAATTTGAGTCTGTTCTTTTTCAAGTTCATCAAGAAACACATTTCTGTTTTGTTAGCAATAGTCAACTCCTAGTAAAACAAGTACATGATTATTTTCCTGCCCTGGTATATCATTACCATTTATATTTATTTAGCTTTTGTTTGCATATGGACATTTTGTATTGCCCTCATGAACAAAAGTATTCCAGTTCCTGCTAAGAATTGCTGTGGTATAAAGGGCTTGAAACATGACTTGCCCTGCAAGCATAAGGTTTTAAATTCAAACCCCAATAACACCCAAAAGAATTGCTGTTGTATGGAACTATCAATGAAACTTTGCCATTATACAATTACTAGCACTATTTTTAAAATGTGGAGAAACAAATCTACAAAAAAAAAAAAAAGAAGAAAAAGAAACAGTCACTCCTTTACACAAACCCTTTCACTCACTCATCTCCTCTTTGTCTTATGGTGGGCAGGCCAGAATCCAGAGGCTTGGAAGTGAGCCTGCTCCAACCACAAAGAGAAAGACTCTCTCTTAAATCATGCTGGGGACACAGAAGGGAATGACTGTGGCTCATGGGGCTTCCCATCTCTGGGCTGTTACTTAAGAGGGAAATAAACAGCTTCAAACTACAACTATAAGTACAACCAATCTTGCCATTGATTTAGGTTTTCCTCTGTTTCTTCTTATTGCAAGTCCTGGGTAAAGGGAAGCTATGGGGAAGATGATTTTGGAAAGAAATAAGTAGGGGCAAAGCTGGGTGCCCGGGATTCACACCTGTAATTCTAACTACTCAGGAGGCTGAGATATAAGGATTATTGTAAATCCATGAAATTTATATCTCCAATTAACTAGCAAAAAGCCAAGCCAAGGCCCCAAGTTCAAGACCTAGTTCCAGCAACAAACATCTACATACCACACACCCATTTTTTCATACACATGTTGAAGACAAATGAACAGTTATCCTGGAAGCCTCTTTCTTTGTGTTGTCTCTAACACTACAGCTCAGCCAACTGAAGCTGAGGTCTCTCCAGCACAAAATCCAGAAGCTGGAAGAGGCAATGGGTTTCTGTAGAAATTATCTTATTGAACATTTATATTGCTTTATCTGATTACAGCCAGGATCTGGGATTTGGAGAGGAAAAAAGGACTGCTTGTAGAGGCAGCCATAGCTAACTAGCCATATGACTCCCAGTTCCAGAGCCTGTTAGCTTACTGGGACCCTTCCAGCTCTATCAGCCTTGCCCTCTTCCCACTCCCAGAGGTCTGTCTGTCTGTCTGTCTGCCTGCCTGCCTGCCTCTCTGTCTCTGTCTCTGTCTCTCTGTCTTTGTCTCTCTCTCCCTCTCCCTCTCCTAGTCCTCCTCCCCCCTCACCCCTCCTCCGTGTGTGTGTGTGTGTGCTGATTCTGGCACTTGAGCTTTTGTGCTCAAGGCCAGCTTACTGCCATTCAAACCACAGCCCCACTTTTGGCTTTTTTTCCCAGTATTTTATAAAAGTCTTGCAGACTTTCCTGCTTTAACTAGATTTGAACTATGATCTTCCTATCTCAGCCTCCTGAGTAGCTAGCTACCAGGAGTGAGCTACTAACGCCTGGCTCTCCTGGATCATTTCTTACTTGCCTGGTTATGGATCAAAGGAAAACCTTCCTGCTCCATACAGACCCAAACCCCAGGAATGGTCAGGAGGAGGGAGTTAGGATGTTATAGGGGTTCTCCTATAAGAGCTAAAGCTCTTCAGCTCTGTATCTTGGCAGGGAAGAATGCCAGTGTTTTCTGCAGAGTTGGATTGTGACAGAGCCATGTTTAGCTCTTAGAGAAGGCTGTCTGCTGCCTCATACATCTGCAATGACTGACAGCTGTGACAGGTGTAAATGCCCCAGTGTTGTAAATCTCATAAAAGCAAAACACCTGGGCCATCTGGCTGACCACTACTGCCTGCTGTGTGCTCCTCCTCTATACCCTGACTGCTGAGGAAAGCACAATGAAACACCTGGGCCTCCAGAGCCAATGAAAAGCAGGGGCAGCAGGAAACGCCCTAGACAAGCAAAATAATCACCTCCCTAGTGTTGGAGCATCCTCTCAGTACTGTGCCCTCAGTACTGTGCCCTAGTGCACACTCCTTCCTTCCTTCCTTCCTTCCTTCCTTCCTTCCTTCCTTCCTTCCTTCCTTCCTTGCTTTCTTCCACCCTTCCTCTCTCCTTTCTCTCTCTTCCCTTCCCTTCCATTTTTCTTATTTTGAAATGAGGTCTCTCACTATACTTTCCAGGCTGAGCTCAAGTGATCCTTCTGTCTCAATCTCCCAAGTAGCAGAGATTCCAGGCCTGTGCCACTGTACTTGGCTCTTTGAAGTTTTTTGTTTGTTTTTAGTATCAATTCATTTACTCTTCTGTAATAACTTAGATAATATCCTTCTATTTTCAGTTCATACAGAGATTTGGAGAGGATAAATAACATGCTTCGTGCCCTGAGTTATTCAGCCACTGACCCTTGATTTAAATCCACGCCTGCTGACTCCAGAGCTCCAGATTTTTATTACTATACTAAAACATTTTTATCCTTTGTTTCCTCTCTGTGCTCCAAGAGGTGGCAAGCAGGGTTTATTAATGTAAGAAAAATCAGTGATCTGTAAACTCTTCGCCCCACAAAGTCAAAGCAGAACATTGTCTCAGCCTTTTAGAAGCTGCTCTGCGGCCAGACATAATAGTTAAACAGCTGGGAGAATCATATTAATGACTTGCCACAGCTGCACTTTCTTTTTCTTTCTCCCTCTCTATTTTTTTTGGCAATGGTTGTTTGGATTAAAACATGGAAAAATGTAATGTAATCTTGTAAAGAGAAGAGTGAAAAATGGCAACAGAAGCTGGATTCTGCAGGACGCTGGGAAACGATGACAGACAAAAGCCATTGTAAGTAAAGCGTAGTGGGCATTGCACACACCTGTTGAAGAGCAGATTCCTCCAAACTGTGGCACACCTCTTGTCAGGCACCACCACACCTTTGCACATGCAGCCACTGTGCCCCATCAGTCACCAGGTTGTTGATAGATGTGAGCAGGGAGCCAGGGTTCTGGCATTTCAGAGGAACACACAGTTTGAGAGGAATGACGCCCTGATTAGAAGTCCTTCTCACACATGAGCATGGCTTGTAATACAAAGAAACCAACCGTAAAAGACAACTCTTAAAAAGAACACTTGAAATATGTCTCAGGAAAAGAGTTTCTTCTTGTTCCAGCTATGTGTTTCTGTATCCATCAGCAACAACACATATTTTCCACATAGTCTATGTCCAGGCACAAGGTGATGGTTGCAAATGTAGCTATGAGACGTGATGATTACCAATCACTCTGTCTTTCTGATTAGTATCTGTTTTCCTCAGCATGTCTTTAACTTCCAAGAATACAAGCCCAGAACCTGTGGTTTCTGCCTGTAATCCTACCTACTCAGAAGAATGAGATCAAAGCCAGTCTAGGCAGTAAAGTCTCTGAGACTCTTATCTTCAATTAACCACCATAAGGTCAGAAATGGAGCTCTGGCTCAAGTGGTAGAATTCCAGCTTTGGGGGGGGGGGGGGGAAGCTCAGAACAATTCCCATTCCCAGGCCCAGAGTCCAAGGCAAAAAAACAAACAAGAAAAAGAAAAAGAAAATTTAGTCAAGCCACCAAATTCAAATTTCTCTTTTGCTCATTCCCTAAGTATATCCACCAAGGCCAGTTTTCAGAGCCTAGCCACTCTCATGGAGCTTCAGGGTAATGCCTCATTTAGTAAGTAACTGATGCTTCAAAATGCCACTAGTATGGTCTCAGGCACGTGCTAGCTACTAGGCAGCCATGGTTCTCATCCTCACTGGGCTCTTTCATTTTGATGGAAGCATTCATAACACACAAGCACAGAGCTACTCTGTTCTTGAGACCTTGCTCCGTAGTCAAGCTGCAGAATATCTGATGTATTCTATTGGGAAAAGCAAGTTGAAGGTCAGTCCAGATTCAAGTGGTGGATAAATAGACTCCACCACCTGATAGGCAGAGTTTCAAAGGTTTTAAAGTTTTAAAAGTAGACGTTATTAATATACCACAAATTGCCTATCATGTCAAGCACAACTATCTGGTATGTATATCTACATCTTTCAACTTGGGTTATTGAAGCTGGCTCTGGTGGCATCAGTGACCAGGTTGTTGATAAGAGCATTTAACCAAAATAATGGCCTGTTCGGTTCTGGCTGGTGGTCTTTATCCCTCAGAGAATAACTCTACCTCTGCAACTTAGCCAGAATCATATTCCAAACAGAAACATCTCCCAGTCCCATTAAAATAATCTCTTATGGCTCCTATCTTTATTCATAAAAGCAATGCACTTGATTTTTTATATTTTAAAAGTCATTTATCCAACAAATGCTTTTTCTATGAGAAATTTGAAATCAAGGATATGTCTCCAAAAAATTATATTGTAATACAATAATTCTGCTACAGGAAGATGAACCATGAGCTGATGGGGACCAAGAGAAAGGGGTAAGTTCATTCTTAAGGATGAACAGGAGTTTCTCAGTGGAAGAAGGCAGAGGTGAAAGAACCTATAATGTCATAAGAAGCCTAGTCATATTCAGAAAAGCCTAAGTCCTATACATGGGGACTTGAAAGAAGGGACAGAGATGAGGCTGAAGAAACTGGTTAAGTTCTTAGGGGGAAGCATGTAGGCTAACTGGCTTGCGTTTTATCCTGCAGGCTGGAATCCAGCTGATAGGTGTCCCCCCCCACACACACACTTGGCTGTCCCTTTGAGTGGCCAGGAAGTCAGCTCAGACCAATGAGTCAGGAGAGCCTCAGAGCCTGTGAGTCTGGACAATGCAAGACTCCCCATTCCTCTGTTGGCTATCTACATTGAGAGTACTGCCCTGGCTTAATAAAATAGCTTGCAGAAGGGTCTAAAGTAAGGGAAACAGTAGGATTGCATTTAGACTTTGGAAAAGTGGCTTCAGTGATAGAGTTCAGTGACAGTGTGGGGAGGAGGGAAACCAAATAAACAGCTGTGACTAAGGAAGAATATGGTGCCAAAATCTATAGAGAGGAGAAGAGTCAAGGAAGGGTTCTTTCTTTCTTTCTTTCTTTCTTTCTTTCTTTCTTTCTTTTCTTTTCTTTTCTTTTCTTTCTTTTTGGTGGGTTGTGGGGATTGAACTAGTCCTGGGCACTGTCCCTGAGCTCTTCAGCTCAAGGCTACCACTGTACCCTTGAGCCAAGCCCCACTTCCTATTTTCTAGAGGTTAATTGGAGATAAGAGTCTCAGTTCCTTTTGTGCCTGGGCTGGCTTTGAACCTTGATCCTCAGATTTCAGCCTCCTGAGTAGCTTGGATTACAGGCATGAGCCACCACGCCCGACTTAGGAAGGGACATTTCTATGGAATAATTACCTGAATGCTATGGGGACTAACAGAACTAATGTTCCTGCGAAGAAAAGAAATTTTGACATAAGCTATGCACAGGAAGACAACTAGATAACTAGACTCTAGACGCTGTCTGACATCTACAAGCCAAGGAGGCAGTCCACATATGCCTTGATTTTCAGCTTTCTACCTCCAGCATGCTGAGGAAA
The DNA here is from genome assembly GCF_031878675.1 of Megascapheus bottae. Classification (NCBI taxonomy): domain Eukaryota; kingdom Metazoa; phylum Chordata; class Mammalia; order Rodentia; family Geomyidae; genus Megascapheus; species Megascapheus bottae. The sequence goes on along the minus strand of NC_143534.1, from coordinate 23,734,050 downwards.
TACATTCCAGTAATTAGACCTCCCAGTCTGAATTTGTTATAAAGGTCTCATGAAATGATCCCATATGGTAAGATGGATGACAGAAAGGTCACATGAAAAATCGATAGGAAGTATACAAATGGGGTCTATAAGTGTGACACAGTACTTAGCACATACAAGGCCCCGAGTTCCATCCCCAGTACCAAAAGATAAACTGGATCAATTACTGAAATAATATATCCAAGAAAGACAAGGGAGAGAAAGACAAGTGTTTGAGTCTACAAAGAGACTTCAGATGAAGAAATTCAAGGAAAAATTACTTGAGCTGGGCAAAGCCACCATATGAGGAAAGTTAAAGCATAAAGCAGGTTTACTTGAGGAAGAAGAAACCACTTCCCCAAAGTGAAATGGACTTTATTTAAGCTAATGCCTAAAGGCATTAGCGCCTAAAGGTAAGACATGCTTGGAAAGAAATACATTTAGGATAAAATAGCTGAGCATATTTGAAATAAAACAAAATGAAAGGACTAGCAGATAAGACAACCAAGAAGTTGGAGCCAAAATCTCAGTTTGGATTAGAGAAGAAAGAAGGAGAGGAGAGAAAAATAAAAGAGAAGGGTGAGGAGAGGAAACTGGTGAGGAGGACTAAGAGGTAAAGTTTACACTTGGAAGATACAATAAATACAATTGAGATGGGAGAATGAGCAGGGAAGGAGTCAACTCTGTGAACACAGGTATATATTCTACTAAAGTGAAAATTGTCTTTATCAGTGCAGAGAATTAGGGTTTGGGATTGAATGGATCTTATTTTGTTCACTAGGCATGTCAGTGTTGAATGAGAACCTATATGCACCCTATAAAGCATGATGAGACAGGGATTATCTCATCCAATTCACAAAATAAATGGGAAAACAACTGTCACTCTCTCTCCATCTGCCATTAGTCATCAGGCTTCACAAAGTAACTACTTAGTGAACACTGAGTCAAAACTTGAATTATAAAATTGGAGAAAGAAAAGTCAGGCTCATTGTGACCTAAGTAACCATTTTATTTTATTTTTATTTTTATTTTTTTGCCAGTCATGGGGACTGAACTCAGGGCCTGAGCATTGTCCTTGGGCTTTCTCAAGGCTATAACTCTACCACTTGAGCCACAGCGCCACTTCCATCTTTTTTTTCTATGTATATGGTACCAAGGAATTGAACCCAGGTCTTCGTGCATGCTAGGCAAGCACTCTTACCACTAGGCCAAATTCCCGGCCCCTGTGTAACCATTTTAAAGAGGTGGCTTTGTGTATTTGGCTTACAACTATTCACACATACACACACAAACACAAATATATATAAAACCAGGGATCATATGAATGTATATGTTATATACTACATAAAATATATGTATAGCATGTATATAGCACATATAACATACTATACGTGTTGTATATTTACAAATCACATGATATGTAACATATAACATAAATGTCTGTGGTCATATGGTCATCGGTTTTGATCTTATACAGATGACACCTATTCAGTAGAAAAATAATAATTGCATTTATCATCAGTGCTACACTATAGGTAAAGAAGAAAGCTAAGAATAGCTAACTTAATCTGGTCACCAAGAACTAATATTTACAATCCCAGCTTCTCAGGAGACTTATACCTGAGGATTGAAGTAAGGAGTCTGGGAAACTATAATTTCCAGTCAATTAGCAAACCGCCAGAACTAGAAATGTGGCTCAATTGGTAGAGTATCAGCCTTGAGCTTGAAATTAAGGAGCAGATCCCAGTATTACCAGTAAACAATGCTTGTCACAGACTGAGCTCTTCACTTCTTAAGAAACCTTGTCTGACCCAGAGAATATATATAGGACAGGATCCTACCAAAAACAATTCTACAGTTTCTATAATGTGTGTGTGTGTGTGTGTGTGTGTGTGTGTGTGTGTGTGTGTGTGTGTGTGTGTGTGTTGGCACTGGGGCTTGAACTCTGGCTTTTCTAGAGACCTAACAAACATTTCCCCCAGGACTAGAAACATAACTCACAGATTTCTACCATTGAGCCATATGCTCAATCCTAATCACATTTTCCTTTTAAAAAAGTGTTTGCTAGGTTGGCACTCTGCCACTTGAGCCATGCTGCCAACTCAGTGTCTTATTATTTTGAAGATGGAGTTTAGCAAGTTTTTCTGCTTCGTTTAGTGCGTGAACTTTTTCTGAACTCAGAAAGTCGGCTTTCTAGGAAGGCATTCTATCACCTGGCCTATTGAACCACATATCCAGTGCTTTTTTTGGATGTTTAAAAAAAAACCACTAATAACTAAGATTCTCAAATAGTTGGGATTGCAGGCATGTAATGCTATGTCTGTGATTTGTTTATTTTTCAAATAAAACTGGCCTCAAACCTTGATCCTCCAGGTCTCTACCTCCACATGTAGCTGGAATTATGTGTATAATTCATCAAACAATTTTTTTTTGCCAGTCCTGAGGCTTGAACTCAGGTGCTACCCCTCTGAGCCTCTTTGTGCTCAAGGTGAATGCTCTACCACTTGAGCCACAGAACCACTTCTGGCTTTTTCTGGGTAATTTATTGGAGAGAAGAGTCTCACTGATCTTTCTACCCAGGCTAGCTTCAAAGCATGATCCTCAGATATCAGCCTACTGAATAGTTAGGATTACAGGCATGAGCCACCAGTACCTGACCCATCAGAGAATTTCATACAGTCATTATCTTTGACTACAAAAAGCCCTGGAGATTAACTTCACCTGGTTTCTAATAAAGTCAGAATGTATGGTTTAACACTTTAAACATAATATATAGTATTCCTAACAGAATGGAATTTGATCTTACAGTGTCACAATAACAAGTTTTCTTTCAATAAGGACAACAAGTAAATTAAGAGGGTTTTATATGGGTGCCCAAGTCTTTTAGCTGAGGAGGTCATACAGAGAGAGCCAACTTTCAACCTGGGTAATCAGTGTTAGTAATCAAACTCCGGGTCTAGTGCCCACGGGGTTACTTCCTTACCACCAAACTTCGGATCACTCATTTGTGAAGCATGATCAGAAATGTTACCAGCCTCTGCATGACCACTATCCTCAAATCAGAGGATACTCCAACTGCTTTGGATTGCTAGCAATATCATCCACAGAGGAGTTTGGCCACAACAGGAGAACTGTCATTGACAATGCCGCTGTCTTTGAAGGTAATATTTATCCATCACTGCAGGACATAACCGAAAGCACGTTGATACCACCTGTTCTTTGCCAGCAAAAACGAGGGAAAGGCAGGAAGAAGCTGAGACTATTTGAATACCTTTACGAATCCTTGTGCAATCCTGAGATGTCATCTTGTAGTCAGTGGGTTGATAAAAAATAAAGGCATCTTTCAGTTCATATCCAAAAACAAAGAAAAACTTGCTGAGCTTTGGGGTAAAAGGAAAGGCAACAGGAAGACGATGACTTACCAGAAAATGGCCAGAGCCTTGAAGAATTATGCATCGACGGGAGAAATCATCAAAATCCGGAGAAAACTCACCTACCAATTCAACGATCTCATCCTCCAGAGACTCTCATCGCCTCATATCTTGGGGAAAGAGCTCTTCTACTCACAATGTGTCCAACCAGATCAAAAATATCTAGGTTTAAGTCATCGGGATACCAATTACAACTATACCTATGCCAGTCACCAGGAGTTCCACTACCCAGCATGCTAAACGTATTCTGCTGTTCTCTGGGCTGTCAACATCAGAAAATGCTATGAACTTCAGGATTATTTTCCTTGAAGCAAGCACAGCCCACCTTCCATATTTGTCAGTTCCACGTCAAGAATTCAATGAAATATGGATCAAAATATTAAACAAGAAATTGTGCTTCTTTTAAAATAGTAATTTCCCAAAGAAAATCCAATAGTGCAATAGTAGCATTGATAATTGCATTGGTGTCACATTCGCTCCCAGGTTATGCGAATCGTTAGCCATTTTTCATATAGTCTATACTAGCCTGGAGAAAGTCTTGACAATAAATCTGTTGTTTAGAATGTTCTAATCCTTATTTGGGAGTAGAGAGGAAAGGACCATCTTTGCTTCCATGCAAGCACTTCCAGATTATGTCGTTATATTATTTGATTTATATATATATATATATGTATATATTTGCCAGTCCTGGGCTTGAACTCAGGACCTGAGCACTGTACTTGGCCTTTCTCAAGGCTAGAGCTCTACCATTTGAGCCTCAGCACCACTTCTGGCTTTTACCAAGTATGGTAGGCAAACACTCTACCACTAGGCCAAACTCCTGGCCCTTGATTTATATATTAATTTAAGCATTTCCTACCATATACTCAGGTAAAAAGAGTCACTCTGGTATGTACCCATAAGGCTCTTATTTCCAATTAACTAGTGGAGGCTTGGCTCAAGTGGTAGAGCAGCAGTCTGAGCAAAAAAAAAGAAAAAAGAAAAGGGCTCAGGCAGAATGTATTCTTGGCTATAAAAACTTCAGAGCATTGCCAGACATGGTGGCTCATGCCTGTAATCCTAGCTACTCAGGAGGCTGAGATCTGAGGATCAAGGTTCAAAGCCAGCCGGGCATAAAAGGACTTGAGACTCTTAGACTCTTATTTCCAATCAATCTCCCAAAAAGGAAGTGGGGCTGAAGTGGGGCTGTGGCAGAAGAGCAAGGGTAGGACAGTAGCCTTGAGCTGAAGAGCTGAAAAAGCTCAGGCCCAGGGGTAAAGCAATAGCCTTGAGCTGAAGAGCTCAGGGACAGCCCCCAGGCTGAGTTCAAGCCCCAGGACCCACCAAAAAAAACAACAAAAAACCTTCCAAGCATTCCTTATCTTCTGAGTGCTTGTCAACTTGATAGTACAAGGTTTTAATCTGCATTTATTTCCCTGTGCACAGTTGGCTTCATTTATCAATTAGTTATATGTCTTGAAAAATTCAAACTCTTTTTGCTCATTTTTAAACAGGGGTATCTGTTCCCAAGAGTTTGAACACTTTGATTACCTTCATCCCTTGACAGTGGTAGGGCTTGAACTCAGGAGCTGAGCTCTGTCTCTCAGCTCTTTTGCTCAAGGCTCGTACTCTTACCACTTTCAGCCACAGCTCTATTTCTGGTTTTCTAGTGGTCAATTGGAGATAAGAGTCTCTTGGACTTGCCTGCCTGGGCTGGCTTTGAACTGTGATCTTCAGGTGTCAACCTCCTGAGTAGATAGGCTTATAGACATGTGCCACCAATACCCAGCTTCTTGATTATTTTCTATATTAGCCCCTTATCCAACCCATGGTTTTCTCCTGGTCTGCATTGGTTCTTCACTTATTTCCTATGCTGTGCAGGTCTTTGTTTAATGCAATCTCATTTGCTTATTTGTGCTTTTGCCACTTCCGTTTGTGAGATCACATTGAATTTCATGAAATTTCACCCCTACGTTCTTTTTCAGTAAGGTTTTAGGGTTTAACCCTTGAGAAAGCTCAAGGACAGTGCACAGGCCCCAAGCCCCCCAAGACTGGCAAAAAAATCAACCTACCCCACCCCAAAATAAAACAATGTTTATCACATTATATAAAACAAATATCAATTATTTATCACATAAATAAAAATTTCTTCAAAAAAAAAGGGTTTTATATGAGGTGTAGCCTTAGGCAGGGAATAAAGATGCCTCTTTCTTGTGTTTTCCAAGACTTCAGTGTCCCAAATATCTACACTCAGCGATAAGAGCATTTTAAAGTACTAGTCACTAGTAAGCTGTTTAAATGAGGACCTCTATAAAACCACACAGAAGGCCTCAAGACCCAAGAACTGAGTCAACAAAGCAGTTTATGGAAAATACAACACATTTTTCATTGTATCTTCTTGTCGGGATAATGTATAGAGGGGCTACAGTTACATTTGTCAGGTAGTGGGTACCTTACTTCTCAAACCTTGACACCCCTTCTCATGTTTTTGTCCCTCTTTCCTCCCCACCCCTCCCAACTCAGTGTCACCTTTTTCAATGTCCCCATCCTCTCCCCCCCCCACTCCTCCCCTTGCTTTTCTTAATTTTGTAGGATATACACTGAATTTTTCACTGCTTCTTCCTCCCCCTTTTCTTCTGGAATTTCAAACCCAGAGACAACTGAGGGCAATTTGACTGTTGCCTGTTAATCAACCTCCCCACAGATACAAATTCATGTACAGGCTTCAGAGTTGGACTGATCTACATGGACTGACTGAGCCAACAATGGTTAGGGTTAAGACCACCCAAGTAAGTCCAGAATAGATTAGCAACTTTACTTCTCAGGGTGGCCATACTTCTTTTGCCTTCCAAAAGGCATCTAAGTCTCTGGACCAGCCCCATTTGTAGCGAGCCTATCTACTTGTTGGCACTCAGACATCAAGCTGTTGAGTCTGCCAGCCTGACCCACCTGTCATGTGTCTCGTTCCCCAAACAGCTGGGGAAAACCAATATCATACTCAGCAACAGTTCCTGCTGTGGAGCCCAATTGGCTAGGGAATTAAACACACACATGTTCCTGCAAGCTCCTTTTGACATTGCAAACACATCGTGACAAGCAGCACGCCATTCTGAGCAAAAAAAGAAAAGAAAATACAAAGCCTTCGGTGTGGATTACATGAAATACCTCTAGTGAAAAGGAGCTTTTATTTTTATTTTTTTATAACATACAATATCTGACTCCAGATTTTAGGTGAGGTCCAGAAGACCACAGGGTCTTGAAAAGTCTGCATATCACAGACTGTTGGGTTAGGGGAATCCTTTCCGCAGCAGGGAGCTTGAGTGGGAATCTTTTCCCAGACATAACCCAGCAGGGCTAAGATTTTCCCAGGCCTAAGAGAGAGGGTGATTTTTCCCTCTTCACCGGTGCTATTTATCTACAAGGCTACAATTCGACATGTTGCATTCCTCTCTGGTAAATAAATCCAGAGATGCGAGTTGTCCAGGTTACAGCTTTACTGTCAAGTATCAGGTGTCATCTTTGTGTAATAAATTTATAACTCTAGATCAACTAGAGCCATCTGTTGAAAGAGTTGCTTGCTTCCAGTGAGCAGTCCAGCAGAACCCGTGTGAACTGCCTCAAAGAGTGATGTGTGAAAAATCAGTTAAGAGTTTTTGTTGAGCCACCATGATTTTGGAGGCAACTTGCAAGGAAACAAGAAAGTGTCAATGGGCAGACATGCGACTTTCTGATGCTTCCTACTTTCTTCTGGTAAAGTATATTTCCCTAATAGGATGAATTATCTCCAATCAACCCTCTGCCCTGCCCCCTTTCCACATCACTCTTCCCTTTCTGGAAGGACCTAGGGACATCTTTATCTTAGACCTGGGACAAAAGAAAACATGAGTTATTTATATAAATGTGCAGTTCAATCTACATGATCCTCTTTCTATGTTATGGTCTGTAAGGAAAATGAGGAAGGAAAGACTTGATTTTGTCTCATCTCCCTTTAATGACTCTCTTTTGTCTATGGGATAAATTCCTTAACATTCAATCAACAAATATTTTAGTCCATAATAGTTTTTGTGCTTGTGTCAGTACTAGGGCCTGAATGCTGTCCCTTAGTCTTTATGCTCAAGGCTGTCACTCTACTACTTGAGCCACAGCTCCAGTTCCAGCCAGCCTCTGTGTGATCAACTGGAAAGAAGAGTCTCACCTACTTTTCTGCCCAAGTTGGCTTTGAACCACACTCTCCTGAATAGCTATGATTACAGACATGTGCCACTGGCACCCAACCTAATATTTTATCCTATATATCATGTAGTAGCCACAAGACAGAAAAGCACCTAGTAAAAATGAATACATGGATATGAATAATGATAATCTGCTTTGTTTGCGTAACTCCATTTCCCTAACATATGAGGCTAAATACCCAGGATAGAAAAAGTGCCAGGAGGGCCGGGAGTTTGGCCTAGTGGTAGAGTGCTTGCCTAGCATGCACGAAGACCCGGGTTCGAATCCTCTGTACCACATGCATAGAAAAAAGCTGGAATTGGTGCTGAGGCTCAAGTGGCAGAGCTCTAGCCTTGAGAAAGTCCAAGGACAGTGCTCAGGCCCTGAGCTCAAGCCCAGGACTGGCAAAAAAAAAAAAGAAAAAGTGCTAAGAGTAACTGAGTCCCCTGTGCTGAAGGGCCACAAGCCTCCTTGCTACCTCTCATCAGCCTTTTGCAACCCTCCATCTCTTTCTGAGGCCTTTCTCCATCGGGAGCAAAGACCTCTCCAAGCTTACTTTGGGCTAACCAGCTGCCCGCAATGACCTCATGGACTTTGTCCACATAAGTAATAAAAAGCCACACTGTGTGACTTGAGGTATTCTGGGTCCCCTATGTAAACCTAGAAATGGTCTCATGTCTTGCCCTATCCTCTCTCTACCATGCTGTCCTCAGACTCTTGATGTCCAGGCAGGAAACTTTGCTGACCATTTCCACCCACCACTCAAAAGCCTTTAGGACAAGATAACCAGCCATGATCCAGGGCAGAGGCGCTCCAGTGTAGACCTGGGAACTCAGCGAAGTTCCCTACTCTCTGTCTGTGGTTTTCCCAGAAACTTAAGTTTCTAAAGACATGCTGCTGGGCTGTCTTTTGTGCTCCCTCAACATTCTGGGCCTTACTCTCCCAGTGGTTGTGGGAACCATGCACTACCCAGACCATAACCTACCTCAACTCTGTATACTTCTTCAAGATGTGAAGTGATGGGAATCGGCTTTGTTCTCATAACACCATTTTCCTAACAATAATAAATGTTTGTTAAATGAAAAACAACATAAATGAACCATGGAGCAAACAAAATTGATATCATCACCCTTACTATTATTTGTGTTTGTGATTTCATTGCAGAATTAGAAAAGCAACCAGGTACTGGGACTCACACCTGTAATTATAGACACTCAAGAGACTGAGATTTGAGGATCATGGTTCAAAGCCAGCCTGGACAGAAATAAACAAATGAAACAAAACAAAACAAAGGACATATCCAATAAACCAGCAAAAAGCTGGAAGTGGAAGTAAGGCTCAAGTAGTAGAGTGCCTACCCTTGACTGAGAAAGTCAAGTGAGAGCCCAAAGCCCTGAGTTCAAGCCCCAGTATTGGGTCAAAAAAAAAAAAAGCAGAAAAGGCTAATTCCAGGACACAATCATAAATACTAAAATCCTAGTGTGCTGAAGACCCTTATATGAAATAACATAATATTTGTACATCCTCTTAAATATTTTCAATAAACTTTGAGTGTCCTATAATACCTCTTACTATGTAAATGTTCTGGAAATAGCTGTTAAACTGCATTATTTAGGGAATAACAACAGGGGCAGAAACAGGATAGGATTATCCAACCTTAATTCTCCCCCCTTGTGTCTATTTTTACAATGCTCCATACATCACCTGTCATTCATCATTACCTACACATTCCTGCCACTTAGCAGTCTCCATATCTCTGATCTTGCTGGTCTGGATGGCTGGCTTCCCTCTCAACACGTCTGCACTTGTAAGTGCCCCCTGGTCTTTTGACATCTACCTCAAGACCATTCACTAAGAGAGCCTTTCTTCCCATTCTCACCCGAGTGAAATTCCTCAATCTTGCTTAGCTTTTTTTTTCCTCCAACACTTATCAGGGCATCTGTTATTTCTTAGGTATACATATTTGCCTCAAATCACTATGAAATTCATTAGAACAAGAACTAAAATTCACTGCCTGCATTGTTCATCAGAGGAAATAGTGGCTAAATTAACCTTCTTTGTCTTATGAAAACTCCTTTATAACCAGCCTGTCCAACGCGAAGAAAAGTAACTACCACAGTAGTCCTTTTTGTTTTTCAGTTACCAAAGAGCAAGTTAGATCCTTTTTCAAAAGTTGCTTGTTAGGTTTCCAAGCAATTGCTCCCCTAGATCAAGTAGAGTCAATTTAGGTATCCTTTGTTTTAACTTGAGAAAGATGATTAGGCCTTCTATGAATTTGAAAAATAATATGATGATTTATTACAGTTACTAATACAAAGCTCTATTAACCTAAGATTTTAATTTTAATTTATAATTGCATAAATATTGTAAAAAATTCATTATTTCATGTATCTTAATAATTTATAACATTATGTTATATATAAGCTAATAAATTTCATAGTCACTTATAAGTGGTCTTGCATAAACTTAATTAATTCCCTTAATTGCCTTAAACTGCATGCATAAATTTAGTATATTAAATTTGTTTTACATACCTCAGTTGCATCTGAGAAACAAGAACCTTATACAATGTACATTTTAATAAATCAAACACATTAAGGGCATAGTTGATAAACTTTACTTGTATTTTAGTATGTTTGCACACTTAGGAAAGTTCTCCTAACTTCTGATTTAAAGGCACAATAATATCAACTACAATTTTAAATTTGAATCATCAGCCCAACATTAGATATTCTGATTTTATCCTATTATCATCTCTTCTCTGAAATGTGCAAATGATTTTAGAATTGAGATTTTAAGTTACCTTGGAAGACAAATCCTTGAGACTTATTTTTCTGATACCAGTACCAGGTCTTAAATCAGGGCCTGGGTCCTGTCCCTTAACTTTTTCACTCAAGGAATGAACATCACCACATCTCCATTTCTGGTTTTTTGATGCTTAATTAGATATAAAACTCTCCTGAACTCTAGCCCATGTTGGCTTTAAATCTCAATCCTCAGATCTCAGCATCCTGACAAGTTAGGATTTTATGATTCTTAAATAGGATCTCATGGGTCAGATTCAGATGATTTTTCTAACTTTGTCATTCCCAGGGTAAAAGATGACTATGTTATCCAAAGCAAGTAGGGGTTTTCAACTTAGTAGGCCAAGATAAATTATTTTCAACCAGAAGAATTTGGGACTGAATCTATAGGCCATTCTTGTTTCTTCTTCAGAGAAGACTCAAGTCTTTGGCCCATCTTTTAATGGGTTGTTTCTTTGGAGATTAGCTTTGGAGTGATTCAATTTTTTGAGCTGTTGATATATTTTAGATATGAGACCTTTCTTGTATGGTTAGTGAAGATCTCCCACTTTCTAGGCTTTCTAGTTAGTTTGCTAGCTATGTCCTTTGCCACACAGAAGCTCTGCAGTTTAATGCAGTCCCACTTATCCAGATTTTCTCTGATTTGTTGTGTTTCTGAGTCCTTATTAAGCAAGTTTCAACCTGTGCCAAGGAGACCTAGTGTAGCTCCTATTCCTTCTTGTAAAGTTTTTAGTGTATCTGCTTTTACCTCGAGGTCTTTTATTCATTCCATTTGTAGTTAATCCTGGTGCAGGGTGACAAAGAAGGATCTAACTTCAGTTGTCTGAAGGTGCTTAGCCAGTTCTGCCAGCACCACTGCTGAACAGAAGAAATGCTAGACATCTCTGGCCATAAAAGAAATGCAAATCAAAACAACGCTAAGATTCCACCTCACTCCAGTTAGAATGGCCAGGATCAAGAAATCTAATAAGAACAGATGCTGGCTGGGATGTGGCCAGGAGGGCTCATTACTACACTGTTGTTGGGAATGCAAACTTGTTCAACCACTATGGAAAGCAGTATGGCAGTTCCTCAAAAAACTAAACCTAGAGCTCCCCTATGACCCAAGAATTCCTCAAAAGACTAAACATAAAGCTCCCCTATGACCCAGGCATTTACCCACTCATCCAGAGACAAGGACATACTAATCCACTAGCACAAAATGTTGACTGCAGCACTATTTACCACAGCAAAGATATGGAACCAACCCAGATGCCCCTCAGTTGATGAGTGGATCAACAAGATGTGGTATTTATACACAATGGAATTCTATGCTGCCGTCAGAAAGAACGATATCTCCCCATTTGTAAAGAAATGGAAAGACTTAGAAAAAGTCATATTAAGTGAAATAAGCCAGACTCAAAGGAACATAGACTCAATGGTTTCCCTCATTTGTCATAATCAGTAGAAACCTTGGGCTCTCCTAGCAGAGATTTAGAATAGAACAAAACCTAGATACATAAGGCCATATAGGATGACACTAAGTGAAAGGACCTCCAGAATATAGAAACAAAAGCCATATAATGAGTGATTGTTGTACTATCTCTCATCTCTTTTGCTGTCCCTTGGTTATCTCATATTGTTACAGTATTTTACCTTGTATATATGTTTATTTGTTTATTTAAAATAGGATAGGGAAGGAGGAAAACAAGATAATTTCACTGATTTCACTACTAAGCATTTCTGAAAGCACAGTCATACACAATAGTATGAGAATACCCAGCATGTTCTGTATACATATCTATTGCAGCTTTCTTTAGGTAGAACACTACCAATTAATAGAAATGTCATTTTGTTTTATTTGACTAATTCTATTCTTTCCTTTTTTTGCCAGTCCTGGGGCTTAAACTCAAAGCCTGGACACTGTCCCCGACTCCTTTTACTCAAGGCTATCTCTCTGCCACTTGAGCCATAGCACCACTCCTGGCATTTTCTGTTTATGTGGTGCTGAAGAATAGAACCCAGGGCTTCATGCCTGCTAGGCAAGCACTCTATCACTATAGCCACATTCCCAGCCCTTCATTTTTTGTTCAGGTACCGGAGCTTGAACTCAAGGGCTTTATAGATGACACTGTACCACTTGACTCATGCCTCCATATTTTTATTGCTTAATTGGAGCTAATAGTCTCACAGATAGATATACTTGGTGAATCCAAATTTTGATCCTCAGATCTTGGCCTCCTGAGTAACATAAGATTATAGGCATGAGTCACAAGTACCCACTGAGAAATGTGATTTTATATTGCAGTGCTTGCCCTTATTAATTTGATCCATCCTTTCAATATTCCTGATCTAATTTCCCTATTTCTTCCATAATGCCTGTTACTTTTAGATGTTGTATATTAGAACTTTATTATATCTTTTCTTCCTCACTAGAATGTAAGGAGTTTTATAACCTGTTCACTAATGTATCCATGTGTATGGAACATGTACACGGAACATGGCAACATGAAAACACTTAGAAAGGTACAATGAATGAATGTTGACAAGGCTAGCAATACAAGCATGAGGCCAATGAAAATATAAAGCCTCTTGTTAAAAAATTATGAAGAATTTCAACATGATAACAGCTAATATTAAACCAAATATGGGTTCCATGTAAGTGCAAGACCTTGTACAACAACCTCCACAGGATGAACATAAATGGATATGTATACATGCTATTTTGATGTGTGATACAATGAATTGCCCAGAGGAATGATCTGACAGAGTGGACAGAATATTTTAAATTCAAAATACCCTTATGTCTGCTGTGATTGCCTAAATGAATTTCAGACTCATTAAAGGGGGCTATATATGTTTAATATTCAAGCCTTATGTGAAAATCCTTGGGTCTGGAACTGTTTTTGAAAACAACAATAAATAAGAATCTGTTACAGTCATCAGCTCATTCTTTGAGCATCTCAATTTTCACATAGAATTGTCTATAATGCTAGCCAGTCAGGGAAGCTGAGATCATTATGGTTCAAAGCCTGCACAGGCGGGGAAGTCTATGAGACTCTTATCTCCATTTAATCACCAGAAAATCAGAAGTGGAACTAGAGCTCAAAGTGATACAGTGCTAGCCTTGAGCAAAAGAAATCAGGGACAGTGCCCAAGCCCTGATTTTAAGCCCCACAACCAACAACAACCAAAATAATTGTCACCATCAAGAGTAAAGAACTAGATATCAACTAGGTAAAATGTAGACATAGCTCCACATCACATCATGGGAACATGGCACACAAAACCTTAACAGAAATCACAGAAATAGGTCAAGTGAGAAAGGACAGTGAATAACTTATATGTAAAATTTGAGAACTTTATCTAATAAGCACTTGTGAAAGTAAAGTTAGCTTATGCTACAACTAAAATTTGGTTGAGAGTTTATTTAAGAATAAGTCAGGGAGAAAAAAATAATTGTTATTGATATTTTGACTATGTTATCGTTGTGCCCGTACACACACTTGAACTCCTGGTACTTGTCCCTTAGCTTTTTTGCTCAAAGCTGGAGCTCTACTATTTGAACCACAGCTACACTTGTAGCTTTTTTGCTGGTTAATTCCCAAGATAAGAGATATAGACTTTCTTGACCAGCTAGCTTTGAACCATGATCTTCAGCTCTCCACTTACTGAGTAGCTAGCATTATAGGTACGAGTTACAGGCACCCAGCTTTCTGTAGCGTGTGTGTGTGTGTGTGTGTGTGTGTGTGTGTGTGTGTGTGTAGGTGTGTAGGTGTGTATATGTGTGTGTTGTTGTTGTTGTTGTTTGGTGCTAGTCCCGAGGCTTTGGGACCTGGATGCTGCCCCTGAGCTTTTGTTTTTTTCTTTTTAACTCAAGGCTACTGCTCTACCAGTTGAACCACGGCTCTATTTCCATCTTGTTTGACAGTTAATTGGAGATAAGACTCTCAGAGACTTTCCTGCCTAGGCTGGCTCTAAACTGCAGTCCTCAGCAGCTAGGATTATAGGCATGAGCCACCAGTAATTGACTTTCACTTTATAAGCAAAACATGGAAAAATTTATTTTCATTAAAATTTTATTATGTCCTTAAAAAATCTAAATCATTTAATTACAGAATTGGTCCATGAACAATTTGATATGAAGCCTAGCAACTGGATTCCCTGTAGTGAGAAGGCAAAAGGACTTGCATCACAGGGCGAGTCTGGGTGATTCAGAGGTCACCCCTTGATTAGCAAAGATAGAATCAAGACAACAATATAAAGTCAGGGAAAAGCCAGCACTGCTGGGAGAAGCAAGCAACAAAAAGCAGAATTCAACTTCAGAAAATCCCCAACCTTGTCAGCTTGTTAGGGAATAAATCAGATCTGCAGTTAGCCATTTGACCATTACCTGAGGCCAAGTTTCTAGAACAACATATCCACACATGCCTCCTTGGTGGCTTCTAGAACATTCCCCAAAATGTATCAGCCTAGTGTCTGAGCAGGAAATTGAGAGATAAGAAGATGTATAGGCTGCAGGAAAGCAAAGTCTGTGAATCATCCATGTGCACAGAGATACAATTCCTATCAGGACACAATCATGCATCCTTGAGGTGTTCCCCTCTCTCTACTATAACCAGACATAACCACAGAACCAGCACTGATGGAGCAGAGAAAGGAAGAAAGGACTTGTGTAGGTCATACTAGGGTAGAGAGCATCTGCCACAAGCCACAGAGACATTCTGGGAGAAAGGCAAATTCTCCCTACTCAGGTCAACCAGTTCCATGATCAAGATCAGGTCAGAAATTACTCGTGTATACTTCCTTGTCCATCAGATGGCCTGGAAGCTCTCTCTCTCTGTGGTCTTCACTTATATAATGAACATGCTGTTGGGGTTAGAGTTCACTGGTACATAAAGTGAGTTGTATTTATTTTCTATTTTTCCCCCTTTGAAAAGGAAGTGTTTTCCTAAAATACCAAGAAAACACAACTGCACTCTGGTTCAATGAACAACACTGCATCAAATCATTTATAAATCCTGAGTAAATGAAGACTACTTCTAACATGTCTCTCAGAACAAAATGGGAATAAACAAACAAAAAGCATTCTGCTTACAAATAAAGTTAAAAGAGACTTGGGCAGGAAACAAATCAAAGAGTCAATGTAACAGAACTCAGAGGAATTTTTTTGGCAAGCAGAGGGAAATGTGGAATCACTTTGTCTCTCTTACAAGCCAGCCCTAGGCTAGACATGAAAATCCAGAAATGATAAATGAGGCAAATCAATAAATGGGTGTACATACACCTGACATTTGGGTCTCAACAGAAAGTATACTATACACAAACCATCTAGACTACAGATGAGTGAGAAAATAAGATCACAGTCCATTTAAAGTAAGAGAATTATAATATTAAAATTAAGGGAAAGGACAATAAATGAAATTGAGTAATTCCTGTCAGCCATGATGATAAACCCTTCAGAGTCTTTATTACTTTCTCCCAAAATCAATAATGAAGAGAATCTGGATGCTGGGTACTAGTTTGCTATTAGTGTAGGAAAGAAACTAGTGAGAGTTCAGATGGAAGAATGCATGAATTTTCTGATCCTTCAAGAAGGCAAATTTACTATTTCGTTCATTTGTTCTGAGTAAAAGACACCCATTCCTCTGCATCTGGCCAACTTATCTACAAATCAGTGATGCTGTATATAAACAATTTTGTGATGATGAAAATCAGTGACTTTATTTTAGTAATTCCATAAGGGTCCCCCACACAGTTAGGTGTTCTTCATTTAGTCATTGTAATATCCTGGAAGGATACCAGAGCAATGTACTTCCATAGTTTAAAAAATATCTGATGAGTAAACAAATGAGCCAAAGACAAACATATAAGCCAAACATATACACTGGTAATGTCCCATGCATACAGAGTTATTACAGGAATGTTTCCATCCATCCTCTGGTTTTTTAGTTCTCGGACTTTTTCTCATGTCTCCAACCCCTTTGAATACCATCAGCCTCTTTAGAATTTCTTTTGTAGCCCATAGAAGAGATGGCCAAAACAATGTTTCTTAAAGCCTTCCATTTTACTATGTTTAAGAAAACTTGTCAAAATAGGAGAGAAAAAAATGTCTTTAACCTGAGGCCAAACCAGGAATGGAACACTTCTCTGTTGCTTTAGTTCTTTCTCAGTTTCATGTTACTAAAACAACAAAGACAGGGCTGTGGCGCCTTTAACAGCCTTCAGCCTCTTCAACCATCTCAAAATGTCTCTGGCAGTAGAGTAAAATACACGAAATCATGGGTCAGCATGATGTGATTTTATTCTACTTCCTTGATTATTCAGTTTATCATTTCCCCAAACTTCTGTAATTTTACCCCTGCCACATCGTAAAAGGGTTTTTCATGAATTCTCTGTCATTTGCCTCTTGAATATTCTGATGCTACTGATGCATACATTCTCTGAGCATTTCAGGCAATACAGTTCAACTCCTACTGTGTGCTTGCTGCCTTGTTTTGCCTCATCTAGGCATAAATGCAACCCTCATGTTTATTTACTGATATATTGAAACTGTATGTCTGCCCATTTTTTTAGAGGAACATGTCTCATGTTGGTTTTTTGTACCACTGAAGGGCATCACTTTCCAATTTTCTACATTCCTAAAGGTCTTCTTAAAAAAATCAATATTTCCTCTAGCCAAATTAGAAATCTTTTCTTCCAATAAAACATTGTATAACATTCTTGCATCCGGAATAATTTCATTTGTTTCATCATTTTTTTCATGTGCTTATGTGGAAGATACCTTGGTGTGTGTGTGTGCCTGTCAGTACTGGGGCTTGAATCCAGAGCCTTGAGTTCTTGCTTAGCTTTTTTTTACACAAAACTGGTAATCTATCACTTGAGCCACTCCTCTACTTCCAATTTTTTCTGGTTAGAGTTAAGAGCCTCACTAACTTTTCTGCCCAGGCTGGCTTTGAACCATGTTCCTCAGATCTCAACCTCCTGAGTAACCAGAATTACGGGCATGAGCCACCAGCAATAGCTGAAAGCCATTTTTTTCAAGTCATTGGGTTTTTTTTAAACTCTGGAGATGTCAATCTACTAAAAATAAATTTGTCTGATATACACACGGCTGTGTAAGCATGAAGCTGCAAGTTACAGAGAAGTCACTGCAAATGATTGCACTGGGTTTTGGGGGAGGCTCTCAGAGACACCTTGCTTGTCTGAGCTTAGAGCTGCACTGGGTAAGACTCACATTGCTGCCTGATACAGCCGATGTCTAGAGCAGAAGATCTCTCAAGAGTGTGTTGACAAAATATGTTCAAGGTGGTTGGTAAAGTCTATCCGGTGCATGTTTCATGTGTGTCTGCCTTTTGATGTCTGGAAGAGGCCATTTGTTAACATCTGCCACCATTTGAAAGATGCTCCTCTGGTTTGGAGTCTTGCATGGCCAGACTTGACTATTTCCTCTGACTCCATTTAATCAGGTCTGGTTCAGTGTCAAGGCTGCAGACTTCAGGAGCGGGAAGAAAAGGACACCTGGGATATTCTTAGTCATTTGTATATTCTTGGGGGTTTTTTCTGTTTTATTTTTTATTTTTTATTTTTTGCCAGTCCTGGGTTTGGACTCAGGGTCTGAGCACTGTCATTGGGTTCTTCTTCTCAAGTTTAGAGCTCTACCACTTGAGGCTCAGCACCATTTCTGGCTTTTTTCTATGTATGTGGTACCAAGAAATCGAACCCGGGTCTTCGTGCTTGCTAGGCAAACACTATACCACTAGGCTAAACTCCCAGCCCTTCTGTTTTATTTTTGAGTCTTTCTTTTATTCTTTCTAACAGCTTCATAGATTGAGAATGGAGTTGTAGTTTGCAATCTTTACTTGATAATTGCATGATCATTAAAATCTAGCCTGTTCAGAAGGGAATGAGGTATCTTGGTCTTCAGTTCTGGCTCTGATTAACAGAAAAATAGCTAAGTCAAATCCTCTACCACAATAGAGACAAATCCCTGACAATCAAAGAAAAAAGAAAAAAATAGAGACAGTGCCCTTGTCCCAACCACTTAGAACCAGAGGTTTTTCAGATTTGGACTTTTTTATTTTTAATACTTGAATATATATCATGAGCTCCCTTAAAGATCAGACCCAAGCCTTGTTTAATAAATACATTTGTATTTCATATATAAACTTAGACACATGGTCAGAAGACTAATTCATATATTTTTTCAGTGTATCTGAATTGTGACTTCAGCATCTGCTACAGAAAGGTCACTTTAAATTTTCAATAACTTTAAGATATTATTAAGTAGAGCTCATTGCCCCCATTTATCTCCTCATCAACACTGGCTAGCACACATGTCTCAATATGAGTTTGATCCAAAGAAGAACTTGCAATGCTTTGACTATTTCTGTAAATTCTAGCCAAATTTGTTCTAATGAACATAATTCAGCAAAACTATCTTCCTGGTCCCACATATTTCTGGTACATATTTGGCAAAAATTGGAATATATGCTATATTTTACTTATTTTATAGTTTTTATTTAAATAAATAATTATTTCTCATTTAATTAGCTAAAGCTAACTAATTACAATATATATATACAATATATATATACAATCTGTATACAATATATATATATGCATTTACATACACATACATAGACTTACACATCTGCAAACAAGCAATAGTTGCTAGAATAAATCAAATGTTCGAGGATAAAAAACTGGGCAATTCTGAGATTCTGAATTTATTTACAATGCTTGAGTCATATGATCAAGGGAGCCAGATTGAAATATCTAACATTAGCCTTGTCCTAGCTTTCTATCATTGGTGGCTTGATTCACACCATATAAACAGGTAACTTAAGGGGATGCAGGGGGTTGGGGGAGAGGGGTGAGAACGATGGGCAGGCTGACATTGATCAAGATGCATTGGTTTCATAAACTGATATAAACCCACATGTTGAATTGAAACCTCTCTGTATTATTAGTTAAAGATAATTTGAAAGTTATAGAAGTAAAAAAATAAATTCAAAAGAACAAAATGTCTTTTGCTACTCTCTCTCGCATGTACTGACACTGGACAGCTGGGAACTTCCCTGCCAGACAGACCCTCTAAAGCTTTGAAAAGAAATGTTCACAGTCCATAAAGAAAGATTAAACTACTTCTGATTGCATTATATAAATTTTCATGTTTTGGAAGAGACTGAAACTTCAGAAAAGTCTGAAA
Organism: Megascapheus bottae; assembly: GCF_031878675.1. Classification (NCBI taxonomy): domain Eukaryota; kingdom Metazoa; phylum Chordata; class Mammalia; order Rodentia; family Geomyidae; genus Megascapheus; species Megascapheus bottae. Next base: position 23,714,416 of record NC_143534.1, on the reverse strand, counting down.
GGGGTGATTGTTAGACCTAGAAATTGTACTCTCCTGCTGAGAAGCGAGGGATACTGTGTAATCTTCCTTTCAACATGTTTCTGAGAAGGCCTTGACTGCTCTTGGTAAAGTGCTTGGGCTCTACATCATCATCCTTTGCCTGTCCCGAAGGCTGGGTGACTCTGGTTAATAAGCATGAGATAGTAACAATCACACCAGATTGTTCATCTGTAACTTGAGATTCCTGGAAGAAAAGCAGCACACAGTAGCTTATGTTTGACTTAAATAGCTGCAGTTCTTTCAATGCATTGGTGTTAGAGGAGATATTTCCCATGCTCTGGTTAGATGACATGTCAGTCACAAGGGTTCTGCTTCTGAGCTAGTGAGAATGGCCATTTGTTAGTGGCAAACCATATTGAGCTTAGCTTTTCCTCATTTAAAAAATAAGGTTAGCTACATGCATTTAAGTGACTGGCTTATAGTAGATTCTAAAATTATTAGCTTCATCTTTCATTACTCATCATCAAAAAAGTTGAAAAATAATGTCTAATATGGAGACCTTGTATTATTATCTTTTACTTTTCAAATCTCTTCTTAGTAAATTATAAAGGGCCTGTTAGAAGACTAATAAAACATTTCTAACTAAAATCATATTTTATTGATAATAATATGGTTGGTTAATAAGAATATCTTGACCACTGCTTCCATTTTTTTCATTAGTGACTTGTTGAACAACAAATTAAAAAGAAGCAGGGCCTTGGCGGCTCATGCTTATAATCTTAGCCACTCAGGAAGCTGAGATCTTAGGATACTGATTCAAAGCCAGCCTGGGCAGAAAAATCAAAGACTCTCATTTCCAATTAACCATCAAAAAGCCAGAAGTTGAGGTGTGGCTCAAGTGGCAGAGCACCAGACTTGAGCAGAAAAATATAAGGGACAGCACCCAAATCCTGAGTTCAAGCCCCAGTACCAGCATGAACGCCCATGCACACACATTCACACACACACACACACACACACACACACACACACACACATAATTAAAAGAGAGTTCAATGTCCTCTCGATTTACCTGCACTTTCCTCCTGCTAGTTTGAAAGGAATGTGACAGAAATTTTAATCTTGCTCACTAATACAACATAACAAAAACATAAATTATAATGGAAATGAGTAATGGAATGTTTGTGAAATTGTGTTCAAGTCATAGTTTTGATAAGGCTTGGGGCTCTACCCCATTCATATCTATACAAAAGATATCTGTGATTTGCCTATTTACAACTGTCTACCTGAAATCTTCAGACATACAACAGCACTTCCAGCCATAATATAGCAGTAAGGTTTCCTGGAATATCTTCTGACTAGTTCCAAAGGTTTGGAATTTCTTTTACCCCAAATTTGAGCTGATGATAGTATATAACAAGTTGACTTACATAATTATTATCAGAAATATTCTTGGTATCTTCGATGAGTCTCATTTTTTTCTGAAACTGTTATGCACTCATGTAGTAAGGGTGACTAGTGTGTTATATTTGATTTATGCTAAGGAATCAATGGCATTATTGCAACTGGTCATATTTTGGACAGATATAGGCATTCATACCATATCAATTACTCAGCAAAAGCTTAAAATATTGGGCATGTAATTAGATATATATCCTATGTTCCACTAAAGACTCAAATGCTCAGCAAATGCACTTTTGTCGAATGATCCCTTAAAAAAGAACATTCATGTAGAGATATAGCCATAGTCTGTATCAGACACAGATGCATATAAGGAATTCATTCTTAATACAAAAGTCAGAAGGGGATGTTAAAATGTTTATTTTTTTTAGAAAAAATCCAGTTGAAAGGGTTTCCCCCACGTTCCTTGGAAAGAAGCAAATATCAGGAAAAGTTGAAATATCCAGGATCATCACAATTAAGGAGTGTGTCTGGGAATGTGTGCCATTACTTGCAAAATTAAAAACCACTATCGGCATTTCTGTAACTACTTGCTGCCTATTTCCTTTACTGGAAAAGTTGAGCATTTGTCTTTTTTTCTGCTGCTCAGAATATATTTTTCCTTTCGGGAAAAGATAAAAGATTTATATAATGTATTTCTACCATAATTCCACTTAAGTGATCACAATTCAAACCATTGTACTTCCTACAATTCCAAACCTTCTTATTATTTTACCATATTTGTATATTAAGGTTTTGCCATTCTAATCATCCAAAAGCATATTTTCCAGAGTTGGTCTAGCCTGCTGCACTGGGTGAGTATAACTTTCCCTCCAAGTCTTGTTTCTATGAAACTAAACCCAAGAAGACTTTCATACACCTCCTAAATTACGAGCAGGTCTTTAGAGTTACTCAGAGCAGACTCACCATGGAAAGTCCTCTTGGGAGGCCAAAACAGCTTGGAAGGATGATCCAGAAAACTTGGATCTATAAAACAATATGTATCATGTACAGCAAGTGCCTGGGTAAAGACACACCACCAACAATCTGCATTTAAGCCAGACAATCCTGCAAGCAATGTCAGAGCCCATGTACAAATAGAAGCTCCCATACTGTATAAACCAGAAGCCCTAGAAAGGCTGAGACTTGAATCCACATGCAAATTTCAGTCCTTGTCTCTGACTCTTGGTCTGTTCCAATCTTCCTTCAAAGCAAAATAAAAATGCAACTCCACACTCACATGAAACCCCACCTGAGCATGGAATTCTCAGAGTCACCAGGACTGGAAAGAAGGTATAACCAGCCTTTGCTTACTCACTCAAAACCCCTGTCCTTTACCTTTTTTTTTTTTGCCAGTCCTGGGCTTGGATTCAGGACTCAGGGACTGAGCACTGTCCTTGGGTTCTTTTTCTCAAGGTTAGACCTCTACCACTTGAGCCTCAGCACCATTTCTGGCGTTTTCTTATGTATGTGGTACCCAGGAATCAAACCCAGGTCTTTTTTTTCCCCAGTCCTGGCACTTGAACTCAGGGTCTGGGCACTTTCCTTGAGTTTTCTAAAGGCTAGTGCTCTACCACTTGAGCCACAGCACTACTTATGGCTTTTTCTGTGCATGTGATACTAAGGAATCGAACCCAAGGCTTTGTGCATGCTAGGCAAGCACTCTACCACTAGGCCACACTACCAGCCCTACTTTTTTTTTTTTAAACAGTAACACCTCTTTCCTGGTTTTCTTCCCATATTTCCCTCTCCCTTAGCTATTTAGCTCAAAGCTAACCCTCTACCACTTGAGCCACAGCAACAGTATCTGCTTTTTGGTGGGCAATTGGAGATAGGAGTCTGATAGACTTCCCAAGCTAGCTTCAAACATCGATCCTCAGATTTCAGTCTCCTGGTAGCTAGTATTACAGGCATGAGCTACCAGCTCCTGGCTTGAGCACATTCTTAAGATTCTTTTCATCTAAGATCAACTATTGAATTATTGTGGCTAATTTCGATGTTAATGTATGTGTGTGTGTGTGTGTGTGTGTGTGTGTGTTCATTTTAAACATGATCTAAAATGAGGTATTCTGGAGGCGATCCACTAAGGAAAATGAGAGCCAGGCACTGATATCTCATGGCTGTAATACCAACTACACAGAACGCTGAGATCTGAGGATCACAGTGCAAAACCCGCCTGAGCAGGAAAGTCCATGAGAGTCTATCTTCTATGAACCATCAAAACCCAGAAGTGAAACTGTGGTTCAAAGCACTAGAGCACTAGCTTTGAGCAATGGAGATCACAGACTTCTGTGTTCAAGCCCTATAACAGAAAGGAAGGAAGGAAGGAAGGAAGGAAGGAAGGAAGGAAGGAAGGAAGGAAGGAAGGAAGGAAGGAAGGAAAGGAAAGGAAAGGAAAGGAAAGGAAAGGAAAGGAAAGGAAAGGAAAGGAAAGGAAAGGAAAGGAAAGGAAAGGAAAGGAAAGGAGGGAGGGAAGAAGGGAGGGAGTGGGGGGGGAGGGAAAGAGAGAAGAAGAGAGAGAGAAAGAGAAAGAGAGAGAGAGAGATGTGGCCGAGAGAGGGAAAGAAGGAGGGAAGGAGGGAAGGAGGGAGGGAGGCCCATGACCTGAATGAGAAAGCCAAAGTGCTGATTTTTACCTCAGGGTACCGGAATTCCAGTAGACTCATCACAGTGACGTAGGAAAGCTACAATGCATATGTTTACCAAGTACTTTTGCATTTTCTTTGGAAAGGAGAAATACATTTTATATAAATAGACATATACGAACTAAAGTGGTAAGTTGTAGGCCTAGCTAACTCATACTAGGAAAACACAGAAAACTGGATGTGATATTATGATGTATTATACAATATATATTTAGTCTATAACCTCCAGTTCCTGGCCCAGAGTGCTCCTAAAACCCTTTTATACCTGGGTGCCAGTAAAACTTTTTTGTTCTTCTACTATTTGATCTTTGGCCTGTGGTTCATGGTACGTAACTCAGGAGTGATGGATAGCTTTGATATAGTACTGAGGAGAGAGGTGACAACTCCTAGATAGCTTAGTGCTGGGAGCTGCTCACCAGAAAGACCAGAGCTCAACTGAAGGACTGACACTTGCAGCCTCACACAACCCCAAGCTCTAAAGAGAAAAGAGAGTCTAAAGGTTGATTTGATTTCCAATTGCCAGTGATTTAATCATGCTTACATAATGAAATTGACATTTTAAAGCACAAAGGTCTGGGTTGGGGAAATTCTAAGATGGTGAACACAGCTGTGCACTGAGCATTGTGGACCCCCAACTCCACTGAGCTAGCTGTGCACGGGATTCTTCTAGAATACTTACCTGTTCATCACTACCCTTTAATCAGCAAGCCAGTCAACCAGTCAATCAGCAAACCAGTTCTGTGGGATGCTTTGCCAAATTAATCAAACTTGAGGAGACAATAAAGGGCACTACCCATGAATATCAAAAGTCCTGGACATCATCTCCTGTGATTGCCCCGAGTGGGGGCAGTTTGAGAGGACTGAGCATTGCACCTGTAGAATCTGATGCTTATCTGCAGTAGCTAGTGTTAGAATTGTACTAAAGGACACGCAGCTGGCATCCATAAAAGACCTGCCTAGATACTCTGCAGAGAAACAGCCCCACACATCTGGCGTCAGATGTGTACGAAGCATATAGATACACCATGGAATTCTAATCTCCCATCAGAAAGAGTGATGTTGCCCCATTTGTGAAGAAATGGAATGACTTGGTAAAATTATATTAAGCATAGTAAGCCAGATCCAAAGAAACAGCAGTTGCATGGTTTTTCTCATTTGTCATAACTAGAATGTGCCTATGAATCTACAAGTAAACACACTAAATGATAAAAAAAAAAAACCATTGGGACATGACAAAGTATACAGGACTCTAGACATTCACATAATAAAATCCAAAAGAGATGGTCTTGGGAGATGAGCACAAAGGTACAAGAGTTATGCGCATATGATCATACAAAATGAACTCTAAGAAATGGAAACAAGAGGGTTTTTCCCTTTGTTGCTGGTTTTTGTTTTCTTGTTTGCAAGTTCATCTGTTTTGGGGAGTTTAAAGGTGGGTACAGAAATGAGAGGACAAAGGTTAAAGCAGTTAAAGGTTGCAGCAATGGTACTCACTGTTGAAAATGAGAAAAAGAACTATACAAATAAGGGGGGGTAGGAGGGTAAAACTGGGAGAGAAGGGGAATGGATAACACTGTTAAAAAGAAATGTACTCTTAAGGAATATAGTAAGTGGAATGTTATATTGGAAAAATAAAGCCATCTTGTAGTTTAAAAGTATAAGTATTCAATCTTTCTCTTTTCTTCTCTTGGTGTAACTTTGAATAAATTTATTTTGGTAAATTTTTTCCTTCTAAAAATAAAGAAATGTACTCATCACCTGATTTACATAACTGTAATCCTCTGTACATCAACTTTACAGTAACAATAAAAAAATAAGAAATACAGTATGGCTCTGTCTGTCCTTATATATGTGAAATATATTTTACTGGGTTCTAGTGACCATTTTAGCTTTCACTGCCACCTATTGCATTTGTGTTACAATCACCAAATCTCACTCTACATGTAGTATAATTCTACCCTTCCTTTTCTCTGACGAAGGCATGAATCTTATTTCAATCTATTATATTCTATTTAAAGATCCACAAAATGAGAGCTTACAATATGAGTTGTTTGTCTAATAAGTGCAAGGCCTTGAGTTGGAACTCTAGTAATACAGTTACACACACACACACTGACACATAAGGGCTACACAATAAACAACAAACAACACTGCCATCCTGGAAACAGGACAATTGGTAAGATATTCAAGGCTCCAGTGTCCCTTTGTGCATCTCATCGAACAACTGATTGGCCCACAGAGCCACTGGAAAATCAGGAGCACAACCTCTGCATGACCTTGGCCTTAGTCCAGAGGGAGAGTCTCCAAGGAATATTTGCACATCAACAAACTTTAAATGAATCTTCTATCATTGCTATACTGGTTAAAGCACATAATATTGTCTGGGTTTTGAAACATTTTATTATGTAAATAATCAAACAGGATCAATCTTCTTTAGAATAACAGATCAACTATGTCCTAGACTAGTTCTATAAGTGCAAGATACACAACTAAATGCAAAAATATGTTTATTTTTATTAGATATGAAAATTTTCAGCTAGAGAAATGAATACATTCTCTACTGAACTACCCACGTAATCACCTCCCCTCTCCATGAGTCTTTGCTCTGTCATTCAGACAGAGACAGAAAAAGAAGTTTAATGAGATAATTTTACTCTGTAAACAATGCAAATGTCATCTGGATTTTTTAATTTAAAGTCTAAACTGTAGATACATATCTATGATACTAGTAAAACAGACTACTTCTAGCCACTCTGTTATAAGAAGTGACAGAGTCCCAGCCTCGAGGCCACATGCTGACATGGTGCATTGTTGGAGTATGGCCATAAAACCTGGAGGCATTAAAGACCTGTGGCCTCAGACATGTTTGATAGCTTTGCCTGAAGAGATTCTCATCCACCTCCAGATTTCCCAAGGGGATTAAGGACGTTCAATAAAAAATGAGGCAAGTAGGATTCATCTTTCTTTTTTTAAAAAAATAAGATTTTCCCAAATCTCAACCCAGTCCAAATACTTAGTGCTAAAAATTCAAATTTTATTCTGTGACAAGGAAGAAGGCAATTAGTGCAGGGTGAAGATCCCATCCTGAGAGGAAGCAGGTTGGCATCTGCTTCTAGTTCTATCACTAATTCACTGTGAGCCCTGAGAGGTGCCATCTTGTTTCTCTGTGTCTCAATCTTCTCAAATGAGCAGACTGTTCTCTTTCCTGTCTCATACATGTGTCAAACTGCAGTTGTAATCAGTGGACTTAGTATAAACATGAAGGTACCTCCAGGTCAAATGTAACATTTTCAATGTCAAGCTTATAAATTTTCAAGACAACCTGGAAGCTTCTATGCCTGCCTCCTCTGAACACTATTCAGTTTGTAGACCTGGAGAACACAAAGTATCATAATTGGTCTGTGGGGTCAAGACTCAGAGATGAATCCCTGATGCTTCTTTCCTTCCTCCTCTATCTTTTATCCATTTTCCAAACTCCTTGATATCACGAACTCCATTGTGCTTAAATCCTTGGCCTTGAGGATCTAATCCCACTCTGATTCTCACCAAATTATTCATGTAATATAGTGGAAAGGATTCTGTAGATTCTTCAAAAAACCAGTTCCTGTCATGTCTCTTACATGCTCACCCATGCCCTAAACACACTTCCCCAGGCAGTCTCAACTCAACTTGCACAAGCATCCCCAAGCAACCTTTCTCCTCACCTTGTCCATGAGCCTTCCTCTTCAGAGAAGCCTGTCAGATCCCTCAATTTCATTCCTCTGAGAAAATTTCTCTGCTTTAAAGTATTTGTTACCTTTTTAATTTTCTTATAACTCCACTGAGACAGTAAATTCCATGCAGACTGCAACTCTATCCATTTTGTTTAGATCTGTAAATCCTACAGATTGAACATTGTTGGATGTCTATGAGATGGCACATAAATATGCAACTTGTTACTAAGGTGCATTTGCTAAATTTTAGGCATTCTCAGAATGGTCTATAGATCATTTCTTGGTATAAACTAGCACACCTTTCTTATTCAAGCTGTAGAAGCCAGGGGAATAAAGTGTTAATCATAAAAATGAATTCCCTGCTTCAAGGTCTAATACATACCTTGACTGAGGTTTGGGGGTATAATTTTGCTAACCAAGCAGCTTGGATTTCAAGAATTCCACCAGTAGCTAAGTGTAATTTTAGATGAGCAGCTTCAGTTCACTCATCAATAAATAACATGCGAAGATTGGATAAAATGAAACCTATTTTCTCTTGTCAATTTATTATTAATTTCAAAATAATAAAGTTTTCCAGGTGTTTCTTATATAAAGTAATGGCTTTGAATCACTGGAAGCTTGCCATTTTCTGAGTCATATATTTGATAAGTTCTTATCCTTGAGTTGTTAATAACAATAATATGACCCATGAACTAAACTTTTTTCAAAAATTATTACCCAAAATCCTTATGTCAAAGGAGATAGGAATATTCTTCTACCCTATTAAGGGATACTCTAATTGTGGACAGGTAAGCAACTTCATGGTCTAAAAAAATAAAATAAATAGTCCATCAAAAAACTAAGGAAAACTTAAGGATAAAGTAGAAAATAATAATCACCCCTAAATTATCCAGTGGTAGTTATCACATGTAGAAACACTTCTTTCAAAAATTCTACATCATTTTTAATGTGGAAATTATTTTGTAGACCTATAAAGTACATTTTTAAAAATTTTTCCATGTGGAAACAAGGGCTCAGAGTTGGAAAATTTTGTTCAAGCAATCAGAGATGGTGTCTGGCACAAACTCCTATACTCAAGGGTATGAGAATGGTTAAAGTTGTAGAGTCCCAGTTAAAGCACCAGCATGCTTTCTATGTTTGGTTCTAGTTCAGTTGTTAGTCATTAATTGATTTAGCAAGCTCCAATTTGAAACTAGAATATTATATGAAGAATATTAAAGTTAGCCACCAATTTGCAAGCCATGAAGGGCTCCATGTCATTGTTGAAAAGTAGAATGGGAGACAGGGCTAGCTAGGAGAACAAACTGATTGAAGCTGGCAAAAGAGCTGAACTGCACCCTGGAAAACAGATTCCAACAATGTCTAATATCTCCTGATGTGATTTTTAAAGCAGCTGAATACCGGTGGCTCGAATCTGTAATCCTAGGTACTCACGAGTGAAGATCTGAGGACTTCCATTTGAAGGTAGCATGGGCAGGAGAGTCTCTGAGACTCTTATCTCCAATAAGTTACTCAGAAAGAGGTGGAGATTGAGCTGTGGCTCAAGTGGCAGTAGTGCTAGCCTTGTGCACAAAGAAGCTCAGGAACAGTGCTCAAACTCTGAGTTCAAGCCCCAGGACTAGGGACAAAAAAGTATTTGAAGCTTTCTCAAGTATCATTGTTATGTCTTCCTTTTTAAATCTGAAACATACACAAACAGAAAGAATAAGGAAGAGGCAAAAAGTTAACAGGAGACAACCAGAGCTGTCTCAAAAGAAAAAAAAAAAACCAACAGAGTCTTAGGGTCCCACTAAGCTACCTATGTCTAGAGAGTCACACCAAGTAAGCTATAATTATTCAGAGATTTATACCAAGGAAGAAAATGATAAGCTTCAGGCATAAGAAGACAGATTTAATCATCCAGCAAGGGCAGCAATAGCAGCAGCCCAACGAACCATGGCCAAGGTCAGAGCAGCAGCCACAGAGACAGTATGCAGGAAAGCGTTCCACTCACCTCCAGTGTGAATTGAAAGACCAGGGAGAGGAATCCACCTTCCAGCCTTCAGAGACAATGCCCCACGTTGCTGACAATCTGAAACACCAAGGGAAAGTGTGAGTACCCCCACCAAAAACATCCTCCTTCCCAGAGAACAACATCTGGAAGGAAACTCTCCATCCTAATTTAGAAGAAGGCCATTTTTGAAAGTGGCATACAGCCTGCCAGAGCACCTGGCTGGAGCACCTTCTTGCTAAAGAAGTGGGGACAATTTTGAAGAGACAATTTTGGACTTTCTCTGCCAGGTGACAAACAAAATACCTGCCCAGGAAGAGGCACCTCTACCCAGCAGGAGGTAGCCACATGGGGGGGGAGGGAGGCTTTCCTAGAGGAAGATGCCCCCATCAGCAGTGAACAAAGACAAGCTCAGCATTCCAGACATATTGCTGCTCACTCTGCAGCTAGCGGGACACCTTGGAATTACAAAAATTCACTCAAAAAAAATCCAAAAAAATTCTAAAATTACAAAAATTCTAAAAGCTTACTCAAAAAAGAAAAATTGGACAGGTGGTAAAAGCTGAGAGGAATCCTAGGCTGGGCTAAAAGGAGAGTCTCAGAAACTAGCCTTTCCGGGGAAAACCACTGATCCCAGAGCAGCAGACATTAAGGAGATACAAGGTCCCCCAAGCAATTAAGTAACAATTTCTTTTTCTTTTTCTTTTTTTTCTTCCCTTTTTCTTTTTCAATGCTATTCTGTTTAGTCTTGTACAGTCTACAGTAACTACTAGACTTCTTCTTTTGTGTGTGTGGGCGGGGGAGGTTATGGGGCTTGAACTTGGTCTGGGCACTGTCCCTGAACTCTTCAGCTCAAAGCTACCACCCTACCCCTGGGCCTGAAGGTTGTCCCTGAGTTCTCAGGACTAGCGCCCTACTCTTAAGCCAAGCCCCATTTCCCATGTTCTAGAACATAATTGGAGATAAGAGTGTTGGGTCCTTTTGTGCCCGGACTGGCTTTGAACCTAGATCTTCAGATTTCAGGAGATAGCCTGACTAGCTTGGATTACAGGCATGACCCACAGTGCCCAGGTCTGGCTTAGGCTTCTTTCTTAATCATGTACATACTTAATTCTGGCTATATCTTAGAGTGCTCAATTCTCTATTTTTCTTAGTATTTCTAAAATTCATATTACTATTTTTATGTACATATGTTTTATATTTGGGGTTTTTGTTCACTTCCTTCTGTTCCTTTTTATTCCTCTATTCATATTTGTTTCTCCCTCTATTTTCATTATATCATCTAATATTTATTTTAATTTCACATTAATCATTTTTCATTTATGTCTGACCCGCTCCTTTGTTTTCTGTAGTCCACAGATACTAAATGTTTGTGAGTTCGACTGTATTGGTTTCCATTTTAACTGTGCCTACTTGGCTCATCCTATTAGCCTTTGACTCATATTGTTTTATTGATTATAACAGATTTGCTCACAGGCTACAACTATATATAATCTCTTCTCATGGACCATAATACATCTCCCTGAATAAAGAAAAGGAGAGTTAGATGGGAGAATACATAGGTAGGATTTTGAAACTCTAAATTCTTCAACTATAAGGCTCTGTGTCCTTTTTTAAAATTAAAATTGGGTGGTATTTGATTTGCTTTTGTTTCCAAATAGGGAGAGTAAATTATAGAAGCAAAAACAAAATAGCAAGCCAAGGACCTTCAACTCCCACTCAAAATAACCAGGCAATAGGAACAGTCAATGAAAGATCGAGAAGATAGTTCTCAAAATGCTTTAAAAACACTGCTGTTAAATATATTCAAAGAAAAGATAAAAAGTCTGTTCAAGGCTATGCATGAGCATGATGTAACTAACCAAAGATTATTAGGGGTATACATGGAAACCATAAACAGAAAGCTAAATAAATACCAAAAAAAGGGAGTCCACCATACAGCAAAAACAATTCTTAGCAGAAAGAACACTGCAGGAGGAATTTCAATATCAAACTTTAGACTCTATTACAGAGCTATAGTAACCAAAACAGCTTGGTACTGGTACAAGAAAGGCCTGAGGACCAATGGAATGGAACTGAGGACCCAGATATTAACCCATAGACCTATGGCCACCTAATCTTTGATAAGGGAACCAAAAAAATAGAATGGAAGAAAGACAGCCTCTTCAACAAGTGGTACTGAGAGAACTGGTTAAGAATCTACAGACATCTCAAGTTGGATCCTTCTTTGTCACACTGCACCAGGACTAACTCCAAATGAATCAAAGACTTCGAGGTAAAAGCAGATACACTGAAAACTTTACAAGAAGAAATAGGAGATACACTAGGCCTCCTTGGCATAGGTCAAAACTTGCTTAATAAGGACCAAGAAACACAACCAATCAGAGAAAGTCTGGATAAGTGGGACTGTATTAAACTGCAGAGCTTCTGTATGTCAAAGGACATAGCTAGCAAATTAACTAGAAAGCATACAGAGTGGGAGAAGATATTCACTAACACAGATATTCACCATACAACAGACAAAAGCCTCATCTCTAAAATATAGCAACAGCTCAAAATATTGAATCACTCCAAAACTAATCTCCAAAGAAACAACCATCCCATTAAAAGATGGGCCAAAGACTTAAAGAGAGTCTTCTCTAAAGAAGAAATAAGAATGGCCTATAGATACATAAATGCTCGACATCTCTGGCCATAAAAGAAATGCAAATCAAAACAACTCTAAGATTCCGCCTCACTCCAGTTAGAATGGCCAGGATCAAGAAATCTAATAACAACACATGCTGGAGGGGATGTGGCCAGGAGGGATCACTACCACACTGTGGGTGGGAGTGAAAAGTTGTTCAACCACTATGGAAAGAAGTATGGCAGTTCCTCAAAAAACTAAACATAGGGCCGGGAGTTTGGCCTAGTGGTAGAGTGCTTGCCTAGCATGCACAAAGACCGGGTTCGATTCCTCGGTACCACATACATAGAAAAAAGCTGGAAGTGGTGCTGAGGCTCAAGTGGTAGAGCTCTAGCCTTGAGAAAGCCCAAGGGCAGTGCTGAGGCCCTGAGCTCAAGCCCAGGACTGACAAAAAAAAAAAAAAAAAACTAAACATAGAGCTCCCCTATGACCCAACAATTCCACTACTTGGCATTTACCCAATCATCCAGAAACAAGGACATACTAAATCCACTAGTACAATGATGTTCATTGCAGCCCTACTTACCATAGCAAAGATATGGAACCAACCCAGATGCCCCTTAGTTGATGAATGGATCAACAAGATGTGGTATTTATACACAATGGAATTCTATTCTGCTGTCAGAAAGAATGATATTGCCCCATTTGTAAGAAAATGGAAAGACTTAGAAAAAATCATATTAAGTGAAGTAAGCCAGACTCAAAGGAACATAGGCTCAATGGTTTCCTTCATTTGTCACAGTCAGTAGAAACCTTGGGCTCTCCTAGCAGACATTTATAATAGAACAAAACCTAGATACATAAGGCCATATAGGATGAGGCTAATTGAAAGGACCTCCAGGATATAGAAACAAAAACCATATAATGAGTAATTGTTGTCCTTAATGTACTATGTTATCTCATATTGTTACAGTATTTTACCTTGTTATCTGATATATTGTATATATGCTTATTTGGTTATTTGAAATTGGATAGGGAATTGGGGAAAACAAGATGAGGGGTAGGGGTGGGGGGAGGGAAAGGGGAGCTAGACATGAGAAAGGGTATCAATGTTTGTGAAGTAATGCACCTTCTATCTGGTGAATATAATGAAACCCTTCTATTAATTACAATAAAAATATGTGGAAAATAAGAGAGGGAGTCCAATGAAAAGTAGTCACTCAGCTAATGGATATGACAAGATACTAAAATTAAATCAAGAATTCCATACAGGATATAAAACAAAGCTTCAATCAAGAGATTGCACAATCAAAAAATTATCAATTAAAAGAAAGGTGAATAGTAAAAAGTAGAAAGTCTTGACAGCAGATTGGATGACACAGAAGAAAGTCTCTGGAATCAAAGATAGTCTAGATACCATAGAAAAATAGAAAATTATTCAGAATAAAATCAAGTATCAAGAAATATGCTTATAAGAGTTTCAAGACTCAGTCAGAAGACCTAGTTTTAGGTTAATAGGTACTGAGAAGGATTGAGAAGGAAACAGAGGGGAAAGGAATGCATTTAACAGAATACTAGCAGAAAAGTTCCCAAACATCCACAAGTATAAGCCCATTCAGATAAAAGAAGCCTTTAAAACCTCAAACAGACCAGATAAGAGCAGGATATCTCACTGCCCCATTATAATTCACATAGAGACCAATGAAAGGATCCTTAATGGTCTTAGAGAGAAAAGATCAATTACCTATAAAGGAAAGTCAATCAGAATAACTACAGGTTTCTCAACAGAGTTCATGAAAGAAAGAAGAGTCTTGAATGAGGGATGCCCCACCTTAAAGAAAAATAACTACCAACCAAGAATAGTGTACCCAGCTAATCTCTCCTTCATACCTGAGGGACAAATAAACATCTTCCACAAGGAAAAATTGAAACAATATATCTCCACCAAACTACCATTATAGAAAATACTTAAAGATATACTACATATTGAAATCCAACACGAACACTATATTGGCAGAGAAACAGCCTCTTGCCAGAGAGCCGGGTAAATATTAATAAAATATATATATATATATATATATATATATATATTATGAGGCACAGCTCCTAAGAAGGTAGATAACATGTGAGGACTACCAAACACCTCTCAGTCCTAACTCTTGATTTAAATGGACTTAACTCTCCAATTAAACAACATAGATTGACTAGTTGGATCAAAAAGCAGGAACCATACATCTAGAGATAAATCTTGCCCACAAAACAGATATATTGTGCAAGTGAAAGGCTAGAATAAAATCTATCATGCAAATAGTCTCCATAAACAAGCCAGAGTTGCAATCCTAATATCAGATCAAATAGACTTCAAATTAAAATTAGTGAGAAGAGACAAAGAAGAATATCACGTAATAATATTTGGGATTTCTCATACAGGAGGATATTACAATTCTAAATATCTGTACACCAAATTTTGGAGCACCCAAATTCATCAAACACTAGTTGCTCTAAAATCATACATAGAACCAAACACCTGACTGTTGATGACTTTAACACACCACTATTGCCTCTGGATAGATCAACCCAGCAAAACCTCAACAGAGAAACCACAAAACTAAATAACTGCATAGACACACTTGATTTAAAAGACATCTACAGAGCAGTTCCCCCCAGCAGCAGCAGAACATACATTCTTCTCAGCAGCAGGTGGAACATTCTCCAAAACAAATAACATTTTAGGCCACAAAGAAAATCTGTGCATAAATACTGAAATAATTTCTTGCATCCTAAGCAGACCACAATGGAATAAAATTAGAACTCAATACCAAAAGCCACTATAGAAAACTCAGTTTATGGAGCCTGAACAACCCATTGTGGGCCAATGAAAATATCACAATAGAAATCCAAATGTTTATAGAAATACAGCTCCTCTAGGACACAGCAAAGGTGGTTCTCAGAAAATTGGTAGCTCTGGTGTCTACATCAACAAATTGGAGAAATCTCAGACCAACAACTCAATGATGCCCCTTAAGCTCCTTAAAAAGAACAGTAAGCCAAGCTCCAAACCAGTAGATGGAAACAAATAATTAACTCAAATAAAAAATAAATGAATTAGAGATTTAAAAAACACAGAAAGAATCATCAAAACAAACTGTTCTTTGGAAAAAAAATCAACAAAATTGGCAGACTGTTAGCAAATCTGACCAAAGAAAAGAAGAAAACAAACTCAGATGAGCATGGGAACATCATGACAGACAAAAGCACGATTCAGAATATTATAATATATATTATATAATATATATAGCAAAGCTTTATGCTAACAAATTGGAGAATCTGGAAGAAACCAAAGAATTCCTAGCATATACTGATTTACCCAAACTAAACCAAGAAGATTTAAACCAAGTAAATAGACCTATAACAAATAATGAACTAGAAATAGCAAAACAAAAAAGCTTACAAATCCAAGAAAACCCCAGTACAAGATAGATTCACAACCAATAAGGCCTTCAGAGGAGAACTTGTAATATTCCTCAACTCCTAAATGAAATTGAGAACCATCACTACTAAACTCATTCTATGAAGCCAGCAAAACTCTTAGCTCAAAACAAGACAGGGACTCATCAAAAAGAACTATAGACCCATCTCTTTGATGAACATCTATGCAAAACATCTCAATGAAAATCTGGTCAACTGTCTTGAACAACTTAATCCAAAACCATCATATGCTATGATCAAATGGAATTCATTCTACAGATGCAGACAGGTTCAATATATGCAAGTCAAATAATGTAATCCAATACATCAACAGAAGCAATGACCAAAACTACATTATCATCTCAATACATGCAGTAACAGCATTTGAAAAGAGCCAATATCCTTTTATGAGGAAAGCTCTGAAGAAGCTAGGACTCCATAGAACTGTTTATGATAAACCTACAGCCAACATTCTACTTAATGATGAAAAATTAAAACCATTTCCTTTAAAGTCAGGAATGAGAAAAGGATGTTTGCTCTCTCCACACCTCTTCAATACAGTATTAGAATCCCTAACCAGAGCAATGAGGCAAAAGTCAAACATAAAGGAGATTCACAAAGGTAGAGAAAAAGTAAAACTCTCCTTCTTTGCAGATGACATGATCCTATATTTAAAGAGCCCACTGACTCTTCTCCAAAATTACTTGAGCTGCTTTGAAACTTTGGCAAAGAAGCAGAGCATAAAATTAACCTACAAAAATCAATACTTTTCTGTATGCCAACAATAAGAAGAGTGGAGCTAAAATCAGGAAATCAACTACTTTTGAAATAGCCTCAAAAATGAAAAAAAGGAATTAATTAGCAAAAGATGTATAGGACCTGAATGATTAAAAAAAAAATTAAGATGTGCAAAAGCAAAAGGAGAAACTAAGGATGTGGGAAATCCTTCCATGCTTCTGTATTGGGAAGATTAACATCATGAAAATGCCAATATTGCCCAAAGCTATCTCCAAATTCAATGTAATACCCATGAAAATACCAACAGTATTCTTCAATAATATAAAAGAAGCAGTTCTAAAATTCATATGAAGTAAGAGAAGACTCTGAATAACTATTTAGAGTCCTTAGCAGTAAAAACAGTGCTGGATGAATATCAATACCAAACTTCAAACTCTATAACAAAACCATAGTTATAAAAACAGCTTGGTACTGGCACATGAATAGGCCCGAGGACCAGTGAAATAGAATTGAAGACCCAGAAATTAAATCACACAGCTGTAGCTAACTAATCTTTCATAAGGGAGCCAAAAGCACAGGATAGAAGAAAGAGACCCCCTTCAACAAATGATGCTGGAAGAATTGGCTATATATATGTAGAAACTGCAGTGAGATCCTTATGTATCACTTTGCACCAGAATCAGTTCCAAATGGATCAGACTTCACCATAAGTTCAGACACCCTAGGAATATTACAGGAAGGGATTAGGAAATACTAAGGGTCCTTGGCACAGGTCGAAATTTCCTAGGTAAATATCCAAAAACACAATAAGTCAAAGAAAGTTTGGATAAAAGGGACTGCATCAAACTGAAGAGTGTCTGCATGGCAAAAGACATAGCTACCAAGATAAATAGAAATAGAATGCGAGAAGATCTTTACTAGCTATATATCAGACAAGGAGCTCATATCTAAAATATAGTTAGAGCTCAAAAAATTAACCCCCCTAAAACCAATCCTCAAAGAAATAATCACTACATTAAGTGGGCCAAAGACTTAAAGAGAGGCTTCTTAGAAGAAGGAATAAGAATGGTGACACATGAAGAAATGTTCAACATCCCTGGCCATAAAAGAAATGTTTACCAAAGCAACACTGAGATTCCATTCAGTTAGAATGGCCGTTATCAAGAAAATTAATAATAACAAGGATGTGGCCAAAAAGGAATGCTACTACACTAGTGTTGTGAAAGTAAATTTGTTCAACCACTCTGGAAAGCAGTATGGAGGTTCCTCAAAAGACTAAACATAAAGCTTCCCTACAATCCAGCAATCCCACTCCAGGTCATTTACTCAAAGGACCCCAAACCAGCTTGCACACTAATGCCACTAGCACAACAATATTCTTTGCATCATTGTTTACCGTAACTAAGATATAGAATCAACTGAGATGTCCCTCAGTGGATGATTGGAACAAGAAAATGTGGTTTATATACACAATGAAATTCTGTGCTTTTATGAGAAAGAATGACATCGCCCTATTCAGAAGGAAATGGAAAGACTCTGAAAAAATAATATTAAGTGAAGAAAGCCAGACCCAAGGAAACATCAGCTGCATGGTTTCCTCATTTGTAATAACTATAAATCTACAGGTTAATCCAATGGATAGTACAAGAAAAGTAATTACACTTGGACATGATTAAACAGCACTCTAAGCATTCACAGAGAACCAAGGAGATTATTCTTAGGAGAGGATCGAAATGGCTCAATAGCTATGTGCATATGACCATATAAAATGATGTATATCAAAATGAAGTCCAAGGAATGGAAAGCAGAGGGTTTTATTTATTGTATTGCTTCTTTCTTTTTTGTCCTTTGGTTTATTCCCTGTTGTCAGTTTTTTTTTTTAATTTCTGTACTCTTTGCCTTGTATTCAACTGTATCTGATTTGGGGAAGGAAAGGGGAAATCACAAAAAACAGTAGACAAAGGATGAGCCGGATATTCACTAAACACTCATTCTGCTGGAAATGAACTTAACAAACTGGTGAGGAAGCAGATCGGGAGGGGAAATAGTGGGAGAAGATGAAGAAGGGGATAACATTTTTTTTTGCCAGTCCTGGGCTTGAGCTCAGGGCCTGAGCACTGTCCTTGGACTTTCTCAAGGCTAGAGCTCTACCACTTGAGCCTCAGCACCACTTCCGGCTTTTTTCTATGTATGTGGTACCGAGGAATTGAACCCAGGTCTTCGTGCATGCTAGGCAAGCATTCTACCACTAGGCCAAACTCCCGGCCCCCGGGGATAACATTTTTAAAAAGAAACATGCTCATTACCTTACTTGTGTAATTGTAATTTCTCTGTCCATCATTTTTACTATAAAATTTAAATTTAATAAAAGAAAAAAGGAAAGGAAGGAAGGAAGGAAGGAAGGAAGGAAGGAAGGAAGGAAGAAAGGAAGGAAGGAAGGAAGGAAGAAACAAGCAAAGAATTTCTTGGTGTACTGTTGGAAAACAATCCTCTTATATTTTTGTCTCAGAATTTCATGCTCTGAATTTCTGTTGAAGACTACACTATGGTTGGAGAGGAGAAAAGAATGTATTTTATTTGTATGAATACAAATTTTGAAATAAATATAAATTGGAACATGACCCTAGATAACTTATTCCATTTCCTAACTATGTTTCACAAGCAAGTTTCATAGTTCACACTTGAGTAAACTGAAGAGCAACCAAAGGTACATCTGCAAAATGTGATCATGAGAATTAGTTAATCCCAGTCAACAAAAATATTCCATTAAGCAGAATCACCTATTAGCAGGCCATGCTAAAGTTAGTTTTTACCCAAATGTGATTTCTTTCTAAGCTAGCTGGGCACCAGTCATTCATACCTATAAATCCTAGATATTCAGGTGACTGAGATCTAAGGGTAAGAATCCAAATCCAAACTAGACTGAAAAGTTTATGAGATTCATCTCCTAATTAACGACCAAAAAGCCAGAAGTGGATTTGTGGCTCAAATGGTAGAGGGCTAGCTGTGAGCAAAAACGCTCAGGGGCAGTGTCTAGGCTTCGAGTTAAAAAACCTAACTGTTAGGAAATAAAGAAGTACTGCACACATACACACACAATAAAGAAGTACACACACACACACAAATCGCATGATAATGGAGTGTGTCAAAGAGACAGGATCTAACTGAAGCAATCCTTAATGAGCAATGGAAGAATAATTTGGATAAAACAAAAATAGTATTGTGTTATAACTACTGCAAATAATAAAGTAATAAGGAGAAAAATGACCAATAAATAACCCTAGTAGGGTAGTTAGATCTCTTAATGCATTCTACTAATAATAAATCAAATATTCTGCTGGTAGACATTAGTAGCTTTTGAAAACACTATCATATTACCCCCCAAAAATCTAGTTTGGCAACAGAAAATGTTCACATTCTTGACTTTCTTCTGAATGTATCAAATGTCCCCATACCTGGGGGATTCTGGCAATATAAAAATGAACAAAAAAGGAATAAATGAATACAATGGTAGCTATCATTAATTTCATTTAAATCAGCAAATTTCATAAAGCAGCACATTAAGGAGTTGCTCTCATTTTACTTTCATTTTCTTAAGGAACTCATTTCTTAGAATGTTAGAAATCAGAGAAATGAGCTTGACTTAAGAAAAGTCAACTAAACTCAAGGCATATGAAAAGTACAGACACAATCTCTGCCAAGGCTGGGAAGGTGCTGGCAAAGCATTCTTAGTACCTCAATAGACAAGTTCTCAGCCCCGGTATACAGCCAGGAAAGGTCCAACTTCCAGAGAGCCCTGTCTGCCAGTGAGGACTTTCCAGATGTTGGGATAGTCTTGCCAGGATCAAAGGTTATCTCCATCTGTCTTTTTGTTAATTCTATTTTAAGAAAAAAGAGCTCAACTTATCCAATCAAGAGAAAAATGTGTCAATTATATGCTGCCTAGTTGTATTCTCTTATGCTGTGAAACCAGGAAGCAGTAAAGTACAAGAACACAAATATGAAAAAAGGAGTCCAACACTTGTTTTGCCCTCTGCACACACTAGCTAGTCAATCTAGAGAGCTCAGACAAGGGTCTGAAAAGCCCTGGGAATCGTGTGATTTCTCTTGAAAACAAGTATCAACTGGGATTCATTTTAAAATCAAGGGCACAAAGGTAATTCATCTTTAATCAAGTAGACTTCTGTCAGAGTGCTGGTTGCTTAAAGAGAGCTAAGAAACCCATAAGGTTTAAGCGGGTTCATTCGGAGTCCCCCGGTATAGAAATAGCCACAGGCCCTTTTTGGTAGCTTATCTCATCAAATTGACATGCTGGTTCAAGCACAGTGGAGAATTGGAATTTATGGGCCTTTTGGAATAAGAATGCTTAGTGGCAACTCCACCATGACAAGTCAGGAGTCGAGCTGTTTGAAATACTATGTCTCATTTTCTTTGTGTGTGAAATAAAGCTAGGAATACACACACACACACACACACACACACACACACACCGGTGTATGTGAATAATTCTCAAGACCAAATGCAGAACATATGGATTCACTTAACATTGAATAATTAGGCAGCAATATTTGTTACAAATAATAATAAAAATATTGGAAGTAATATTCATATGAATGTCATTATTGATTTTTTGTGTGCCAGTACTGGAACTTGAGCTCAAGGCCAAGACATTGTCCCTTAGCTTTATTGCTAGCATTTCAGTAGTCGTTTGAAGATAAGAGTGTCATAGACTTTCACGCCCAGGCTAGCTTCAAACCATAATCCTTAGATCTTACCTGAGTAGCTAGGATTACAGGCTTAAGCCACCACATTATTTTAAGATCTGTCAACAAAGGACACTGTCACCTTTAACCTTAGCTCATATATATTTTAACAGAAAAATTCAGCTCCCGTCCCTACATATACGGTTACAATTCCTTCCCATTATTCCTATCTCTTACAGTCTCACTCATCCACATCCAGGTTCACATGATAGAATGCCTACATAGTAAGTACAAAGCCCTGAGTTCAAATTCCAGTACCATTTTCCTCAACTCAGCATCCCACATCCCTCCCCTCCTTCAGAGTTCCGCTTCTCCCTGACCTCCCCTAGGAAATCTCTTTTCTGTGCTTGTTAATTAATCACTTAACTGCCAACAGCCCAGATACTCTTATGTGAAAAATCACAGTTTCCCCAGCCTTGCTGGCCAAGCACCCTAAATTCATTTTGAGCTGGAAGACACATGAAACCATCTAATCCAGTGTCTTCATTTTACAAATGACAAGTGTGGAAGTTCAACAGTTGCTTGACCCATCGGTCAGTGGTAGCCGACTGCTGTCCAGATATCCAGAGAGGGCTGGCCGTATTTGGATCCAGATGTGCCAGTGTTAACCTGTATCCGTGCCAGCTTCAGGCACTAAAAATACCAGTAGGATTTTTCCCACAGAGTATGTATTCCCCAATGACTCACAGTCAACCTACTAATTGCAGGGAGTAGCACTGGTTCATCTAACATGAGAAGGAAGCACAACCTTGGAAGTGTTTAGTGACACTTAGTACTGTACTTTTTTTTTCTATGTATGTGGTGCCAAGGAATTGAACCTGGGTCTTTGTGCATGCTAGGCAAGCACTCTACCACTAGGCCAAACTCCCGGCCTGTACTGTACTTTATATACAACAGGCACTCAACTATTGCTTGCTAAGTGGGTGAGTAATGTATAAATGAATGAGGCCTCAGCAGGAAAACCTCCCAAGACATGAGAGGTAACAGAGTATCATGGTTGTAAGCCGGCCCAGGCAAAAAATCAACAAGGCCTTCTCTCAAAAACAAACCAGGCATGGTAGCATACATCCTTAATTTAACTACTAAGGAGAAGAAGAAAGGAAAATCATGATCGGAGGCTACCGGAGCGAAAATATTAAGAACTTACCAAAAAGTAAACTAAACAACAACCAGAAATACTTCTAGGTATGCCAGTAAAGAACTGAAATTATTTCTCTCTTCTTTAGTTTTTTTTTCTTTCCTTTGGTTTATCTCTTGCTGTCACTGTATTTGATTTTGGTATCCTGTGTATTGTATATACATTTATCTGCATTGGGGAAGGGAAGGGAAATAACAAAATGATGAGTCAAAGGACAGAGGGCAAACAAATGCAACAGTGATACTCCCAAGGCAATATGTTGGAAATGAATTTTACAACTTGAGGGGGGATGCTGGGTGAGAAGGAACTGGGAGAAAAACAAGGGAGAGGGTAACAATGTTCAGCAAGAAATGCACTCACTACCTTATGTGTGTAACTGAAACCCCTTTGTACATCACCTAGACAATAAAAGAAAATTAAAAATAAATAAATACTGAAAAAAAGAACTGAAAAGTTGATTTAACCCAGGAATTCACTCCTTCTCTATGCTATTCATTCATCTATTTTTTATTTTATTTTTATTATTATCTTTAAGTAGTTATACAACGGATTTGCCATTTAACAAAGCAGTTTAGTAGTACAATATAACTTTCTCAGTGTCACCCCTTTCAAGATTCTATCCATCCCTCCCCAATCCATCACTCCTCTCAGCCATCTTAATTTTGTAAAGTATACAGTGGATTCTTGACTTCATTCTCCCCTTCTCCTCTTCATTCATTTTCCCCTTCCTCCTTGAGTCTACCTCACAACTTTTGAGTACCCACTTTCTGATGTTTTATTTTGCTGTACTTTTATTTTTCCTTTCTAAGGAATTACACTTATTTGAGTTCTCTTTGAATTGATCACATTCTAGTTAATGCACTATTCACTATGGCCAGGCTAGATGCCCCCCAATGGACAAATGGACCAAAAAATGTGGTATATATACGTACTGGAATTGTATTCGTCCATTAGAATAATATTATACCAAATGGAAAGAAATGGAAAGACCTGGAAAAGCTATGTTAAACAAAGTAAGTCATGTCCAGAGAAACAAAAGATACATGTTTTCCCTTACATGTATAAGCTAGATTTACCTTACAAACTTACATACTATTTAAAGTAAGTTTGCTACATTTGCAGAAGTAGAAGGACAAAAGCAACAAGGAGCAAGACGCCAGTAGCTCCTTAGAAAGCTGAAATGAGGAGAATCACAGTACTAGGTCACCTGGGCAGAAAAATCTAAGAGGATGTCTCCATGGAAGGAAAGCTGGACTTCCTGGCATGTGTTTGTAACCCCCCAGTGAGGATAGGAAACCTAAAAGTACATAGATTGCAGCTCAGGTGCATGCCTAAGTGGAAAGTTAGTCCCTATCCTTAAAATAACTAAAGAAAAAACTAAGTTAAGTTTCCCTGTTATACCAGCCTAGCAATCATGAGTTCCTGAGTTCAAAACCCAGTATTACTACCAGAAAAAGGACAAAGAGAAAGAGAAAAACCAAGGATCATATTAAACCAATGTAGTTCCAGATAGACTCTGAAAATCAAGGGCCCATACAGTGGCTAACAAACTGCCTTTACATATATTGAGAAGCAGTTGTGCCATGATGATTACAATATTACCTTTCTGGACAGGCACCACTGACTCATGTCTGTAATCCCAGTTATTCGGGAGGCTAAGATCACAGGCCAAAGCCATCTGAGACAGGAAAGTATTTGAGACTCTTATCTCCAATTAATCACTAAAAGAAAAGAACAAACCTAGAAGTAGAGCTGTGGCTCAAGTATTAGAACATAGGCCTTGATAAAAATTAATCAAGTAAGTAAATAAGAAGCTCAGGTATAGTGCCCAGGTCCCAAGTTCAAGCCCCAAGACCAGCACCAAAAAACACAAAAGAAAGAAAGAAAGAAAGAGAGGGGGGGAAGAAAGAGAGAGAGAGAGAGAGAGAGAGAGAGAGAGAGAGAGAGAGAGAGAGAGAGAGAGAGAGAGAGAGAGAAAGAAAGAAAGAAAGAAAGAAAGAAAGAGAAAGGGAGAAAGAAAGATGCTGCATTTCTGATCCAGTTATTCACAAATTGAGTTATATAACCATGGTTCAAATGGTAATGCCTCTGCCTAGCAAGCACAAAGCCCTGAGGTCAAACTCCCATTCCACCAAAAAAAAAAAAAAAGTGCTGTAATAGCAGAGAAAATAAATGTATCTGTTAACTAATGGCACTGGCAAAAGTGGGTCATTGTAATGAAAAGATCCAGTGATATTTCTACCTCTAGTTTATAGAGATAAATTAGAGCATGAGTTAAAGCCTTAAACAAGAATGAGTTAAATCCTTAGTTTGATATAAGCTTTTGGAGTGGAGTAGGAGCCACAGAATCACCTGAAGATTGTGGAATCAGAAAGAATTTCTTAAAAAGCATTATTTGTGAAGGAAAAAAAAGCCTATCTTATTTACACCAAAACAAAAGATTCCTTCTCTACAAAATAATCTGCAGGCAGACAAACTTCCAAGTCAGGTGACAGAGAGACGATATCGCTAATGTGCATAGCCAACGAAGTGAATATACTGCATATGTAAGAAACTCATTCATATCAGCAAAAAGACAAGAGAAAATAACAGATGTGAACATGGGAGGACACACGTCCTCACTGATAGCAAATCAGAACTCTGCTATAGTTACCCTAATAAAATAAATACATAAGCTGGGTACTGATGACTCACATCTGTAATCTTAGCTCCTCAAGAGGTTGAGACCCAAGAATCCCAGTTCAAAGCTAGCCTGAGCAGAAAAGTCTGAGACTCTTGTCTCCAATGAACCCTCAAAAAAAAAAGGCAGAGTAGAGCTACAGTTGAAGCAGTAGAGTGCTGATGTTGAGTGAAAAAAAGCCAAGCAGGAGCATAAGGCCAACTTCAAGCTCTAGTATTGCATGCACAAATAATTAATTATTTAGTTAATTCAGATGATGGCTATTGTTAGCAGTATATGTAGAATGGGGACAGTCATGCAGCTAATGACCTTGCAAATGCTGGCATAGCCTATATAACCCTAAACTTGTAAGCAATTTAAAGATATGTAAAAAATATCAGAAAAAAAGCTGGGTGCCCTAAGCTACTAAGAGGCCAAGATCTTTGAAGTTCAAAGCTAGTCAGGGGAAGGAAAGTCTCTGAGACTCCTCTCTAATTAACTACTTAAAACCCAGAAGTGGAGTGGTGGCTTAAGTGGCGAGTGCTAGCTAACCTTGAGCAAAGAAGCTCAGAATGGTGTCCAGGCCCTGAGTTCAAGCCATAGAACTGGCACACACATGCACATGCATGTGCATACACACAAGTAAAAAATCAAGGAAGTATATGGCTTGTAACACTGGAACTTCTGGCTGTATATCTCTAGAAAACTAAATTAACACCCACATGTATGAGGCATGCTAAAATAGCAAACTAAAAGCTGGTGCCAGTGGCTCAAGACTGTAATCCTAGAAGGCTGAAATCTGAGGGTCACAGTTTGAAGCTAGCCCCACAGGAAGAGTTCAGGAGACTCTCATCTCCATTAACCACTAAGGGGTAGACCTTCAGCCTTGATTGGGAAGATAAAAGAACAGTGACTTTAAGCCCCAGGAATGGGACCCGCGCACCCATGCACACACACACACAAACACACACAGAGTAAATGAAGAGTCAAATACTTTTAATATGTAATTAATGGCTTTGGGGATTTCTTATTTAGCAGTCAAAAAGATGGTTAACAACCAAGAATGAACGATGGACACTAGGGGAAACCATATTGGTATGAGGAAAAAAACAGCAGCTTGTTACAGGTAGTCCTAGGTACTCAGAAGGATATCAGAGGACTGCATTTCAAAGCAAGAAGGAAAATCTGTGAGATTCTTACCTCCAATTAATCACCCAAAAGTTGGAAGTAAATCTCTGGCTCAAGTGATAGAGTGCCAGCCTTGAGCCAAAAGAGCTAAGAGACAGTGTCCAGACTCTTGAGTTCAAGCACCAGTACCAGCACCAAAAAATAATATAATAATCATAATCATAATCGCAAAAATGAGTTCAGGCTTGCATACTATATATATCCCTAAAAGGATCAAGCTGAGAGCTGTTAGCAAGCAGCATTCCTCACTTCTCACTGATGTTCATGGATGGAAGTGGGGTTCACCAAACACAGGAAGATTAGGTCTCTGAGGAGAGCCAGACAAAACTGGAGACAAAGTTGGTAAAGAAGGCAAGGCCTCTAGAAGAAACTGGGGCTGGAATCTGGGATTATTCCTGTAACAGATCTCAAATCAAGGAGCAGCAGTGATCATATTTAATGTCATTTTCTCTATTGAAAGGCCAAAAGAGTTAGAAATAATAGGCACTTTTAAATTGCAGTTGAAAGGGGGGGAGAAAAAAAATAAATCACCTCTTTAATTAGTAGACAGTTAAAGCAAAACCAAAGGCAAGTGAAGATTCACTGGTGAGAAATTTCTGTGGGTCAGCAGCAAGCCTCAATGGCCCGGTCCTAGTCCAGGGGTAATTGAGTGTTAATTCCAGTGACCTTATTTGCAATAGCTCCTCCATCCCCTGAGCATCCCTGGATGTCAGGCATGCTTTACATAGCTGTAATGTTTTTCTTTTGACTGAATTTTTTACCTGAGGCATTTCAGCCCTGTAACTTCAGCAATCAATTTAGGCCCAAAGCAACACAGGCCTCTGTTTCTGGGAAGCAGGTATTTGCATGCAAGCTAACAGCTTAAGCACTAGGGAAATGAGCTCCATTCAAACAGAGGTAAGAAGCAGGATTGTATGCTAAATCTCTACACAGCTAATTTGCCAGTCATGGAATTATGCTTTGACAGAGAAAAAGAGAGAGAAGGAAGAGGAGGAGGAGGAGGAGGAGGAGGAGGAGGAGGAGGAGGAGGAGGAGGAGGAGGAGGAGGAGGAGGAGGGGAGGAGGAGAGAGAAAGAAAGTCAGATACTGACACTGACAGAGACAGAATGTCAGTTACATTTTTAGACTAGCTTTTAAAACTGTGGCATATCTTTTAATGTGGTTTGCTTTCTTGGTCCTAAACCAATGTTTTAAGATGTTATCATAAAATTCTAATAGCTAGATAGATCATAAAAAGGGAAAAAGTTGGAAATGAAATTTGAATGAAATTCTACTGAGAAAAATTGGAATGTGGGGGCTTTAATTTATTTTTAAACAACCTAACTCCTTCCTAAGATAGACAAGCATTACCCAGAAACAAAATCAACCCTGAACTGAAAATTTATATGTGTATATATGTATATGTATGTATGTATATATATATATATATAAACCTCCAGCAATAACATAGACGCTATTCTTACCAAACACAGCGGCTCAGATCTGTAGTTTTAGTAAGCTGAGATGTGAAAGATCCAAGTTCCAAGCCAGCACAAGTGGAAAAGTCTTTGTGACTCAGTCTGCAATGAGTCAGCAAAATGCCAGACTGGTAACGTGGTTCAAGTGGTAGAATGCCAGCCACAAGCAAAGAGTGGAGCAAAAGTCTAAGGTCCTGAGTACAGGTCCTGGTACTGGTGTATACACAAGAGAAAGAAAGGAGAGGAGAGGAAGGGAGGGAAGAGAAGGACAAAGAAGGAAGAAAGGAAGGAAAGAAGGAAGGAAGGAAGGAAAGAAGGAAGGAAGGAAGGAAGGAAGGAAGGAAGGAAGGAAGGAAGGAAGGAAGAAAATGAATCGTGTGGGTAAATCAACATGATTTAATCTCTCCAGATCTTTTAATCAAAGGAAAAGTTGCCATATCATCTCCATTATTTGTGAGAACTAGCCAGGATTCCAGTTAGAAGTTTTATGTGCTCTCCTAGATATGTTATAGAATAAAAAATAATCAAAGGAAGTGTGACTGGTATGCAGAGGGATTCCCCCATCCTGATATCTATGGGTGTCTGGAAGGAGAACAAACAGCCCGCCTGCCTTTCAGCTGGGCCAGAGAAGGAAGACAGAGGATGCTTCTTCCACTAGCCTTGGGGCTATCATTCCCTTTTCCTCCACTCCTAACAAGCTGCAAGCCAACAATACCTACCAAAGGTCAGAACAAAATCACATGACTTATCTCATGGTACTGGAAAAGGCAGTCACCCCTTAATACAAAGAGGCCACCCATTTATGCAAAATGAGAAAAATCTAGAATAATCTTTCTGAAACTTTTTAAAGGTACACGGTGAATAAGATTGCCTGGAAACGGAGCCTGCCAGGCTTAAGGCCACCACACTGAGAGGAGTTGCCAAAAATACAGAGAAATAAAGACACAAAGCAAGGTAAATGACGAGTATTCTTCCCAGCTGCGTTCTCCCTAACCACATCACGATTAACTGATTTCTTTCTACTAAGAAAGAAATTAATTTAGGAACAAATACTATGTTCAGTGGCTAAGATTATCTTTAGGGTAGGCAGAATCTATTGCTGCTCAGGCTTGCTCTGCAGGTGAGCTCTATCAAATGATACTGCTGATGCACATGAGGTCCTCCTAAACTTCTCCCCCTTCTAGACCTTCCAGAACCTCGGGAGGGGAATGGGGAACAACGAATAAGACGAGAGCTTGGTTCTGTGGCCTTCCATCCAATTATAGCTCCTGAAATTGCTTTATACAGACTGAGCGTCCTTAACACACGTAGGAAATCCACCTTACATTTGAGCTTTCCATAAAGCTCCTAAAATGTGAGCCAAGGAGCAGGAGAAGAGACATCAGAGGATTCCTTACCCATGGACTGGCTGAAGTGTAGATTCTCAGCAGCAGATCTGAAAATAGGGTGCACACTGTGTTTCTAATCCTCGACAGGGTCTTACCAACATTCTGTCCACACTTTGAATAGCTAAGTCTCAAAGAACCGATGAAACAAGGAAAAGGGCAAAGTAGCCAACTCTTCCTACTGAGTCGATCTCAACAGAAGACACTAGGAAATCAAGAATCATACATCCTACCTTCAGCAGATGCGTTTCCTCCAGGCACTGAGGACTCACCCCTACAACCAGGCAGACTTCATCCACTCTCCCTTCTCCCAGTCCTGCCCTTCACCCTGGGCCAAGATGTGCTGGTACCATAACGTATCAGTCAAATCCTAGGGATTTACTATCAACTCCAAGGGCCTCCACCATCTTCACACAGTCACAAAGAGTCCTTTCAAGTTGGTCTTCCTACACTGTCCTTCCACCTTGTCTGTTCTTAGTGCCTCATCTCTTCCTGAACCACTGCTCTGCTTTTCCATGGCATCTCTCTGGGGGAAAGAAAAGGAAACTTGTATTTAGAAAGAGACTTGTGTGTAGAAAGGCTCTTGCTCAAATATTGCTTCTTCACATAATGCTGTGAGCCCAAGTGCTTCTTCCATCAGGCCCTGGGCACTCACTCAGCCAATAGAAAGAGCCAGGATGGCGCACATGCTCTCTTCTTTGGAGTCCCTCTCATTGAAGAGTCTCTCTACTTACATGTTTTTCCTCTCACTTTCAACTAAACTTGCTTTGTCTGCTTTGAACATTTTTGTCTTTTAATTCTTTAATGGAGGGAGAAAAAAATGAATGTGTACCCCAAGACCTCTCTTCACATACTTCCATATATCTCCATCCCCCCAAAGTACAACCATTATGATTCTCAATCTCAGATCTGTGGCATTTCCCACTTCAGCGCTTTCCCTGTGACATGGCTTCTTATGCCAAAAGAAGAAAGAAGGAAATGCTAGTGTACATTAATTTGAAGAGTTAAAAGACCTTTCAGCTTGGGTCTGATGGGGTGACACTTACGAGTCAGCTATTACACAGGTACCCAGGTGAAGGAAGAGAGTAGGAAAATCAGTCAGAGGAGGGCAAAAGGAACTTAAAAAGACTAGAATTATTCCTCGTGTGTGTGTGTGTGTGTGTGTGTGTGTGTGTGTGTGTGTGTGTGCGCGTGTGCACATGCACTGGGGTAGAACTCAAGGCTGGAACTCTACCACTTGAGCCACATCTCGACTCCCATCTCTTTGGGTGGTTAGTTGGGGATAAGAGTCTTTTGACTTTTTCTGCTCAGGGTAACTCTGAACCTCGATCCTCAGATCTCAATTCTGAAGTAGCTAAGATTAGAAGCATAAACCACCAGCACCTGGCTAGACTACATTTCCTCTGTAAAAGGGGGGTGCTGAAGGTTTACTAGCTGTCGACAATCTGTGATGAAAAGTACAATTAGCCTCGTGGATTGATGTATTGGAATGACACTAGAGGCACGAAGGCCAATCAGGACCTTTAAATAATCATCAACCATGGGATGACGGGTCTCTCATGGGTACGTTCTTCTCTCTTGACATGTGAGCTCTTCCTGAAGTCCTTGTCTCTCAACCATGGCAGCACTTTCTAGTCTTTATGTCTTTGACACTCTGACCTGGCAGCCCACATGGTTCCTGTTGTGCCTGGAACTCAGTTGTGGGGAGAAACTAGTTGGTTCCAGCTCCCAGCTTAACAGATGGTTTCCCCATCCCATAGCCACCAACAGCCGCTTGCCGGAGATCCAGAGCATTCGTGGTGCCTATTGTTTGTTTTGACTGTTTGATCTTCATTGCTCCAGACAGTATCATTAGTTCACTGATGCCTGACAACTTTTATTCTGTAGTGAACAGTACAAGTGAAGACCTGTTCAAATGTTCCGGAAGTTGAAGCATTCCTGCTTTCTGGAAGAGATGAGATGGGGGAAAAAAAAAACAAACAAACAATTACACGGTGCTTTCATCTTCAAAGTCCTATGTAAACATGATCTAATTAACGCTCTCTCCATACCTAGAAGGCAGGGCAGCTTCAGTAAACTGGGTTTCAGAAGAGATTGGGAGCTATAAGTTAAATGACAAGCTCTTCACCAGCAATCTCAGCATTCATGCCAAAATGAGCCTTCCATTTAAACTGGGCCCAGGGAGAAAACCAATGCAGAGAGTTGGAAATTTATCATAAAGGTCATGTGCAGTGTCTCCCCTTAAACATTGTCAGTGAATAGGAAAATAAATTGTATTAAGGCAAGACTCTGGGGTCCTAGGGCTGGATTTGAACTGTTTAGTCTCATGACCTCCCCATCCTTTGAATTCCTCTTCAGCCAAAGAGGACAATATGTCAATGATTTCTGACCTACCACAGCACTAAAATGATTCATGAGAAAAGTGTTCAGAAAATGAACTCTAATGAGCAACTACAAAACCAATTATGTCATCAACAAGGAGAAAAAATGTGAGCTACAAGAATCTGCCTCACCACTTTTCACATCGTTTCTAGCCCATCCAGCTACATTCCCACTAAAGCAGTGTTTCTCCTTACCCAGCCTGGCCATATCCTTAGAGTCCTCTCTCTCCTCAGCCACTTGTACTCAGAAACAGCCTCTTGAGATCTTGATGCCAAAGCTTAGATGCAAGTTGAAGTTCAATGTGGATGGAGGGAACTTTGCATTTTAAGAGAGGCCAGAAATTTTACTGTCAGTGAGACAAAGTGTACACCCCTAGGTTTATGACACTGATTAAATAAACTCACATCCACAAAATGTATAACACAGTGTTGATTACATGATCACTGAAATGCACTTGCTGTTATTATAAGACACTGGCTTGTCCTAGCAAGCATGCGTTAGCCAGGCTGATAGGGTGGGCTCGGATCCCATTGTATACTCGAGAGGCTGAGAATGCAGAGATGACCACACAAGTTACAGGGAAATAGAACATTAGTAAGGGAGTCAGGGCCTACACAGAGCAGCCTGGCTGCAGAGCCCAGCCCTTATCGTCACACTGCCACCTTGTCACCATAAAGTATTGCAGAGGAATGTGGCTTTTCCAGGGCCTTTGAGGTAGCAGCATTAGGCTGCCAGTTACCAGACTGGGTGCAAATCATGACTTCTCCACATCAATCACGTGATGTTCCCACTGTCTTCTACTCGATATCATCTCCTCCTCCTCTTCCTCCTCCTCCTCCTCTTCTTCTTCTTCTTCTTGGTCTTCTTCTGAATTCAGAACCTGGTGCTAAGGCTATCACTCTATCACTTAAGCCACAGTGTCACTTTCCAGCTTTCCTGAGTAGTTTACTGGACATAAGAGTCTCACAGGCTCTTTTGCTCCTTAGGCATAGAAGCAATTGATTGGCAGCCTCCAAAACTAGATCAGAGCTGGGGTCAGAACCTGTAGAGCTAGGTACCAGATGAGCAGAGAAGCCCAAGGAAGACCCCATAGGGTCCTAAGATGGCTAGCCTCCAACTACCTCTAAAATAGGAAGCTTGTTGTCTTTCAGGGGCCAGATTCGGCTGCCTTTTGCTCTTCCTTCAGGGCCCTCTAAGGCTATGCACTCCTGAGTGAGGGGCCTTTGGCACTGTGGAATCAGGTGTGCTGCAAATAAGAGGATGAAAGGGAGCCTTTGTGAAGTTTGGGGGGATCCCATCAAGGGGGCTTCACCTGGTCCTCATGATTTTGTTTTATATTGTTGGGTTTTTTTGTTTTGTTTTGTTTTTACCAAGCTATCCTGAAATCCCCAAGGACTCTAGGCCAATTCTGCTGGTACCCTGCAAAGAGCCCTGAGAAAAAACATTCACCCCCAACTCACTGAGGGAGCCTGCTGTTCTGAGCACACTGCCTTTTCTATTTCAAAGTACAAATAACCCAACAGGTATTTGTTAGAGGATACAAACAAAGCTTTCCAAATTACCGATTTCATTTTTTATGATAGAAAATCTACTTTGCCAGCTTATCAGAACCATCTCTTTTTCTAAAATTAAAAAAAAAAAGAAGTCATTGCGATTTGGCTCACAAGAGCCACCAAGCATCCTGGATAAGAACAAACAAAAGGACAGAGGGCAGCCCTGAAAAGACAAGTCTCCAGCTGGCAATCCCATTCCAGCCTCCACCTGCAGCCATGGCCCAGATGCCAAGCTGTCTAAGGTGACAAGGTCTAGGGATAATTATGCTGGCAGCTTGCGAGCTTCCTCTGGGATTCATTGCTCTGGGAGGCAGCTCACTGGCTTCTCTGAGTGTGTTATTTCCTGTCCTCACAGCTTGATTTTGCTACAATTCGCACACTCCTTACCCCCCATTCAAATCTGCCACAGGATACAGTATATTTTGGAAGGCATTTTTGGGCAAAAGGGAGTGATTTGCCCAAGCTTGTCTATATTTTCAGACTCCTGCTTCCCACTGGTTTTCCAAATGCCACCCCTGGTTCTTAGTCTTTGCTTATTGTCAGCATGATGGTTTAACATGTATCCAGTGTGCTCTGCTCCGTGCCCAGCGTGCTAACAAATGAATAGAAACATAATGTTCCTGCCAGGTTGATTTATCATTGGAGCCCAGGGAGCAAGAGAAGAAACAAGCAGTGGGGGAAAGATGTACAATTCACACTGAGGTTAGACCATGGCAAAACTGGGACAGATGTCTTTGTAGTGCGGGCGTCTGATACCTCCCACAGCCAGCTGCTTCTCCGAGGGAGACTATTGTGGATTTTTTCCCCCTGAAATAAGGCTACCACTTTATTTGGGACATTTCCCCCCCCCCCCCCCGCCGCCTCAAAGCAGGATCCTGATCCTGCTCCAATCAACCTTGGTTATCCACCAAGATCCCATGCCACTACTTCTGCTTCTCTCTAGACTACAACCTCCATCCTGTGCCAGTCACTAAATCAAGAAGGGAGACTGGGTAAGAGCCCTTATACCTTTGAAGAAATTATTTATCATACTTATTTTATGAGGGCAGAATGTTGTATGCTTGCTTGTCTTGTTTATAAGCCAAAGATAAGCTGAATGCCACCTCCAGATGCTGCTTCTGTGTCTGTTTCCTCCTCCTCTTCCTCCTTCTTTTTTTTTTTTTTTATCAGTCATGGGGCTTGAATTCTGGGTCTGGACACTGTTCCTGAGCTCTTCAGCTCAAGGCTACCACCATACCCCTTGAGCCACAGAGCCACTTACGGTTTTCTAGTGGTTAATTGAAGACAAGAGTCTCAAGGTCGTTAGTGCCCAGGCTGGCTTTGAATAGCAATCCTCAGATCTCAACCTCCTGAGTAGCTAGGAGTACAGGCGTGAGCCACCTCATCCAGCCGCCGCCTCCTCCTCCTCCTCCTCCTCCTCCTCCTCCTCCTCCTCCTCCTCCTCCTCCTTCTCCTCCTCCTCCTCTTCTTCTTCTCTTTATCCTTCTCCTTCTCCTTCTCCTTCTCCTTCTCCTTTTTTTTGGTAGGTCATAGGGCTTGAACTCTGGGCCTGGGCGCTGTCCCTGAGCTCTTCAGCTCAAGGCTACTGCTCTACCCCAAGCCACAGCCTCACTTCCCATCCTTCTTGTTCTTTTTCTCTTCTTCCTCCTCCTTCTTTTTCTTCTTTTCTGTAAGCGTGTGTGTGCGTGCGCGTGCGCGCGCGCGCGCGTGTGTGTGTGTGTGTGCATGTACACACACATGCACATATGCACCAGTATTGGGACTTGAACTCTGGATTTCACAATCCTGCCTGGTTTTTATACCAAAGGCTGCCATTTTACCACTTAAACTCCAGATTTGCCCTGGTTACTTGGAGAAATGCCTTGAGGATTTGTATGCCAGGCTGGCTTTAAACCAGGATCCTCAGATCCTACCCTTCTGAGTAGCGAAGATTATAGGCATGAACCTTTGGAGCCTAGAACATTTTCCTTCTTAACTGACAGTGAAATATATTAATATATTCAGCTGTCCCCAATTTTAATTTTTAAGTAAGTAGTGATAAAAGTGGTCAGATACATCTAAAGTAAAGGTGGGAAGAGAGTGAGTAGAATGAACATTAGACAAGGTCTTGAGGGGCCAGGAGTTTGGCCTAGTGGTAAGTGCTTACCTAGCGTGCACAAAGACCTGGTCTCGATTCCTCAGTACCACATGCATAGAAAAAAAAAGCCAGAAGTGGTGCTGTGGCTCAAGGGACAGAGCTCTAGCCTTGAGAAAGCCCAAGGACAGTGATCAGGCCCTGAGTTCAAGCCCCAGGACTGGCTAAAAAAATGTAGAAGGTCTTGAATGAGCCAAGTGTTAAGATGAGTGGAGAAGAGAAGTTCAAAGTAAGCCAGAGAGTGGGCTCAAGTGCCCCCTGCCCCATGGGAGTGTTCCATGTCTCAACACACCAGGCTTCTGCCTAATTAGGCAGTCTGACTAATTCCACAGGAGGGCATAACCAGGCACCAAAGACTAAGCATGATTCCTAGGACAGAGACTATCCTACAGACTGTTATACCTGTTAGAACTAACGGAGCCCCAGAGTTTGCCCCACTCTGATTATTATCAGGATTCTTAAGTTTCTCTCTAATATGATTTCACACTTGTTCCTCCTCTCACAGCAAGAATAAGAAGGGTGAGCATTCAGGAGACCAGGAGACACACTGGAACTAGGATCCGCAAAGAAATAAACAAGCTCTTTGGGTAGGCCACCTTTGATTGTCTCAGTGGACCAGTTAGCATCCATTTCCTGAACCATGGAGTTGCTTCCTGAAAGTGATAGTCTGGTGGCCCAAGAAGAGGCATCAACTACCAAATCTTTCAGCCTGGTTTTCATGAAACTCTGTTCACCTTTCCCCAGAGCTGCTGCCACCTGAGAATTTTGCAGAAATGCCACATAAGCACATCCACTATGCTTAGCCTTCTAGTCTATAAATGCCCATGGTTATCCATGAAATGGACTCACATTTTTAGCTCCACTTAAGACATGTTAAAAAAAAAAAAAGGAAGCCGCACTATAGCTCAAGTAGTAGAACAATAGCTTTGAACTGAAGAGCTCAGGGACAGCACCCAGGCCCAGTCTTACTCCAATTGCCCAGCTACCAGCCCAAATGGAGCTGTGGCTCAAGTGCCATAGCATGAGTTTTGAGTACAAAAGCTCAGGGACAGTGCTCTGGCTCTGAGTTCAAGCCATAGGCCCAGCACACACAGAAAAGTAAGGTTTAGGAAGTCTATAAATTTTCCTCCAATTCTCCCAGCTAACAAGAAATAAGGACCAGATTAATATCCAGTACACTTGGTTTCTCCAAACTCTCCAAACTCAGCTTCTGTTTATGGGTTTTTGCTTGTTTTTTGTTTTGTTGTTTTTAGATAATGTTGCAATCTAACTTTGTTAACATTGGCTGTGATACTTCTGGTGTAGCTGAGACTATAGGATTGCACCTCTATGTCCAGTAGTAGTCAGAATTTTTTCATGAAAAAAATTGAGGATGATTTTTTTGGTTCCTATTAGATTTCTCTTTGTTGACAGTGTTTAATCAAGCCCTCCAGTCATCAAGGCCATTTTATCTCCATTATACTCCAAGGATTCTGAAGGATAAGGCCATATTTCTTTTGATATTGTTTCCTTACTTAGGATCACTCAGCTTTACTAAGAGAAAAGATATCCAATGTGATTAAAAACTCTTAACAATTCCATAATATTCAAGCCAGCTGAAACTCCAACATGAAATGTGTCAGAATTCATTCCTAAGGATGTTTATATACCTAAACCACAATAAGCCAGAGACAGCCTTGTGTAGTCACTTTAGACAATGAGGAAAACCAAGGACTACTCTGGACTTAGTGTGAAAGCCCCAGGCCCTCCTAATTCTAGGCAGTACATACTATGCCATGGTCATGATTCTATTATGAACAAATTCCCATACTTCCTTCATCCAGTTTTACCATATTTATTTTTAAAACATATTTATAACCAGGTGCCAGTGGCTCATGCCTGTAATCCTAGCTGTGCAGGAGGCTGATAGCAGCGGATCACAGTTCAAAGCCAGCAGCAAAGTCCAGGATACACTTTTCTCCAATTAACTAGTTTCAAAAAATGGCCAGAAGTGGAGCTATGGTTCAAGTGGTAGAGTTCCAGCCTTGAGCAAAAAAGCTAAGGGACAATGCCCAGGCCTTTAGTTCAAACCCCACTACCAGCACAAAAAATAACAGCAAATACATTCATGCTCATTTCTCTGTCCAGCCATAAACAAAATCAACCTGACAGTCCTTAATTTAGAATATATAACATAAATGTGTTAGGTTTGCAGTTTGGGAAAAGCACATATAATACCCTCTAAAATTTCAAAATTTGGATTTCAAAAGAAACCTTAATGAACTGTGTATCATAAAGACATATATTGTCAGTATACCACCAATAAATTACAAGGAACGTCAACTATCTCAGAAAGTTTTAATGAAACCTTACACCTCCTTAATTCACCACTCCTGGGACGACTATTTTGATCTTGAGTTAATTCTCACTCTGAAACAGAAATTCTTACCCTATGCTATTTTAATTGAGGATAAAAGAACAATGCCATTGTGCTTATGTGCCAGCAGTGGGGCTTGAACTCAGAGCCTGTGTTTATCCCATGGCTTTACCACTCAAGGGTGGTGTTTTACCACTTGGGCCACAGAGGTTAACTGGAGATAAGAATCTCTTATACCTGTTGGGTGGTTAACTAGAAAGAAGAGTTTCTTTGAGTTTCCTTCCTAGGCTGGCTTAGAATTAGGCTCCTCATCTCAGCCTCCTTAGTAGGTAGGTTTACAATTTTGAACCATCCGAACTCAGCTCAAGCCCATTTTTACAAGAAAAATCATGAAAGAAAAGCATATGTGGAGCTAAAAGACCATTGTCCCAGTTGAGGTAGTCTATGTGTACCTACACTATTGAAGGCCCAGAAATGCCTGTCCAGTTGATAAAAAGATGATCCTCTTAACGAACCCAAGCAAATCCCAATGAAAATACACAGTAAAGTCCAATTCCATTTTAATCTCAAGCTTCTACATACCACCTCCAGGGAGCAATTCAGAAAATTTACACACCACCTAAATACAAGTAAGCAGGAAGATCATCAATGCAAGGCAAATAAATCCTTTCATTGAAACAAAAAAATACTGTAGCAGCAGGTCTACCTTCAAGGAAACAGAAAAGTTTTTTTCTTAAATGTCATGTTAGCAATCATTACTTTCCTCACTTGAATGTATTTTGGTCCAATATTGTTGTATTTATTGAAAAATATCAAACTTTAAACAGATATAAATTTTTATATGAATGTAAATATTAGGGTTTAAACTCAGAGCTTCTCTCAATTGGCTTTTTTTCACTCGAAGCCGGCCCTCTACCACTTGATCCACACCTCTGCTTCTGGCTTTTTGCTGGTTAACTGGAGACAAGAGTCTCATGAACTTTCCTGCCCAGGCTAACTTTGAACCTTATTCTCAGCTTTCAGTTTCCTGAGTAACTCAGATTATAGGCATGAGCCATCAGTATATAAGTTTTAAAAGTCAATTTGTTACAGAAGTCCAAGCCTGCTGTTGACTCAGAAGTCTTGAGCCTATGACTATGTGTAAACACTTTATTTTATTTCTCTTTATAGCCATATATTGATTCTACAAAGGGGCTTCATTGTGATAATGAATGTATATCACGGACATGTATATCATGTACTTTGATCAAATGTATGCCCTGTATTATTACCCTTTCTTGTCTACATCCTACTCTTTACACAATTTTAGCCAGCTGCAATGTTATGACTAGTTAAATATAGTCTTGCTTGTCTTTTCTGGCCTATTTAAAAAAGAAAAGAAAGAAAAGGAAAAGATGGGATGAATACTTGTTGGTTGTGACTGCAATGGCTCATTATACTTGTCATAATCAGGAAGCCCTCATTAACTCCTAATTGGGCTAGGAGCTTAAATTAGAAATGGCACCCTGAAATTTCAAATTATAGGAAGCTTCTTGGACTCAGAATCGAAAAATACCTGTATCTCTGAAGGGCTTCACTTCACATATTTGAAAGTTACATGTGATCCCAAGGGATTTGTTCTATGCAAGTCTCTAGATAGTGAGATATAAGATGAGAGCAGAAGGAGGAGGCTGGTCTATGTGCTTGCTTGCAAACTGGCACTGGTGTCTCTGACTAAAATATAGCTGTGCACGTAACCCTATTCCCCTGAAATAAGTCCTATAATGAAGGCGTCTCTCCCCCCTCGAGAGTAACATATTTAATTAGGATAGATTTATGTACAGCTTGGCTCACCAAGATAGCCTCCAGAGATGAACATCTTGTTATGGGAAAACCCAAGAGGTGTAGCCGCCAATCTTCCTCCTGCACACTCGTTACAAAGAGAGCAGAAAAGCACGGTGAGTTCTTATATGATATAGACAGAAGCCAGAATCCCTGCTTTCTGTCCATCTTTCAAGAACCCAAGTGTCTTACCTTTTCTCCTATAATAAACTTGCTTCTGTGGTCAGAGTTGGAGCCCTGAGAATTGGCTCCTTGACCTCTGACCCAATTTATGAACCCATAATAGATTCCTAAATGCAAAGCACCCAAATGCTATAACTGCAAATGTCTCACTCATCCCTGTATAACCAAAAAGATATTCCTCATAATGCCTCAAGTATGTCCTTTTTTCCCAATTTTTCTACTAAAATATAATTTATTTCATTTTTTTATGCAGGTGCTAGGATTTGGACTCAAGGTCTGGGTCTAGTCCTTCAGCTTTTTTTTCTCAGGGTTGGCACGCTAGCAAGTGAGCTACAGCTCCACTTCTGGTTTGTTTTTGTGAGGTTTATTTTTTGGGGGGTGTTAATTGGAGATAAGAGTCTCATGGATTTTTCTGGCTTCAAACCATGCTCTTAAGATGTTAGCCCCTGAATAGCTAGAATTACAGACATGAGCCACTGGTACCTGGTAAAATAATTTTCTTCTTAACCCATAACAAGAACAATGGATTCTTTGAAAATGGTAATGTATGTTAAAGGCTTTTGTTTTAAAATCTAAACACAAACAATACCTATTAAAATATTATTAATAGTTTCACGGTTTCCGGTCTGACGTTGAGGTCTTTAATCCAATTTTGAGTTAATGCTTGTGCATGGCAAAAGCCTAGGGTCAATTTTTAGTTTTCTGCATGTGGCTGCCCAGTTTTGCCAGCACCAATAATTGAATAGACTGTGTTTGTTCCACTGTATATCTTTGGCTCCTTTGTCAAATACAAGTTGACTATAGGTATGTGGTTCTATTTCTGGGTCTTCTATTCTGTTCCACTGATCTTCTGGTCTGTTTTTGTGCCAGTACCATGCAGCTTTTGTTATTATGGCTCTAAGGCGCATGCTATCCTTAATATGTGGCTATTAGATCCAAACAGTACAAGAGCGAGGTCTCAACATTCGCATACCCAATGCTATGGACATGGGATTGGAAATATAAACACAACTACATAGACATAAAAACCTATGACTCTAATAGACATAATGTTTTATTTCATAAATTAATATGCATCCATGATATACAAACCCTTAGCCTAATTTTGATTATGTTCTAAAAACTAAGTGCCAGTGATTGTATATAGAGATTCCCTTCTTGAACACTTGTTTGTTAAACATGTCATTTGAAATATGATGTAAAAATCAATGTTAATAAATTCTTTAATAAAAAATATTAATAGTCAATAATGACTGACAAGTTATCTTATGTTTGTATAGCTCCTTTCAGTTGGTAAAATGTACCTCACTTTATTTTTTTAATAGTACTGGGGTTTTAAACTCAAAGCCTTGCACTTATTACACTGGGGCACTACCAGAGTCATATACCAGCAGGGCTTTTCATTGATTATCTTTAGGATAGGGTCCTGCCCTGGCATGAACTTAGATGGAGATCTACCTATGATCATTTCTCTTCCACAGAGAAAGCCTCTCATCCTCTTGTGTAAGGCTGGCCTGGTAAAAGGAGTCTCCCAACCTCAGCTTCCCAAAGTAGCTTGAGATGACAGATATGTGAGCTACTGTACCAAGCTATGGTTGAGAAAGGGTCTGATGAACTTTTCTGCCTGGGATGGCCTCAAACTGTGATATTCCTGTTCTCAGCCTCCCAAATATCTAGGATTAGAGCCTTGAGCCACTTTATGTTAGAATCTTAAATTTTTGGAGTGAGACAAAGAAGGTATTACTATCATTAACAAGTTTATTGCCCTCTGCTGAGCTCAAAAACTATGAAATAGAAGCTGTGAATCCAAATTGTATACAGATACATATGAGTATATGTGTAAATACCTATTTGGCAGTACTGAAGATTAAACTTAGGGCTTTACCCTTCTAGGCAAGTGGTAGGGTTACCACTTTATCTGTACTGTTATTCCCCAAATAATAGGAATATTATCCTGAACTGGAAATTCTATTCATCTAAAATGTGACCAGCAGTATCATATATACTTGTGCTCTGGTCATTTTTGTTGGCTGTCCACAAACTTCTAGTCCAAAGTTATCTAATATTTATTAGCATGCGGTAGTGTGAAGTCTTGCATCCCTCCTCTTGTTCGGCATGTGTTAGTCAGCTTTCTGTCACTGTGACAAAAATACATGGATAATCAATTAAAAATATTAAAAGGTGAATTTTGGTTCACATTTCAGAGGCTTTTGTCCATGGTTTTGTGCCTTCCTGTTTTAAGACTGTGACATTATATCATAACAGCAGTATGTGCCCTAGGTACCTTCTTTACACCATGGGTGTGGAGGAGGGAAACCAAGGGCTGAGGACTCAATATCCATTTCAAGACCACACCCAATGACCTCATCTCCTGTTAGGCCACACCTTTGGCTAGCAACCAAAACCTCCAACACATAGACCTTGAATGGGTATTTGAGACGCACACAGTAACAAACATCCCAGGATGTCTTACCACTTTTCTATCAAAAGAAACTTTATCTGAATGATGCCTATCTCATGTTGAACATATATACCAGGTTATGTGATGACTACTAACAATTTCAGTAAGGTTTTTCAAAAAATAAAAAGTGTTTTTATTTCATTAGGTTTAACAAGTAAATCACAGCTCATATAGCAAAACTGAATCAAAAGATTACAGAATTTACCAAAAGAACACCAGCTCAAATAATGACTAAGCGATTCAAGGAGATGAGGAAGGAAACAGTAGCAAAGGGAACTGGGTTCCTTGTGCTTCTTGAGCTGCTATAAGTAAAGTTAATTTTTAAATGCTTTGAGGTGATTAAGAAGCAGAGCTTCACTCTACATGTAAATAAGTCCCATTTCACTTCCTCAAAACTGGCTCTGATCCACAGCAGCTACTGAGCCTGCTGATAAATTTAAGATCTATAGTCTAGTTCATAATTAACCCCGTGTTAGAAAACCCAAGCCTACTTAGCAAATGCATTTGTAAATACACACTTGCCTAGGATCTTGTTCCCTGAAGTCACTGAGGGAAAGCTGGTTTGTCACCTAGGGCTATATTAAGACCTGAAAGCCTGGTTGTATTGATGATGTACTGCTGATCAAAAATTTGGCTGAAGGTGTAATCATTTCCTTCAACCAACAAATCTGAGAACTGACTTGAGAGAACATCTTAGCAACTGAGTTTCTGGTCCTTTTTCTGATAACAAAATTTCTGACCCAAGGTTCAGGGAAAAGCCTAATCAATTATTTCTCACTACCTCCTATCTGCCTCTCCTTTTCTCCCCATCACTCTTTCTTTTTCTTCTTCCTCTCTCTCTCCCCCTTTCTATTTCCTCCCTCTCTTCCCTTTCCTCTCCCTCTTCTTCCCTGTCTCCCCTCCTCTTTTTATCCATGCTCTCCCTCTCTACCTCTCTCCTCCCGACTACTCTCTCTGCCTCTTTCCTTCTTCCCTCTCTCACCATCCCTTTCTCTCCCTCCCTTTTTCTCTCCCTCTTTCTCCCTGCATAGGTTCTATTCATTTTTCTCTATCTTATCGTAATAAGGAAGGTCACCCCTGAACTGAACTTGAATCACGACTGCTTGGCATTACTTGTTTTATGGGTCTGGATGGCCTACTTTATATTGTTTGTACTTCACTGAAGTTGGTGTGCTGGTGTAAGATTGTGTAACTGCTTTACCCCAGGAACTCTCATAAAAATGAGAGGGTTGGCTCATAAAACTATCCTACTGTGCAATCCTGCAAATAGCTCCCTTAGAGGCAAGGCAAAGCCAAGCTACAGGGGTACCCAGAACAGGACTTTTGCAGTTTGAGTCTCCACTGCCTAGTGGA
Organism: Megascapheus bottae; assembly: GCF_031878675.1. NCBI lineage: Eukaryota > Metazoa > Chordata > Mammalia > Rodentia > Geomyidae > Megascapheus > Megascapheus bottae. The sequence continues at coordinate 23,670,984 of NC_143534.1, read as the reverse complement.
ATCCTGCTTATCCTGAGAATCGTGATATCAATTGTTCTATCCATGTTTTGCAATGCAACAATATTTCCTCAGGCCTGTTTCCCTTCTGTTTCCGTTCTGCCACTGTGTGCAGACACAGGAAAAGGCCAGAGTGCGCAGCTGAGGACAAGACCCCTGTGGGAGAGTCCTATTAACAGGCCTGCAGATCATTCCTTATGTTTACATGAAGGCTTAAATAAATAAATAGGCAGGCTCTGTACTCTGTACGGATGCTGTTTTGCTATTTGTTTTCACAATTTAGGAAAGTGTTCTGGGATAATTAACTCTAATATATGGAGCAAAATAGAATTAGATTATTTATATGTCCATATTATTTAAAATACTTCCATTACCAGCACACTAGGCAACAATATTTACCTTCTTCCCTCCATTCAAAACAGGATTTCTCCCAGACTATTTTCTTGGGAAGCAGTGATGGGAGAGAAGAGCATAAGATGATGTCAGAGTGGTGGGTATTGTACAAGAGCAAGACGGCACTGGGAAGACCTGTCTGGGAAAGGAAAGGAGCTCCTTCCTCCATTCACAGCTGCAAATTTGGATTTGAGCTGCAAAATCATTTCAAGGTAAAAGTTCTCCTTTCCTAAAGCAAAAGGACCCTAGGGAAGCAGAGACAGACAGACAGGCAGACAGAGAGACAAACAGACAGACAGACAGACAGACAGAGACAAGACAGATGGACAGAGACAGAGATGGAAACAGAGAAATGGAGAGCGAGAGAGCAAGAGCGAGAGAGCGAGAGAGCGAGAGAGCGAGAGAGAGAGAGAGAGAATGATAGAGAATGGCCCAGAGCAGTGATTCTCAAAATGGGATTCCCATGAATATTATTATCTGGGAACTTATTAGAAATGCAAATTCCCAGACTTACAAATCAGAGACTTTAGGAGAAGAGTCTAGAAATGCATATTTTAAAATATGCTGCAGAAAAGTTTGATGAAATTTAAAAACTGGTCCTGGAAACAGTAAGCACAGAGCAAGACTGTAGTCTATTGTTGAACTGTTGTGTAAAGCCCCCTTGATGTGCTCATCTTGGGGATACCCAGACACACCACACACGCACACACACACACACACACGCACACACACACACACACACACACACACACACACACACACACACACACACACTGCAGTGCTGTAGATGGAACTGAGAGCTTTGTGTGTGTTAAGCAAGTGCTTTAGAAGTAGGCTAGTCTCCAACCATGGGGGATTTTTTGAGACATGGTCATGTTGACCTTGAACTAGCAATTGTCCTGGTGATTGGGAGTATAGGTATGTGCCATCATGCTTGACAAGTTACATTCTTTAAATGTCAATTTTTATCTGAGAACAGGTAGCAATAGTTAAGCTGTTGGGACCATTTAGTGAATGCATTTTGCATGTTAAGTATCTAATGAAGGGTTGATGAATAGAAAATTTTCAATAAACATTAGTTAGCATTGTTTTTGAAAGAATATGAAAGGATCTCTAGGATATAGAAACATAAGCCATATAATGAATGATTGTTGTTCTTAAGGTACTATGTTATCTCTCATCTCTTTTGCTGTCCCTTGATTATCTCATATGGTTACAATATCTCACTTTGTTACCTGATATATCGGATATATTTGTATTTGGTTATTTGAAATTGGATAGGGAACAGGGGAAAACAAGATGAGGGGTGGGGGTGGGGGGGAGGGAAATGGGGACCAAGACATGTGAAAGGGTATCAATGTATGGGAATTAATGCACCATCTATCTGGCAAATATCATGTAACCCTTCTATTAATTACAATAAAAATATATGAAAAAAAGAATATGCTCCTTTATCCATGGAAGATCCCTTCAAGTAGTGAATACCTGAAACCACAGACTGCACTAAATCTCATGAACCCTATTATTACCCCACCTTCCCATCTCTTCTCTGTCAATATTCTGATTTCAATTGCTTGCCAGGCAGGTCACTACAGGGTAAACACTTTCAGTAAATGAACAAGGGTCACAAACGAATGTCAGGATTCTAGGTAGATGGCTTGGGAAAGGCAGTGCTAGTGGAAAAATACTACTAGACCTCTGCTTTAGAAAAGAAAATGGGTGAAAAAAACACTCTCTTCTTTGGGATCTTGCAGATATGCTGAATACATGGAATAGATAGGGAGAGTGGAAGGGAAGAAAGAGGAAAAGGAAGGAGTGGAAAGAGAGAAAATTGACATAGCTGCTTTCTTCACTGAATTTAAATACAGGGATCTGGGCATTTATAACCAGAGCTGTGATATCTGTGAGGCCTTTAAGGGGCTGTATTCTTTTGTGTGGGGGGTGGGGGTCATGGGGTTTGAACTGCCCTGGGCACTGTCCCTGAGTTCTTCTGCTCAAGGCTATCACCCTACCCTTGAGCCAAGCCCCACTTCCTGTTTTCTAGAGGTTAATTGGAGATAAGAGTCTCAGGTTCTTTTGTGCCCAGACTGGATTTGAACCTTGATCCTCAGATATCGGCCTACTGAGTAGCTAGGATTACAGGCGTGAGCTACCGCGCCAGACTGTATCCTTTTTTAAGAAAATATTATTGAAGTGATGCACTTTCTATCTGGTGAATATAATGTAACCCTTCTATTAATTACAATAAAAAAATCTAAACAAAAAAGAAAATATTATTGTCAGGATGATGTACAGAGGGGTTGCAATTACATACATGAGGTAGTGAATACATTTCTTGTTGGACATTGTTACCCCCTCACATGCTTCATTCCCACTTTCCCTCCCCCCACATCCCCCAAGTTGTGGAGCTCATTTCCAGCATAGTGTCTTGTATATACCACTGTACATTGATTCACTCTTTATTCATTCCTTTGTTCACCCTTTATTGTCTAAACATTTTGTTGGTCACCTTCCCTAATTCAAATAGAAGTATATATAATATACCACATACCAAAATCAGAGACAGAGATAAGAGAGAATAAATCATAGGAGGGGGGGAAAAAGAAAGAATTTCACATAGTACATTAAAAATGGCTGTATTCTTTTTACTCCTACTTTTCTCCCTTCTATTTAAGGCATGTTTTTATTGCTCATGAGGCTTGAACTCAGAGCCTGGGCACTGTCCTCAAGGTTTGTGCTCAAGGCTAGTGCTCTGCCACTTTGAGCCACAGCTCCACTTCTGGCATTCTAGTGGTCAATTGGAGAGATGCCAGACCTAGAGAAGCATGGGTTGCATGGTAATAATTAGAATTTGCCTATAAATCCACACATAAACACAATGAATGATAAAAGATATTTAAAAATACAGTTGCACCCGATAAATTAAATAGGACTCCAAACATTCACACAATGAGACCAAGGGAGGATCTTCTTAAGAGGATCACAAAGGCTAAAAAGTTACATGCCTATGATCATATAAAATGATGTTTATCAACATGAACTCCAAGAAATAGAAACAAGAGGGGTTTTTTTGTTATTTTGGTTTTTTATGTGTGTTTAGATTTTTTTCTCCTTTGTTGATATTTTTGATTCCTGTACCTTTTATCTTGTATGTCATTGTATCTATTTTAGGGAGAATAAGGGAGAGCACAGAAATTGTGGGACAAAAGGCAAACAAATGCAGCAGTGATACTCACTAGACGTGATGTTGAAAGTGAATGTGTAACTTGTGGGGGAGATGGATCAAGATGGAAAATCTGGGGGGAAATTAGGGAAGAGGTAACATTGCTCAAAAAGAAATATACTCATTATGTGACATGTAAACTAACACTTCTCTGTATATCACCTTTACTAGATAGATAGATAGATAGATAGATAGATAGATAGATAGATAGATAGAGACAGAATCTCACAGCCTTTTCTCTCTGGACTGGCTTTGAACTATGATCCTCAGATCTCAACTTCCTGTGTAGTTAGAATTACATGCTTTAGACATCAGCATCTTATGGCGATATTTCCTTGATGAAAACCAAGCTTTAGTTTTCCCTTATGCTGATGCTTGCTGGGGAGACACACTTGAATGGGAATTTTGGAGGATTCTGAGACTGCCAGCTAATAAGGGTGAAATACACAGCTGTTGTTTGGGAATTCAGATGACATCGTATCCTGGGGCCATAGTGGAAATCCCATCAGAGGGACAAAATTCATATCCTTTATAAAGGAAGTGCATCCTAGCATGGGACCCACCATAAACAGTATCTAATCATGAGACCAAAGAAGGCATCCATCTTGAGAATATTCGAGACATCCTATCAGGGATATCTATCAAGGGACCTCAGGTGACTCTCATTGTGGGCCCATGGAGGAATGCCCCCTTGGGAACTTCAAGAACATTCCACCATGGGACCATACAGGCCATTCCCCCATAGGAACATAGCTCATGTCTGTTCATGGAAGTACAGGGGATCTTCACTTATACGTTCATACATTTCAATTATACACCAGCCCAAGGTTTAACGTGAGATCAAATCAGAAGAAAGGTAACTGGAAATCTCTGTGAAAAAAACAAATCAACTCAATTTGATAACTCTCCTTCCTTCCCTTTGCTCAGAAAAATCTGCAATGGCTTGATAAATTTAGAAAATATTTTTTTCCCTGACATAAAGCCATGAAGCAGCTATCATACCCACACCAAGACTTAGAGAGACTATCTAGATGACATGCAAGCCAATAGTGTTTCTCCAGTGCTGCCACGCTGTCCAAATCCTTGAGAATGCAAGAAAGCAAACAAGCCACTACCAAATGTTAACAGAGAGCCTCCTAAACAAGTATAGCTGGCACTGTACCATTTCCTCCTGAAATAAGACCTATCTAAGAGTTTCAAAAGGCAACAGGAGAAAAGAGCTTATATTTTGTGTACTTAGTATTAATTATGAGGTGAGAACACTTCTCAGAAGTCAGAAGCACAGCACACTAAAGGAAGATCAACTGGCTTAACCCATGACTGAAGGGTACAGAATTCCTTTCCTTCAATGTCCTAAGTATAAGTTAGGTAAGTTAAGGTCAACAGCTCACTGTGCAGTCAGCAACCCAAGATGGGTGCCACTTCCTTGAGGGGAGAGTCACTTCCCTTTCCAGCCAGGAAAGGAGCCTGGGCTTTATAAGAAACCCCAGTGTGGGTGTGGGAACCTGAGGCCCCAGCATCTGGGTGTCCTGATTTACTCTGGATTCACAGCACAGCTCTGCCATAACCATTATCACCATGCTCCCTCTTTAGCCGTGTCCTGAGCCGTTTCTCCACTCAAGCTCTACCAGAGCCAGGATCAACTCTCATCAGACTGCCTTCAGAAACTGTGTGACTGTGAGTCAGGATATAAACTTCCTTCAAGTCAAGTTTATAGTAAGCTCATCAACAGACATGGTGTTGATTTTAAACAGGAAGGGGTCTGACAGAGTTCCTGCCCTATAATCATGACCATGGTTTCCAGTGTCTGAAACCATTTGATTAACACCTCTTCTTGGTGCAAGAGATTTCTCTTTATCCCTAAATATCATATTTCCTTATCTGTCCCCAAGGAACAATTGAGATCCCCTTCAGCTTCCCCCTTCCAGCTCTCTAAAACTATTTTCTCCTGGAAAAGAAATTCTATCCAAGAGCTAGGTTAAGATGGCTGACGGTGTTCAGTAAAGGGCTGGCTGGTTGGTTGGTTGGTTGATTGGTCAGTTAACCTCTAGAGCATATATCATTTTTACTGTACAACAGCCTTTCTTTTTCCTTCCTCCTCCACTTCTCTTATTCCTGGTCTTTTTTTTTCCGGTTTTTTTTTCTGGTCTTTTCTCTACATAGATTTACCACATCTGTTTTACACAGAAAATCACTCTGTTCACTCAAAAGAATGATCAGACATATAGAAAGTATAATAGGACAAGCTAGCATCTAAAGGCAAAAAAACGTATGTGGTAAAGACAAAAACGAATAAAGAAATGAATGAATATCTAAGTAATAGCATGTAAGTTTGGATATCCAGCCAACAGGATAAAAAAATCTTTTTCCAGAGCTCCTCACCATTTATTTATTTCTCCTTGTTCTCCTCCTTCTTTTCACAAAGGAACAAGAGTGACTGCATGCAGGAATCACTTGCTGTCCTAATGGAGAAAACTAAGAAGTGATCATTTCCCAAGATCCTAGCTTATATTTGGGGTATATATGCAACTACATTGAAATATTTGGCAAGGTGCATCAGTAACTGTTACTTAAAGCAACAGGGTTAATTTCCAAGGAAGTGGGATGGTATAATTGAAATGAAATATTTCCAGTTCGATTATAAGATGATTAAAAAACACTTCTCAAAATGGCATTTTCTGAAGTCTTCATTGGCATTGGCATTTACTGAAACAAAAACAGCCAGGGAGTAGTCTGTGGTTATGGAGGCAGAGACCAAAATCAGAACTGGGAGTCAAAGACATATGTATTATTTGGATACTGTAGTTCCACAACACTCTTAGTTACCTAACTGGAATAACAACATTAGAGAACATATTATGAGAACCAGATGAAGTGGCTCATGCCTATAATGCCAACTACTTGGGAGGTGGAGATTGAGAGAATCACAGTGTGAGAACTGCCTGGGCAAAAGGGAAATAGGACCTCCATCTCAATAAAGAAGCCTGGCATAATTACACATGTGTGTAAGCCCAGCAATGAGAGGGGTATAGGGAAAATATACAAGACCTAATCTGAAAAATAACTGAAGCCCAAAAGAACTGAACTTGTGGCTCAAGCAGTAAAGCATTTTCCCAGCAAGTGCAAGGCATGAAGTTCAAATTCTAATACTTAATAAAACATTGGGTACTGGGGAGACTTCTTGCCACTGAGTATTTTATTTGTGACTTTTTCTCCCTCTTCATTTGTACACAAAAACTTGTGGGTCAGCATTTGATCTTGAGTGTATCCAAATAATGCAGTTAAGGCAAATATTACTGTCACCCTCATTCTACAAACTCAAATAGAAACTGGAAAGCCAGGTGTGGTGGCTCACACCTATAATCCTAGCTACTCAGGAGACTGAGAACTGAGGACCGTGGTTCAAAGCCAGCTTGGACACTAAAGAAAGTGAGATTCTTATCTCCAATGAATCACTAGAAAATGGGTATTAAGGCTGTGGCTCTAGGGTAGGGTGGTAGCCTTGAACTGAAGAGCTCAAGGACAGCGCCCAGGCCCAGAATTCAAGCCCCATGAATGACAAGAAAGGAAGAAAGAAAGAAAGAAAGAAAGAAAGAAAGAAAGAAAGAAAGAAAGAAAGAAAGAAAGAAAGAAAGAAAGAAAGAAAGAAAGAGAAAGAAAAGAAAGGAAGGAAGGAAGGAAAGGAAGGAAGGAAAGAAGGAAGGAAGGAAACTAGAGTACATTGACAAAAATGATCTGCATTTTGTAACTTAGCTGAGGGCACAGTTGGCAATTAAATCCAGGATTTGGGACTAAATATTTTCTCCTTTTACTATGCTACTTTCGACATTTGAATTAATACAAGCTTCTTTTAATAATTAACAAGAAGTTGTCTTAGTTGATCCTACAGCCAGCACCTGAACCATTAGAATAATAATGTCTGGGGGCAAAACATTATATTTTGACAATTGGTCAAATGGAAAAACAAGTTAAGCACAAAAGGCTTGCCAAGGGACAGTGCAAGGGATCAGAGGCCGAGCAGCAATTAAAACCAGGACTGCAGTCTCTTGATCTATTCGCTTCTTCACCAAGTCAGCCAACACTCCTGAAAGGAGAAACCAACTTCCTTAAACTAAACAGAATCAAATATTTCAATTAGTTACCATTACTGGAAAATAACTTGTAAAAATTAACTGATTTTAATCTGTAGAATCACTCATAGCCAAATCATTTCAAGAATTAACCTTTCAGAATGTTTAAAAGAACAATACTGATATCTACCCCTGCCAGCAAAATCCAGGGGGCCTTGTGTTTCCTACGGAAATGAAGGAAAGGAGAACTATTAGGTAGATGTAGAAAAAGACATAATATATGGTAGACAACATATGGTCTATCATAGCTCTTCTTGTTCCCATAGTGCCTTGGGCTCCTGCTCAAAAGGGAACTGCTTCCTGTAAGGCCTCAGATTCCTGCTGAAAATTCTGTCATCAATAGTTGGGTAATGCCTTGTATATGACTGAGCATGACACACCAGATTTACTTCCACATTCATGCCCTAACACAAGACCAATGAAAAAAGATCCAGGGAACCATGTGCACAAGCTACTGGCCAATCACTGCAAAGCCCTGGAATGGAAGGACATCCAAGAAAGGACATATAAGAGATGCCCGCATACTATAACAACTACCCTTAAAGAAGATGGCAACAGACTCCCAACTCTAGGGCCCCTCTCTAGGAAAAGTCTGTACTTAAACTTTCAATAAACAAGCTGCTTCATTTACTACTCCTCTGCCTCTGAATTTTTTACTTGATGGAGAAATGGATACATATCCATAGAAGGAATCAGAACATCCTCCAGTTCTGTGACCTCCTAAGAGTCACTGCTAAACTAAGCAAGACAGTATGTACTGGAAGGGCCCGGGGAGAGGAGAGGTTGTACTGTGAGAATGCTGAGAATTTGTATCCAGGAAATAAAGGGCAGAGAAAAATCACCAAGAAACCTTCCATTTTGAGGAATCTCTAATTTGTACAATTATGTAAATGCATTATGCTGCTTTTCTGATGCTCAGCACTGCAGTGGCACAACAGATACTAAAAGCACTTGACACGGCTTGCACAGGCTATGTGTGTTCAGTCAGGGAAAGGAGCAATATGGAAAGGCCTTTATTCTATTTAAATGTTTCGCAATTTGGAATCGTTTATTTTTTCGCTCTTTTCTGAATCACACTGAAATGGGATAGGACTTCAGTACTACTATCCAGTTTTATAATCTGTTTGAAATGGACTGGCCAAACTTAAAAGAATTATTTCTTTGCAAAGAGCCAGATCAAGGAGGTACTGTAGGAAAGTTGTGGGAGCAAAGTGCATGGCCAAGAGGTGATCACATCGATTCTTGCCCACTATGAAGGTCAGCACTGATTCATTATTATCTACTATGGTTTGGATAAATGATCTGGAAAGACCCGTATGTCAAAGATTTGGTGCTTGGCTTATGATGTTATTGCTGGAACATTTCGAGGTGGGGCCTAATAAGTTAGGTGGCTGTGGGTGTGCCCTTGTAGGAGATAATATTGGGATCTCAGCCTCTTTCTCTACATCTCATCTCACTCTTCTTCCTTCCTCTCCTCTTGTTTTCTCAGGGTTTTCATTATATTCCTACACCCCCTGACTGCTTAGGAATACTACCTGGTTTTGTCTACACCCCTGGAAACTGTATAAGTCATTTGATAGACACCAATGAATCTCCTTCTTAAACCAACTAGAAGGAATCCCTGACATGGAAGACTTAAAAAAGAAACAAACCGGTGGCATGGCTCGTGCTTGTCATCCTAGCTACTCAGGAGGCTGAGATGGGAGGATCACGGTCCAAAGCCAGTCCAGGCACTAAAATCCGGGAGACTGAAAGTGGGGCTGTGGATCTAAAGGTAGGGCAATAAACTTGAGCTGAAGAGATCAGGGACAGCCCCCAGGCCCAGAGTTCAAGCCTCACAACCAAAGGAGAAAAAAAAGAGAAATAATTTGAACTGAGCCTTTGAAAACTAAGTGGAATTTGAATAATTGAAAAGGAAAGGGGAAAGCCTAGGTAACAAGAAACAAAAATTAAACAGAGAAGGAAAAGATATGTCAAGTAGCAAGGCCAGTGAGCCTGGAGTGGAGGAGTTCATATTGAGGAATAGTGTTAAGATGTAAAAAGAAACCAGCTCAGACTGGAAAATGAATGTTTACAAGCAGAAATTAACATGGAGTTCTGGTTTTTAACATAAACCCATCTTAAAAACAGCAAAAGAAGAGGATGAGATGAGGTACACTCATCAAAGTAGAGTGCAAGTTGATACAAGACCAGAAATCATTGAAAGAGAAAAAAACAGATGGCAAGTAAAAAGTCATGAATTAGCTGAGCACAACGGCTCACTCCTGTAATGCTAGTAATCCTTGTTTTAGAAGACTGAGATAAGAAGGATCATGGTTCAAAGCTAGCCAGGTAAAGAAATTCCCAAGACTTCACCTCAACCAATAGAACGCTTGGTATAGATTCCCATGTTGTAACCCTTTTGAAATCTTAGCAGTTTAACAAAATAAATAAATGACACATTTTGTCTGAGAAAGTGGGGCACAAGTGAGGGAAGAGGAGTGGACAAATGAAAAGAGGATAGTGGGTAAACATAGTCATAAAATTCAATATACATATTTGAAAGGGGAATTAGGAAACTAGGGCATGGGTGGGGGTGGAGAGATGTGGGGGGTGGGAAGAATAACGGAAAGAATGACATTAATCAAGATGCATGATATATACAAATTCATATGTTGAAGTGAAACCCTTTTACACAAGTACTTACTGATAATTTAAAAACATTTAAGTGCTGGGTGTGGTAGCACATATCTGTCACCCCAGCTATGTGGGAGGTTTAACAATTATTCTATTCCAGACAAGCCCAGACTTAAACCTGAGATCCTAGCCAAAAAATACCTAAAAGGATGTGTTGTCTGCCACCTACCAGCACTCTGCCCTCCTGGACCCAGGTGATCAATCCCAGACTGGACAGGATTCACAGCTTCTGGACCACGTACTGGCAGCTGATTCCAGAGCATGTGATTTAAGTAAGAAATCAAGCCTGGCAGGAGACTCTCCAGCAAAGGCTGGTCAACTTCATTTCCATAACAGAAAGGAAATTCATGCATCAAAAGGTATCAAATAAACATGGAAAGAATATGGCTGCACAAATACCAGAACCTGATCAGACTCTTCTCTGGTCCTGAGACCCTACAATAAACTTACAGAAACCTGCTTTTTTTGGACTATGTTCAAGTCACAACAAGAGAAGTAAAACCTGGAGAGATTACCTGTTCAGAACATTGCTTACAGGAATGTTTTAAATGACACAAGCAATATCCGTGTAGTTCTGAGAATAGCACTTTCAGCAGAATGACGCCCTAGCAACCAAAGCAGGATTCCTGGGCCAGTGGTGATAGGAAGGTTCCAGCAGATGGACTTCCATGAAGCATGGCTGACAGGGGTGGCACTGGAAATGAAGATTTGTCTTGTAAAATCTCCTGAAAATAAGAAGCACCCTATGTGCTAAGCCATATGTCATGGCCACTTGGCAGATGGAATCCACTGGAGAAACGAAAATCACTTTTCTCTAAGGAATAGTCAAAATAGGTCAGCGAATGTAGAAAGATGCAACATTTATTGAGGCCTTAAGATTCATGGCTTGGTCACGTTGGGTAGAAAAATAAATCATTGTCTACTAACAATTTTAATATCACTGAGTAGTAAGCCAGACTCAAAGGAACATAGGCTCAATGGTTTCCCTCATTTGTAATAAATAGTACAAACCTTGGACTCTCCTAGCAGAGGTTTACAACAGGGCAAAACCTAGATCCATGAGGCCATATAGGATGAGGCTAAATGAAAGGACCTCCAGGACATGGAAACAAGAGCCATATAATGTATGATTGTTGTTCTTCATGTACTATGTTATTTCTCATCTCTTTTATTGTCCCTTGGTTATTCTCATATTATTACAGTATCTTACCTTGTTATCTGGTATATTGTACATACATTTATTTGTTTATTTTAAATAGGATAGGGAAGGGGGGAAAACAAGATGAGCGGAGGGGGTGGAAGAAGGAAATGGGGACAGAAACATGAGAAGGGGCATCAATGTTTGTGAAGTAATGCACCTTCTGGCTGGCAAATACAACTGTAACCCTTCTATTAATTACAATGAAAAAGAAAAAAGGAAAGAGGAATATAAAAAAGAAAGTATCACTAACAATTTGTTGTTTATACTGTACAGAGCACTGTATTCTGACTGGACTATGGATAACACTGAAATGTTTTCAATCACAATCATCCTCCAAGGATTCCTGTCCATTTATTTTCTCCTCAAATTACTGACAAATACATGAAACAGTTACTTGCTTACAAAAATAAAAAAATAAAATAAATTTTAAAAAACTAGGGGCCGGGAGTTTGGCCTAGTGGTAGAACGCTTGCCTAGCATGCACAAAGACCCAGGTTTGATTCCTCCAGTACCACATACATAAAAAAAGCTGGAAGTGGTGCTGTGGCTCAAGTGATAGAGTTCTAGCTTTGCAAAAAAAAAGTCCAAGGACAGTGCTCAGGCCCTGAGTTCAAGCCTCACGACTGACAAAAAAAATTAAATAAAGTAACTAAAGGAAAAAGGGCTTGGGTATGAGTTAAGAAACAGAGCATCTGTTTACTCAGTGAGAGGCCCTGAGTTCAAACCTCATCATTGTCCCAAAAAATACAGTCAAACTGAACTTTAAAAAAAAGCAAGTCATGTTCTTAACTTCAAATTTTCAAATAGGTTAAAACTGGAAAGACAAAAAAAGTCAAGTGGAACATAAAATTGTGGAACAAATCTTAATATTCAACAAAAAAGTCATGAAATGAAACCATATATATATGTATATATATATATATATATATATATATATAGAGAGAGAGAGAGAGAGAGAGAGAGAGAGAGAATGACACACTTTTAGGAGGAAAAACATATGTTAAAATTGGTTAAAGGTCATGGCCATAGATGCATCTGATTATATACTATATACACACATATATAAATATATTTGGAAATTTTACACATTCAGAAGGGAATATATGAAGTTTTCAAAAATCACACACAGAGAAGACCTAAATTAGATAACTAAAATGCCTGAAATAGTAAACAAATTTAAAATTTTTATCCAATAAACCAAAATACCTTTTTTCCAAGCACACATGTAGTTTTTATAAAAAATTGACTAAAGACCACATAATAACCCCCAGTAAATTATAAGGGGAAAGCATCATTTTATTGTCTCTCTTGATTTATCATAATAGAGCAGACACAGAAATTAGTAACAAAAACATTGACTAAGTCCATATATCTGTAAACAAAAATACACAGGGCTAAACTTGAAAAATTCTTCATTTTATTTGAAATGATTCTTTGTTTTACTTGAAAAAAAGTCAAGAAAATTGTATACACTTGTAAATTATATCAACATGAAATTTATAATTCTACATATAATTATTAAGAAAGAAGAGAAATCAAAACTTAATCACTCAAGTGTAACACTCTTTGGTACTGAAAAGTCTCTGTAGCTTTGAATCAGTACAGGAAGATGAATTCTCTTCATCAGACTCATTCCTCGTAGTGTTTACTTTCCATCCTTTCATCAAATCCCAATGATATGACTGATTTTGGCACCCCATTCTCATGCAGCCACATAACACTGGCTGCTAATTTCAGTTTCCCGCACTGCACTTTCTCCTATCCTCTTCCATGAGCTTCTCATGCCCAGTCAGCTGTACCAAAGCTTTGACAAACTCACCTGACTTGACTCCCTGCTCCCAGATAAGCAAGGTCTCCAAAGACCTGTCTCTTTTCATCCCTCTGTCCTAAGTCTTTATTTCCCCTCACTCACTCACTCTTGTCCCAGTATTGACATGGAATTATTTGTAATTAGTGAAATAAGATGTCTAGATACCACGTGTGTGAAGTTTTTTCCTTCATTTAAAAATTTAAAAGTATGTGAAATTTAAAAGAAATTAAAACAGGACTAAAGACTCTTTAGATAGATAGATAGATAGATAGATAGATAGATAGATAGATAGATAGATAGACAGACAGACAGATATGTAGAGATACTAGAGCATGAATGTTTGGCATGCAATATATTTTATATTTTTATATACATATATTATATAGAATACACATAGGGTCAAATGCTACATACATGTACATTGCAAGCATATGGGCATATGCCTATACATAAAACAAGGAGACAGACAGATATTTGCAAAATGACCAGTCTCCTTGCCCTGGGACTTTACAACCCAGTGAAGGAAAATAATAAAGCATATCATGTCTTATGATAATTCAAAGTGAGAGGGAGTGGAGGCCATCATTGGAGATTTAGATTTTGACTTTCTAAGGAATTACACTATTTTGAGAGCTCCTTTGACTCTGCCATTTTTCAGTTAATATATTTGTATATACATGCATGCCACCCAATGTACTTACTTATGAGTTTGTAAACTTAATAGAGCTTCTGCATATAATGGAAAACATCGATTCTTTGTCTCTCTAGGCCTGATTTACTTCACTTAATGGACTTTTCTCCGAGTCTTTCTATTTCTTGGCACATGCTACAATATCATTCTTTCTAATGGAAGACAAGAAGGGAAATGCAGAAAAGAATCCAATGTAAATCCTACAAAGTTAAGAAGAGTGAGGAAAGAGGTGGGAAGGGAAAAAGGATAGGTAAGAATGTTAAAACAAGTGACATCAAGATATATTGTATCCATAAACAGCTTTGTTAACTAGCAGCCCCTTTACATAACATAAAGATAATTATAAAAGTTTGCAAAATAACATAGAGTTTAAATCTGACTTCCGTCAAGAACATGGAGACAATGTCATCATTCTTTCTCATTTAGAGACTATGTTGTCAGGCCTTGCACTGAAATCCTCCTGTCCCAGCCAGTGCTAGAGGTAAGAGGCACATCGGCCTACCTACCATTATTCCTCAGCCAACCAATACTAGAATTCACTTTCTCTTCGCCTCCAGCCTCAACAGAGTAGCTGCTAATTTGTTTAACTTAGTAACTTCTCATGTCCATGTAATCTGCTTCCCTCCTTACCTCCTCCCTCAGATCCCACTCATAACTGTCCCCTTGCAAGAGTCCCCCGAGCCCAATGACCAGAGCTGACTTCTGTCACCTGTATCTCGTTATGTATTGTCATCACCTTTCCTGAGCACTTTGAACACTGCCAGGTACTCTTTATGCTAGAATAGGAAAGGACAATCTCCCATTACTTGTGTTTGGGGACTAAGAAGTTTATGAATGATAAGATAAAGTATAAATTGTCAAGGCTACTCTATAAAATCCCACATCTGGTATGACAAAATGCTGCATGAAACCTCCTGGAAATGGGGGGCAGTTTCACTGGGTAGTTGTTACAGCCTTGGCTTTCTCATCCATCACACAGCATGAACAATTCTACTTCCCAGTACTGTTCAGAGGTCACCCAGTGGAATCAGGCACTAAGCTTGTGTCTCAAATACAAAACCTATGATACACATTTCTGTCACTACCAATACTTCTAATGGAAAGCTCGTCTTCTGCTTTCTTTCTTGGTAATAGATCCCTAAGTTCAGATTCCCAGAGCCACTTCAAATCCCTTCCCCTACCCTTTCCTACACTCATGTTTACAAAACATGAGTTACACTTCATGTATACTCACTGGGGAAAAAAATGCTAGCATCACCTCAACTTCTGTGTAATTTGGGGAATGCTTCTGACCTACTGGTACAGAGATGGGAGAGAAATGTAGACAGTGATGCAGGTTTCACAGTGAGCATCCAGAACTGTTCATTTCTGCCTTTCCCAGATGAACCATTAAGTAACAGCTGGCTCAGCTGCATCTGTGAAAAACCACAGGTCAAATGTCAAGGACATTTTCCAGATGCTAATGTTCAGTCCCCTCAAAGCCCCAAGCTCACTTTTCCTCACTGGTCTCCAATCAACTGAATGAACTTTCCAGTCATTCCGAGGAACCAGGAGAGCCCTTACGACCCTGAGGAGACTTTAGAGAAATGAAACAGAGAACATACTTTGCGCCCAGCATGGTAATACTTACCTAGCAGCATTCACCTGCGTCTCAGCTACTCTAGAGGCTGTGGCAAGGGGACCATGCAAGCACAGGAGTTTGGAACCAGACTAAGCAAACAGATAAAGACTCCATCTCAAACAAAAAGAAAATATTCTTTTCTCAGGGAGAACTTGCCCAAAGGAGTATGTGTTGGTAAAGCTGAATCTCAGTCCTCTGCAAGTGGTTTCTTAATATAAATGAAAATATAGCAGCAAATGTATCAGGTCCTTCTTTTTCCTGTGAATTTGAATAGGTAA
Organism: Megascapheus bottae; assembly: GCF_031878675.1. Lineage (NCBI taxonomy): Eukaryota > Metazoa > Chordata > Mammalia > Rodentia > Geomyidae > Megascapheus > Megascapheus bottae. The sequence continues at coordinate 23,654,964 of NC_143534.1, read as the reverse complement.
AAACTTACAAGTCCCACTAGAGAAGCTACAAATTAGTCCCCTCACCTGTATATGATCAGAGCCTTTAACTGATGGAGTTCTGGGGTTGCCAGTAGAAGGGACAAAATCTCATTCTAACCTTGAGTCTTTACAACACTAAGATGCTAAAAATACATCAGTATTGTGTTATGTAACATCAGTATTATGTTATGTCTGTCACTGTAGATGCAAGCTCCTTTACAAACCAATGACTTTCCTATGCACTGAAAGTCACATCAGTCCTTACACACGACAAGGACTGGTTTTCACACGACTATGTGGATATGCCTGAGTATGAAAAGCAGAGTTTCTCCAACACTCTACCTCCCACCCCTTGTGTGTGGTTCAACCTTGGAGAGAGGAGACAGTTGTGTCTTTAGCTTTGGAGTCACAAGTAAAATGTGATCATGTCATTCATGGTGGAACAGAAAAGGTCAAAGGTCAAAACCAGCAATAGCAAGCTGGGTGGCTCCTGTCTGTAATCCTAGCTACTCAGGAGGCTGAGATCTGAGGATCATAGTTTGAAGCCCACCCAGACAGAAAAGTGTATGAGATTCCAATTCACCAGCAATAAGCTAGGAAGAGGAAGTATGTCTCAAGTGATAGAACAACAGCAAAAAAAAAAGCTTGAGCTTGAGGCCCTGAGTTCAAACTCTAGTACCAGCTCACACACACACACACACAAAGTGAAAACAGCAAAACCATAGGGCTGAAATTACTATATAATATCTCTGGTGGGTGGAACAGGACAGGACTGGGCAGGAGTAAGAGCTTACAGGTAGAATACTTATCTACCTTTCCCATTCAATCCCAGCATCCTTCTCCCTCCCCAAAAGACTTTCATAAGAGCATTCCACACCTTTTGCAAGCTTTCTTTGTAAATGATCTATTGGAAAGATGAAATTGTAAGTGACTTGAAGCTGGAAGGTTTTTTTTCCCATGCTCCTAATTAACATAGACTCCCATTGCCCCTGCAGAGTCCTGTGTGTGAAATGCACAGTTTAACCCACTGTGAACTGCCCATGATCAAGGTGATCCAAAGGCAGAAAGTCACTAATAATTTGTTACATGGGCCAGAAAAGTGAATGCATAGCAAAGAAGCAGAAAAAGGAAAGAGAAAATCACCTAAGCAATAGTATTTCCAGGTTTGGTTCAGCAGCTGTAACAATGAGTATAACAAGCACCAGGCCTTGTTATTTTCAGCCACCTCTAATCTCACACCTGTTGATACTCATTAATCCTTAATGTCTCATAGCATTTCCATAATTTCCATGGAAGGGGGGCATTTTTTCCCTCACCTTAGTAATTAACTGTGCTGCTGAAGACAAAACTAGCCAGTATCTGGGACTGATAAGCAGGAGGAGGTTAGGAGGGGGAGACCCAGGCGAGACATGGGGTGGGGATGAGGTGTTTGGATTGCCTCCAGGAAAGAAAGGCCTTTTCCACCCATTAGCCCTGGAGCCTGCCACTCAACAGCCTTTCTTGCCAAGCCTAGAATCTTAAAACCTTATCACCACTGAAGTGTGTTTTTTTTTTATTACAAGCTTGATAGTATTGAAAGAAAAGTTACATTCTTGTTATTTAATTTTTTCTCCCTAGAAATCTAACCCCCAGTTACCAATAGTAATCATGTTCAGTACAAGGTCCAAATAAGTGGAATTGAAAAGTGAAAATGGATCACTCAGTCTAGCAAATACTTGTGAATTTATACACAACTCTTGTGTATATAATCATATATGAAGATATTCACATCCTCACAGGTGATTTTTTTAGGAAGAGGAATAAAGCTATAATAAAAGTTATTCCTACAATGCATTTCTTGCAATTATTGTTGATCACCAGAAGTTTTAAGAATCTACTATGCTACAAGGTTCCTTGTAGATGGATGGATGACAGAGATGATACATAATACGTATGTGTGTAGGTAGGTAGGTATTTCACTTTGTTATCTGATATATTGGATATATGCATATTTGGTTATTTGAAATTGGATAGGAAAGGGGGGAAAACAAGATGAGGGTGGAGGTGGGGGGAGGGAAATGGGGACCAAGACATGAGAAAGGGTATCAATGTATGTGAAGTAATACACCTTCCATCTGGCGAATGCAATGTAACCCTTCTATTAATTACAATAAAAAATAATTGAAAAAATGAGAAAAGTAGGGGCCAGGAGTTTGGCCTAGTGGTAGAGTGCTTGCCTAGCATGCACAAAGACCTGGGTTTGGTTCCTCGGTACCACATACATAGAAAAAAGCCAGAAGTGGTGCTGAGCCTCAAGTGGTAGAGCTCTAGCCTTGAGAAAGTCCAAGGATAGGGCTCAGGCCCTGAGCTCAAGCCCAGGACTGGCAAAAAATGAGAAAAGTATGGAATATTTTAATTAAAAGTTTCAAACTCAACTACCCATGTCTTAGCATACCTGTAATCCCACAACTCAAGACACTGAGGTAAGAGTGTTGGAAGTTCTAGGCCAGCGTGGGGTACATAGTGAAACTCTGTCTCTGGAAAAGCACACTTCCATAAAAATGATACACCACTCAGTAAGAAATGCAGGTTAATCTCATATTGTTATTGTATCTGACTTTGTTACCTGGTATATTGTATATACATTTATTTGTTTATTTGAAATAGGAAAGGGAAGGTGGGGAAAACAAGATGATTGGGAGGGAGTGTGGAGAGGGAAATGGGGACAAAAACATGAGAAGAGGTATCAATGTGTGAGAAGTAATGCACCTACTATCTGGCAAATGTAACTGTAACCTCTCTATACATTACCCCAACAAGAAAGAAAGAAAGAAAGAAAGAAAGAAAGAAAGAAAGAAAGAAAGAAAGAAAGAAAGAAAGAAAGAAAAGAAAGAAAGAAAGAAAGAAAGAAAGAAAGAAAGAAAGAAAGAAAAGATATGCAGGCAAATCATTAAAGAAGTTGTCTTTCAGTTGCAGCATTAAAGAAGAGAATATGACCTGGCCATAGAAAATATATAGGATTAGCAGAAATTTATAATAGAACAAAACCTACATACATAAGGCCATATAGGATGACACTAAATGAAAGGACCTCCAGGATATAGAAACAAAAACCATATAATGAGTGATTGTTGTCCTTAATGTACTATGTTATCTCATCTTTTTTGCTGTCCCTTGATTATCTCATATTGTTACAGTATTTCACCTTGTTATCTGATATATTGGATATATGTGTATTTGGTTATTTGAAATCAGATAGGGAAAGGGGGAAAACAAGATGAGGGGCGGGGGTCAGGGAAGGGAAATGGGGACCAAGACATGAGAAAGGGTATCAATGTATGTGAAGTAATACACCTTATATCTGGCGAATATAATGTAACCCTTCTATTAATTACAATAAAAAATATTAGTGTACATGAATGACATCCACAAATAGACAATAGAAGGTAATTGGATGAATGCTAGGCATCTCACTCAGCCTAACGATTCTACTCAAGGAATGCTGTCTGTAACAACTGCACACTGTACCATGTTTAAGAGCATTCTTAGCAAGACTGTGAGTATAGTAAGATTCATCCTCAAAGCCCTAGAATCCATCCCTAGCACTAGAAAAAAATTATAAAAAAATGTTTAGTAGCATCATACAAATTAGAAAAGAGGAGAATTGTAATAAAAGTGTGTAAAGTTAGGTTAAATTCAAATTCTTAAATACTGTGAGGTCGTTTGGTTACAGCTCAAAGGTAGAGCACTTGTTTAGCATGTACAAATTCCTGGGCTCTAGCTTAGGAATACACACACACACACACACACACACACACACACACACACACACATGTTCACGTGGCATTTACTGTAATCTTACGCAGAAGGCAGAGACTAGAGGATGGTAAATTCAAGCCCAATCTAGGCAACTTAGTGACAGCCCCTTTCAACAAATAAAATAAGATTATAAATAAATTGGGGTGGGGGAAGGAAACCAGGACAAAAACATGAGAAGGGGTATCAATGTGCAAGAAGTAATGTACCTACTACCTGACGAATGCAACTGTAACCCCTCTATATATTATCCTGACAATAAAAAAGAAAAATATATAAATAAATTTAAAATATGATATATTAAAATGCACAAATCTCCTTTTGTGGAAAAATAGCAAGTTAAAGAATCATAAAATATATAATATTAGTCGTATGCAATTTTGAACCTTGTGAAAATATATTGTATATTGTGCATATGACAGTGCTGGAATTTGAACCCAGAGCCACACCTCTAGCCCTTTTTATTTGTTTGTTAACTGGTATATTTTAGAAGAGGGTCTCTTCCTATGTGGAAGCCCATGTAATGTTCAACCCACCTACTTTTTGGCTTCATGTCATTCAGTTTCATTCATCTTTTCACCATGGCATTTTGTGGACTTTTGTGCTCAGACTGGTCTGGAGCTGTAATACTCCAACTTTAGCCTCTCACATAGCTTGGAATGAAAGGCATATGGGAAGGGTTGAGAAGGGGTCAACCAGCTTACCTCAAATCATGATCCTCCTATTCTCAGACTCCCAACTATCTAAGCCACGAGCCACTGATATTCAGTTTACCTTATTTTTATTTCTAGTTCACTTTTGATGATACTAGGGTTTGAATTCTGGACTTTTTAAATGCTACACAGGCACATAAGCCACACCCACAGCACTTTTTATTCCAGTATTACCTTTGCAAAAGCAAGGGTAACTCCTTGGTTAAATAGGAATAAAAAGTGGTGGCCATAACATGTGGCAGATAACAAGCATCCCATTATGATGTTTCCTGTTCCCATAGGGCCTCATGCCCTTCCTCAAATGTTTCTTTCTTTCTTTTTTTTTTTTTTTTTTTTTTTTGGCCAGTCCTGGGCTTAAGCTCAGGGCCTGAGCACTGTCCTTGGATTTTTCTCAAGGCTAAAATTCTACCACTTGAGCCTCAGCACCACTTCTGGCTTTTTCTAAGTATGTGGTACCAAGGAATCGAACCCAGGTCTTCGTGCATGCTAGGCAAGCACTCTACCACTAGGCCAAACTCCCAGCCCTCAAATGTTTCTTTCTACTCAAGTGCTTCTTCTTCCCATAATGCCCTGGGTACCCATTCAACCAATGGAAAGAACTGGGCTTGGTATATGCACAAGCCATTACACCATCAGTGCAAACGCAAGAGAAGATATATGAGGAGCCCCATACTATTAAAAATCACCCACCGAGGGAACTCCTCTAGATTCTTCTTCCTCTCCTGATGAAGTCTCGCTACTTCATTTTTCCCCACAGCTTTTTCACTTTCAAATATACTTACCTGAAACACGTTCTGCCTTTTAATTCTTTAATGTGTAGAGAAAATGAACCTGACTTTAGATGGTTTCAGCTTGAACTAGGTCCATCTTGGGTCCCTTCCCAGACCAAGTTCAAGCCCCATAACCAACAAAAAAGAAAAAAATAACCCTTATCTCTCCCTTCCCTTAGTTGACTTCCTGACTTCTTACCCACTGTCAAGCTCAAATGTCATCCACCATACAACAAATTAGACTCCTTGACACAAAAGGATACCTTTCTAGGGACACAGGTCCATTTTCTCTGCCCATTAAAGAATTAAAAGCCATGGGCATGTTTAAAGCAGACAAAACAAAATTATAGACTCTCGGTACAAGGGGCCTCAGGTCTGAGCGTGTCATAGAGTGCTCTTAGGGAGCAGTTATATAGTGTAGAGGCTTTTCGATGATTGCTTAATGGTTGTGTATGTACAGTACCAGATCTTCTCATAAGGTAACAGGAACCCAGAGCATTATGGGAAGAAGAAAGATTTGAGTGGGAACCCAAGACATTATCACACGAAGTATCATGATGATTCTTTCACATGTTTTTTGTCCCATGTTATGACCACCATATTTAAATCCCTATCTACCTAACCAAGAAGGCCTAACTCTCTCTCAAAAGTATGACCATCTGAAATTCTTCCTATTGTCCTTATAAACATTGAAATGAGCTACCTGTGAAATATTTAACATCTGCTCTGTGAATTCCATGAAATCAAAGAACATTTTCTGCTCACCCATCAACCAACCATCGTATAAACAGAACTCAAGGTTTGGTACGTTCATTCATGATATACTAGGACAAGGGAATGGAAGAAAGAGGGAAGGAGGGATAGAGGAAAGGAAAAAGAAAGGGGAGAGAAGGTAAAAGATGAGAGGACAGGATAGAAGGGGAGGGGAGAGGAGGATGGGACAGGGGGAAGTATGAGAGATGGGGGATAGAGTGAGCAGGAAGAAATAGAGAAGAAGGTAAGGAAGGATAGTTTTTATGAGGTTGCCATGGAGGCCAAGAGAAGCAGGGGGTGGAGATGGGACAAAGGCAAAGCAAGATTATACCCAAGATAACTTCAGCTTCATAAAACCTATATTGAAAAGAGCTTCGGGCTGGTTTCTACTGGCCTGTGCTCAGTTTTCCAGTGCTCTGTTATCTACAATTACTGATCTGTAATTATATATTTCCATCAGGAGCCTAGTTGCAGGAAGTCATGATTAAAGGTTCCTGCTAAATTGGCCCCTTGGGTATTAGTCATTATTTGAACACTCACTGTAACAAGGTTTGCAGTCGTGTATGCATGTATTTAACAAGGGGTGGGGGAATCATTCTATGTTAATGCCAAACATTAATTTGGTGAATGAAGCAATTAATTAAAGTGGATCAAACAGAGTTTTCAAAAATTGGACCCACCACACACACAATCACAATCATCAGCATGCATATCACTAACACTGGGCCTCACACTTATGGATGCAGGTGCATGCGCGTGCACGCACGCACGCATGCACTTCCACGCGCACACACACACACACACACACACACACACACACACACCACTAAATTTGTTAGTAACTCAGAATTGCTACTAACTTAATGAAGAAAAATATTTCTGAAGGGAAAAAATCTATTTTATATTTTGAAAAAAGTGATATAGGAGATGGTAATGATGAGGATGATAATAATGTTAAAAAGAGTTTAATGAGTACTTATGACATGCATGCACTAAATACACTTATTATCTTACTTTATCCTTAGAAGACCTCCTGAAATAAAGAATTCGTTACTCCATTTTCTCTGTTGAGAAATAAGATATTCTTACCCAAAGGCTATCTAATTTTAAAGCACACTACCTTTCAATGTCATGGGCTGTTCCTTGGTCCTCTTTAATTATTACACACACACACACACACACACACACACACACACACACACACACACGTAACTTACCGTTAAATTTTATAAATATATAGTGGAAACAGTATGTAAACTTTTACTCATTACTTAGTAAAAGCAGATTTACACTCTAAATTCTCCAGGTTGTAGAACAACTAACTTAATTTTTTCCTTCCAGGTTCAAATGTCAAGCAAATGGTGACACAAATATTTAGCCCAATTGGCTAATGGCAGTTATCCAAGAAAAATACCTTGCCCACAAAAACAAACATATTCTGAAAATTAAGGGGTTGAATAAAATCTATCAAGCAAATATCCCCCATAAACAGGCCACAGTTGCAATCCTAATATCAGACAAAATAGACTTCAAATTAAAACTAATGAGAAGAGACAAGGAAGGATATCATGTACTAATAATATTTGGGATCTCTCGTACAGGAGGATATTACAGTTCTAAGTATCTTTATACCAAATGCTAGAGCACCCAAATTCATCAAACTCTGCTTACTATAAAAACACATATAGATCCAAACACATTGATTGTTGGTTACTTTAACACATAATTGTCCACTCTGCATAGATCAACCCATCAAAGACTCAACAGAGAAACCTTAGAACTAAACAATTACATAGAGCAACTATGTAGACTTAACATCTACAGAAAACTTCAAACAGCAGCATCAGAACCAATGTTCTTCTCCGCACCTCCCAGAAAATTCTCCAAAGTAGATCATATTTTAGGTCATAAAGCAAAATCTGTGCAAATTCAGAAATATTCAAATTCTCCCTGTATTCTCTTGAACCACAATGGAATAAAATTAGAGCTCAACACCAAAAGCCACCATAGAAAATGCTATAATTCATGGAGACTGAACAATACATTTTTTTCATATATTTTTATTGTAATTAATAGAAGGGTTACATGATATTTGCCAGATAGATGGTGCATTAATTCACATACATTGATACCCTTTCACATGTCTTTGTCCCCATTTCCCTCCCCCCACCCCACCCCTCATCTTGTTTCCCCCCTTCCCTATCCAATTTCAAATAACCAAATACAAATATATCCGATATATCAGGTAACAAAGTGAGATACTGTAACAATATAAGATAACCAAGGGACAGCAAAAGAGATGAGAGATAACATAGTACATTAAGGACAACAATCACTCATTATATGGCTTATTGAACAATACATTTTAAATCATCACTGAGTCACTGAAGAGATTCTGAAGGGGAAGTCAAAGGTTTATGATATTTAATAAAAATTATTTTTGCCATGTAAAACACTGACTACTAATTAATTAATAAAAATTTTTAAAAGAAAGAAAAAAAAATTCCCATTTGTTCCTGGGACCTTGTATCTGATATCCTGTCTTTTTGATGGAGTCTTTAATTTCCTTGCAGTGATCAGTTCTCCTTGTGGTTTAATTAGATTCTCAAATCAGTTTGTTTGAGCAGGCAGAAAAGAGTACTGGGGCTGGGAGTTTGGCCTAGTGGTAGAGTGCTTGCCTAGCATGCACAAAGACCCAGGTTCAATTCCTCCATAACATATGCATAGAAAAAGCCAGAAGTGGTGCTGTGGCTCAAGTGGTAGAGCTCTAGCCTTGAGAAAGCCCAAGAGCGGTGCTCAGGCCCTGAGCTCAACCCAGGAGTGGCAAGAAAAAGTTCTACCTTACAAACTTGGAGTCTTTATACCTTCCACCCAGCCTCATTTATTGGGAGAGGAGATTTGCTTTGTGTGGTAGGGCAGGAAAGAGGTGGAGCTTGTGTATAGGCTCGATTCTGCCATGACTGGAATCAGTGGCTTTTCCCTGAGGACTAGCTCCTGCCACCCTCCTTTAGCTGCGCTTGGAGCCTCCCTCAGAGTTTATGGCCTGTCCAGTTATTGTTTTTTTTTCCAGTGAGAGTTCAATCTACAGTGGTAAATTTGTCTTTGTTCACTGCAGAGAGATGTGGTTTTCTCTCCCTTAGTCTGCCTCTGGTAGAACAATCTCCTGCCTAAGAACTTTGTCCCCCAGGTCAGAGCTGAGTCTCCCTGGGTGGAATTTTGTTTTGTTTTCTGGCAGAGATGTGTGGAGTTACCATGTCAGTTTCCTTTGCCCTCTTGAAAAGTGTTCACGCTTTGTGACCTGTGTTACCTGCCAGCAGCTCTGGCAAGCTCTGTGCCAGTATGAGAGATGGCATTCCTCTTGGTGGGGTAGTCACTCATGATGCTGGTCTCTGGGAGAGAATGAGAGGTATTCACACTTTCCCTTGGTGACTCAGATTATCTGTGATGTGACAAGTTGTCTCTACACCTGTCTGTGGTTGGAATGCAGATTCCCTTTCCAGGTGGCCAGAGTAAAGGGGAAGCCCACTTGCATGTTGTTTCTTCTGCTTTTGTTCTTCTTAAGCAGGTTACTTGTAATGTTCTTCTTTGGTATAAATCTACATAGAGTTATTACTTACTTGGTTTGACTCTAGATGCGGATAATTTGGTGGGGCCTTAAAACTCTACTTTTTCAGAAAGAGCTCTGTTAATTTTCCGCCATCTTCTTCTCTCTCTCCAAAAATTCTTTATATGACACATTTTCAGCTAAAATAACCACAGGTATGATTTTTTAAAAAGTGGAGATACAGCAATCTGTGTCTGGAAAAGGAGGCCAATTTCATACATTTTATATACATTTAGAGGCCACTCAGAAGGAAATTGCCTGTTTTCTATCACTAAACAAAAAATCAACCTGACAATTAAAAAAATAATTCAAGACCCTTGGTCAAGGGTCCTACATATCCATGATTTTCAAACAACCTTTATAGCCATAAACTACCCAATGATGATAGGTATCTTGAAATCAGATGGATTTTAAACTGGGTCATAGGTGGTTAATGTCTATAACCCTAGCTACTCAGAAGGCTGAGATATGAGAACCAAAGTTCAAAGCCTGTCAAGGGAAGGAAAGTCCACTTTCCTTCAATTATCACCAAAAAGACAAAGAGATGTAGCTCAAGTGGTAGAGTACCAACCTTGAGCAAAAAAAAAAAAAGCTAAAGGACAGCACACTAGCCCTGAGTTCAAGCCCAGGTACTGGCACACACAAAAAAAAATTTTAAAGCCCACAAGGCAGATGGCTAAACTGTCCTTGGATACCAACATAGAAAGCACTGTATAAGTGAAAGGAAATGTTCTTCTTTCTTTAAGTATAATTGGAGCAAGTAGCAATGAAGGGGGAAAAAGCACAATTAAATGGAGGCAAAATTTCCATGATTTTTCAAGTAGAGATTTCCTTTTTGCTGTTTCCCTTTTCATATTCCCTACTAGAAATAGCAAACTCTTACTTGAGAAATGAGAAACAGTGACCATAGTAACTACTTTTCTAATTCTAAAATACAGTGATCAGTAAGTACTTTCAATTCAGCAAACAATGATTTTATAGCCTCCCAAAATCATCTTCTAAAGCCTATACTTCACACAGTAAAGCAAAAAGCTTCAACAAAACAGGGAAAGTGATCATACAAGCAGATTTAGGTTATTTTTTTCCAACTTCTCCTTGTTAGTTACATGATTTTGATCAAGTTAACGATCTGTCTGAGGTTTAGCTTCTTTGTCTATAAAACACAGCATACACACACATCCCTGATTTAATAAATAGCAACACGTAGAATGACACTGAGCAGTTTGTGGTACTCTAGTCAATCCAAGGAATGGTTTTTAGAATATCACAGATACTATAATCCAGAACCAATGCAGTTTAGGATCAGATGGAAACTGATGTAGATTATTCTAGGACAACTCCTTTACTGGATGGAAAAGGAAATAGAATCTTACAACCTAAAAGGATCTTTTTCATACTTAAGGAGACAAGCACAGGTTTAAAATGACAGCCGATAAGTGGACAAGTTTGGAAGGTAGTCCTGAGATAGTAAGCTGGTCAGTGAACAGGACAAAGCAAGGGTTCCATGTATTTCTGGTAGAAGAATGACTTCATAGAAAGCCTCTGCCAATACAAACTGCATAGTCCTTAGTTTCTCAAGAGAACTCAAGGTCAGTCCATTGTTATTAACTTAGGCATTTGGCCACTTGGCTTTAAAAGAGGGGTTCTTTTTCTGGTGGCTTGATTCCAAATCCTCCCTTTCAGGGCCCCAGTTATAACAACTATGTAAAAATATAACTTATTTATTCCCAGAGCTGAATTTTATTCTTTTTTTTAAGTTGGCCTTAGTCTGAAGAAAGAATGGAGGATGAAGACAGACAATGGCCATTAAATTTATTTCCCACACAAATCATACCATTGACCATAGAATTATGGAATTTCATCTTGGACCTATTGCAATCTCCATCACTGCAGGAACCTCACTAGAAACATGAATGACCTCGTTATCTCATCCCTGAATATCTCTGGGTTCAGGTATTGTCAGTGTGACAACAAATTTATTCTGCTTGAGGATGTCTCTATTTCATAGAAAGATTAATTTTCCCCTAACACCTGCCTTCCTAAACTTTCTCCCAGTGGCTCTGATTTATCCCCTAGAGCTACAGCTTATACCCAGATGTGCTAGTCTTACTTTTTATTTTCCGTATTTTATTCTGTTTTTGGCATCTTGGGGATGTGGGAGCTGGCTGGATGGGAAGACACTATGTTTCCCAGGGCTAGCTAATTCCTAAGATAACGAACATCCTTCCTGAAAACAAGCCTTTCCTGTGTAAAAGAAAAACTCTTTCTGAGACCGCTCTCCAATCACCCCCTTCTCCTACCTCTTAAACACCAAGCCAAATTCCCTGCCTTAAATCAACCCAGGACCAGGTACCAGACAAGTAAGAACAGCCAGACAGCCCCCAGTGTCTTTAAAACCCACTGGGATTATTTGAACTATCCAATCTGTCTAACATAGGGAAAATACAGTCTAGCTGGGGTTTGCCCTCTCTCTCCTCTTCCCACCATCACTGGGCCCCATCCTCATGGGGCCAGTGTAAGGTGCCATGCCCTCCCTCCTTTCAGAAAACATCTGTAGTGAAAATGGTTTTTTCTTTCTTGTTCCTAATCTCAGGGCTTGAGCTCAAACAACTTAACATTTTCCCTCACTCAGTTTTTGTGCTCATGGCTGACACTCTTAACACTTGAGTTACACCTACAGTCTCTGGCTTTTTGCTGGCTGTTTTGGAGATGAAAGAGTTTTGCAGATTTCTCTACCCAGGCTAGCTTTGAACCTCAATGGTCCAAATCTCTGACTGCTGTGTAATTAGAATTTCAGATATGAGCTACCAGTGCCCAGCATGAAAACATTGTTTCAGTGGTAGAGCCCTCTCTTGTCATCACTCAGCCACTTTGATAAGTTGAAATGGATGGGCACAGTTCTTAAGCTAATTTACCACCAATTTAAAAGGAGTAGCCCTAAAACATCCAAATCTCTGTTCTGTGTCCTTCATCACCTCCCTCCAGGCTCACCTAGTATCTCTCTGTCCATCACATGTCTTCAATTACTCAGACATGGGGTCAGTCCTTCATACAGTCTGTGACTACATTAGAGCACAAGGGGATTTTAAGATCTTCAATCTAGCTATTACCCTTTTCAATAGCCATTTACACTGTTGACTAAAAGGAAGCTTTATTATTCCAAATCCCCTCAACCCTGCATCTCTGCCATCTTCTGCCGATTCCCCAGCTATTTCTTTTCATCATTGTCTGTTAAATTCGAGTTATCAATCTCCTTGCCTGGCATTCCTGAATTTGTGTAAGTGTCTTCTCTGTATTCATGCAGCTAAAGATAAATATTTTCAAACTTAGTAGACTCTGGAGCCTTCTCCTGAGACTTTTTCTTTCTATGGGTTACTTTTGATGCATGGTTCTTCACCTACTACAGATCTATTTAGCCAGATTAGTTCTTTTAATATTTCTTCCTCCAGATAACAAGTGCTTTGTGATGGTTGGCTATCATTTCATTATCTCAACTCAAACAAGAACAATTGAATTGTAATTCACAATGACCTCAAGTTTACAGCAATCCACTGCTCTCATGTTATACAAGGAAAACAGAGAGGAAGGTGAATTTGGCATTTTTTAATGCACTAATTCAGGCTCATAAGGATCATCTATTTTTCTTCTGAAACTCTCCAGTGACTTTAATAGCATTATAATCTCACAGTGTTGTGGATTATGATTAATTTGAATAATTTTGCCATCTACCAAATGCTTGACACTCCAACATTACTTTGTAATTAACAGTACACACGCCACTACACAATGTGAGAATGCTGTGACACCTCACCCTGTCCAGCTTGCGAAAGGCAGCTTCAGACTGCACAATGTAGGATACTGCCAAAAATGAAGCCGATCTCAAGTCCCAATATCCAGAACTCAATTACCCTACATCACAGCACAGTAGAACGCTGTATTCAATGACTTATCAAGAAGCCGTCCTGAGGAAGCAGAAGTAGATGGTTGTCACATGTTTGTGGAGAACTGAAGCCACCAACTCATCTTTCTTTCTGTCTCCGCCCTGGGATGTTTGCTTTACACTTCCAGGTATGGAGGTCACCATTCCTGCCGGAAAACACACCAGGGGTAAGCTAGATATTTATACGTAAAAGATTCAGCATGCCTTTCAAAATTCTTAGGCCTACACCTTTTGAACCGGAAAGACAACTCTCTAAAAGACAGCCTTCAACATGGGAAATAGGGTAACAAGCTTTCCCAGAGCTCTGAAAGTAGAATTTGCAGCCCTTGCTGTGCAGGGAGGACTGTGTGTTTTCTGACTTTACAGTAGAGCTGTGTACAACAGCTCCGTGCATTTTCTCACGGGCACAGTTTCAAAGCTGTTCTTTCCTAAGTGCCCCAAACCTGTTTACAACAGCGTCTCTCTCCTCTACAACACTTGTTACAGGTAGTTAAATGTGAATAATGACACAAAAAAAAGGAAAAGAAAAGAAATAAAACTAAATTCTCATTACTAAAGAAAAACTCAAGCTAGCCCTCTGGGGGAGACACTCACAAGGATTAATTATATTGTAGGCGTTGATATCTTTCTTCATTTCCCTTTCCAACAGTTTTGCAAATACATTTTTCCACAGTTTTTTTTTAAAGAAATGTAAGCACTCCCAAGTTCCACAGCCAGAAAAGCCTGACAGTCTCTGATAGCTAAATAATGGATGAAGCGCCACTGTTTACTTAGCAAGGGGAGAAAAAAAAGAGCGATAGAAAGGTCTAGATAAAGTGCAGGGATCTCACATCCTCTCATGCTGAACAATAGTGAGAAGAATAGCCTGGCTCCTTTTCTTTATTTTTTTTGTCTATGTACAAAATGTATATGGGAATACCAGTACAGTGTGAAGTTATCATTTCTTGCCTATAGCTGAAAGCAAATCTCTGTGTGGGTGTCACTGTTAACCTCAGATGTGGAGAAGACCTGGGATTCGAATGACTAAATATTTCCCTCGCAATGCCTCTAAAGAACATTCTCTAAGACACTGCATCATTTTCTCAAGCTAAAAAAAAAACAATCTTTCAGGAGCTGGGAGTTTGACCTAGTAGTAGAGTGTTTACCTAGCATACACAAAGATCCGGGTTCGATTCCTTGAGTCCACATATATAGAAAGAGCCAGAATTGGTGCTGTGGTTCAAATGATAGGGCTCTAGCCTTGAGGAAGCCCAAGGATTGTCAAAAAAAAAAAACCTTCCATTATTCCCACATATCATAGGAAAGCTTAATTAAAACAAGAAGTTACAATCCAAGAGAGGTTAAAGATTTTCTTTTCCATAAAGTTCAATATCTCATTACTGATTAATTCCCACACTTGTACTCCTTTGGTAGGGTCTACTCTTCTAAGTGAGTGATGCTGAAGGTTGCCCTGTCTCAATGTTTGGCTTCCTATAAATTCTCCCACAGTACCTGTCAGTGGTACCTGGAATTCCATCATTAGAGATTCACTCTTTTAGTTTTGGAAGCATTTTAATCCCTGGGGGTCCTATTAAAATGTGCCAATTCGGGGGGAAAAAAAGAATAACAGCATGAGAAGTTATTATTAACTGACAGCAAGGAGACCCTGGGGAATTGGACACAAGATAGAGCCCGAGGAATGCTAGAGGAAATCAGGACAGGAGGAGAGGGGGGTTAGATGGTAGCAAAATTATACTAGTTCTTCTGGGTCAAGTCTGCCACACCTCTGGTATTCCCTGTATTAAGGTAACTCCATTCATAGGTAGGCTGTTAAGTGTGAGGTAAACAAGTTGTAGTCACTTGTGCTATAGGAGAAAGACAAAACTAAAAAAACACATAAGGGTGTTTGTGGGAACTTTCACTTCAACTGAATATGCTTAATCAGGATATTATCCTTGTATTTCTTCCTCTGATACTCACATGGGTGCATCAACAGAGTTTGCACCTAAATCAAAGGACTCTATGTGCTATCTGTTATTCCTTCTTTGAAGAAAGCAACATGGAAGCTTTTATACATTCTTATTTTGCAAATTATATATTTGCATATACTGGGAGTGTTTTCTTAGAAAAGATAGAAGGGATCTAAAGTAATAAGGAAAAAGTCAGCAGAAGTGAAGAATAAGGAGGCTTTTGAAGAACACTTCCTGGATTTCTGGAAAATTCATCTTCGTCCACCAAGTAGTTGGCTTGTATCAGTAAGAAATGGTCCTAGAGCCAGATCTGTATCCCTCAGCAATGCTTCTGGCCTTCAAAGAGAATGTGAACTCTAGATGCTTCTTAAAACTCCAGAAAATATCACAACTCTATGTTACAGTTACATGGTAATTGATGTGAACGTATTCCTGGTGCATGCGTGTGTGTTTGTGTGTGTGTGTGTGTGTGTGTGTGTGTGTGTGTGTGTGTTTGTGTTAAAAAGATATGGATGCACAGTAAAAGCAATGGCAGTAGAAGACTGACTTCCCCTAGAAAGATAAATTATTTAAAGGTGTTATGCCTGTAGGGGGAAAGGAACTGATGGAGGCAGTTGTTTTTATAGTTTTCTGTGCTCCTGGAACAAAAAGTTATGGAAGCATTTTTCATGTTTTATTACTGTCACTGTTATTATTGCTGGGGTTTTTTTGTCTTTATGGTAAGTAGGTAGAAATGTTTGACCTAAACCCACATCCATGTTAAAGGACTTGACTGAACAATCAGTTGCTCATCAGGCTTGTCTGAACCCAAGGAATCAGGATGACTAGAAATGTTAGAACAAATAAAAGAAGAAAAGCCTTGGGAAGAAATTGCTGGGGGAACAAAGTGAAGAGCCTTTTATGAACTTGTAGACTTAAGAAGGAAGAGTCCCTTTATTTCTTTACATCTTACTTCAAATAGTATTTTCATTCTAAGTGAATGACTGTGTTTGTAATTAAGGATTATTGGTGACTATGTCATTCTAAACAGTTATATTTCTGTAAGGACAGCTTCCTGGCATTTCCTGCCAGTCTATGCAAGGAAAAGAGTATTTTTAAAATAAAAATAATACATTAAAGATGTTCAATGTTATAATATGTGTAAGAAGAACTGAGGGTTGTTTTTTTTTCTTTTTGTTATTGTCCTTAAGCCATTGTACAAAGGACTTGTCACTTAACAAAGCAGTTTACGAATGTAGTGTCCCTTCCCTACCCACCTCTTTCCTCAACTTATTCATTATTTTAGGATATAATTGGATTCATAAGCATATTCTGCCCTATTTCTCATCATTTCTACCTCTTTCCTCTGGATCCCACCCAACCCCTACCCCTTGCAAGTACTAGAACACTGGGTGTTTCATTTTGCTGAACTTTGACTTTACCTTTCAAAGGAATTGTGTTATTTGTATTCTCACTTGAATCTATCATAACATAGATAATACATTTATATATACTTGTATATTACTCAATGTACTTGCTTATAAATTATAAGCTAAATCTAGCTTCCATATATAGGAAAAAACCATGTATCCTTTGTCTCAGCAGACAGAACACTAGGCAAGGGCCAGAAGCATCAAGTGCTGAGTTCATGTCTGAACCAAAGGAAAAAATAAAGAAAAGAACTATGAGTTTGAAAGAATTATGACCATGTATAATGGTTCACTCTGTAACCAATAGATGAGAACGATTAATGAGCAGTTATCAAGTAGCAGGCACCATCCTTTACAACAGTGCTCTGAGGTAAGTGCTGTGTTAGAATGAAGGAAACTGAGTGCAAAAGTCAGCTGCCACCACTACATTGAAACACTGGAGGCAATTAACTTAAAAAGAGAAAAATGGTTATTTTGACATATAGTTCTGAAGGTGCCAGCCCAGAATAAAGTGACCTAATTCTTTGGGCCTTGAAGCTAGCAAAATCATAGTAAGAGCACATGGTAGGACAAAATGATTTACATCAGGAGGCAGGAAGCAGTGAGAGGAAGAGAAAATATCTTGGTCAAATAATCCCCTTGAGGATCCCAGGTCTTCTCCACATCTGAGGTTGCCCTTGGAAACCTAAGGAACTGCACAAAACTCCACATCATACCAATCTGGGAACTATGTCTTTTATACATGGACAGCAGATCACTTTTCATTTTTGACAGCACTGGGATTTGAACTCAGGGTTACAGGCAGTCTACTACCTGAAGCACGTTTCAGTGAATGTTAGAAAACATTCAACATATGTACTGTACCAGCAAAGCTCTCGGGATTCACTGACAGTTCCAATCATGCAGCAATTTGTTACCAGAAGCTATGGGAGGAAATGAGAAGATGTCGGTCAAAGGGTACAAAGTTTCAGTTAGACAGAAGGACTACATTTTAGGGATGCGTTATATAGTTAATAGCTATAGTTAACAAGAGGAATATAAATCTTTAGATTTAAAATTTTCTACCTCAAAGAAAAAAATGACAAGTATGTGAGGTGATGGATATGTTAATTAGATGACTTAAATCATTCTGTAAGTTATACATATATCAAAACATCACATCATACGCTATAAATATATAAATACTTGGCTATTAAAATTCACATAGCTGTGGTAGAGTATCTAAACCCACATCAACTTGAAACTGAACATGATTTTAACTACAAGGTCATTCCATAACCAGCCATTTATTCTTCCTTCTTTATCTTGGTCAGAGCTATGAAAATTACAGCCACTACCTGTAGGACATATTTTTTAACCTATTTGAAATAGGTGCAGCAGATTCCCAAAGAGACATCTGGGTACCTCTAAATTGAACCAATCTTAAGCAAGTAAAATAAAAAGTCAGCGAACTTGAGCAACCCATCCCAGTGGAGAAGCGAGTGCAAGGAAATATTCTGAGGTCATACAAGACAAGGCATCTTTGTTTGGGGGTCCAAAACACACTTCCCTAGTGAGCCTTTCAGGATAGACATAAATAATCCAGCCTGGAGAAAAGGTCACCACTAAGGCTAGAGTCGGGGTTAGCAGGGACAGCTTAAACACCAATTGCTCTGAAAATTTCCAACATCTCTTAAGTACCACAGGGAGGGTGGTGCTGAAAGTAGCTAAAACTAAACTTGTCACAGGAGGAGCCAACCTTGAACATTGGATTCCCTGCAGCAAGGGAAAGTGGGGAACAGACAAATGTGCTTCTTCTGGAACAGGAAATGGAGACCATGGGACATTGGGGAAGTCACATGACCACGGGGCAGCAGGCAGGAATCAATAGCACTGAGCAGACCCCAGGGAAATCAATGACCCCTAGACTTTTTGGCAGTTTAGCAAACTTGATTAACAGCACACGTGGGATTTGCCCTAGGCTGTGCAGGAAGCTACAGACTCTAAATTTCAGAGAATCAGAAGCTCTGAGCTGCACAGTGAAACTAATCTGCAGACAGCATGGTTCTTGGGCTGGGTTTCATGGCTCACATTTCAATCCCAGCTGTTCAGGAGGCATAGGTAGGAGGAGGTTGGTCTTAGGCCAGCCAAGATCAAAAGTGAAGGACCTATATGAAAAACAAATGAAAATATAAAAGGGCTCGCAGGTGTGGCTCAAGTGATAGAAAGTTTTGTCTAGGAGCTAAATTTCAACCCTAGTACAAAGAAGGAGGGAGAAATGGAGGAGGAGGAAAAAGAGATAGAGAAGGAGCAGGAGGGGAAAGGAGAAGAGGAAGGGCTGGAAGAAAAGATCTGGCTCCTAGTTAGGTGTCCTGGCAAAGGCAGGTCTTCTCTTTACTTCTGGAGTGATTTTAAGGGCCCGAGAACCAGTATCCCCTGATCTCAAGATCTGAAAGGATGCCATCTATTCTCCGGACTAAGGTGTTTCCTTTTTTTTCTGTTCACTTCTTTTTTATCTGTCTTAGTATCACAAATTGCAACATGCACAAAATTCACAGGGAATAGTATATAATAAATCCTCATGAATTTGTCACCCAATTTGAACATTTAGTGACTCATAACCAAACTTGTTCATTTCTATCTCCATCTCTCCTCCCCACTTTCTACACATACGCACTCCACTGCATTAGTATGGCGCAAATTCCACATAATAGGATTTTGTTTATAAATACTCCTGTTTGAACTCTCCAAAGGACTTCTTTTTGAAAACCTATACTATTGACACTCTTAAATAAATTAAACAATAGGCTCATTACTACCTTGGGTTTAGCTAGGTAAAGGATCTCTGAGTATAGAGAGACAGCATTTGAAAAGTCTATAACCAGCTGGGCATGGTGGCTCATGCCTGTAATACTTACTAGCTACTCGGGAGGCTAAGATCTGAGGACCAAGGTTCAAAGCCAGCCCTGGCACTAAAAGATCATGAGACTCTTATCTCAGAGGTGGTGCTGTGGCTCAAGGGCAGTAGCCTTGAGCTAAAGAGCTCAGGGACAGCGCCCAGGCCCAGAGTTCAAGTCCCACAATCTACCAAAACAAAAGTCTAAAACCTAAAAACAAAGGAAAATACTAAAAAGAACACACAAGAACTGTGCCACAGAGAAAAGGATAAAACTTACTATAATGGCAATACTATTACAAGGGAAGGAAAGAGAAAGGAACACGTTACTATTTCGTTGTCATTTTGTTTTCATTCCTTTGGGCAGTATTAGGGCTTGAACTCAGGGCCTCACTATTGCTAAGCGCGTGTCCTGACACTAAGCCATGTGCCCAGCCCTGATTCACACTGGTCATTTTTGCAATAGGTTCTCACCTTCTGCCTGGCCATGTACATAGGCACAGAGTCTGCCTAGTTCCTATTTTATGCTATCTTGTGTCCTATTGTAGCTGCAATGACAAGTGCATGTCATCATATTCAGCTTCTTCCACTGAGATACACCCTTGAGGATAGCTTTTCCCTTCTGATCTCAGCCTTACATTATAGCTAAGATGGCAGGGCTGTGTTCCAATGTCCAGCTATTGCTCTGAGCCAAAGCTGGCTTAGAACCATCTCAGCTTCACAAAGTAGCTAAGATTGCAGGCATAATTCACGGATGACCAGCTTCAGAAGAAATATTAAAAACAGACATGACTGAACACTTCCCATAATTAATACAAGACATCAAACCAGCAATTTAGGAAGCTTAGAAAATACCAAGAAAGATAAACACCCACAAAACTACAGATTGGCACATTATAGCCAAATTCCATAAAATAAAGGATAAGAAAAATAATCTTGGTTAAAAAAAACAGAGGGGAAGGAAAGCTTTACCTCCAAATAAAAATTACCACTAACTTTCCCAAGAAAACAAGCAAGCTAGAAGAGAATGGAGGGAAATATTTAAAATGTTAGGAGAAAAAAAAGAAAAAAGAAGAAACACTGTTAATCTAGAATTCTGTTCTCCGTGAAGTTACCTTTTTCAAGTGAAAAAAATGTTCTCACATAAAAATCAACAGAACTTGTTGTCAGTAGACCTGACTTACAAAAATAGTTTAGAATAAATTCTTTATTTTGCTCTACTCTCAAGATCCATGCAAACAACTAACTGTTTTACTGTAATTATATTTCACTCTGAATGATAACTATTTTCTGTGAATAAAGCATGGAAATGAAAAGGCAAAGAAAAAAGTTGAGGAGATCATAAAACTTACAGCAGAAATCAATGGGATTGAGACCAGAAAACCAGCCACAAGAAAGTCAACAAAACCCAAAGGTGATTCTTAGAAGCATCAATAAAATCAATAAACTTCTAGTCGGCTAAGAAAAAAAAATGACCCATATCATAATAAGAGAAGATCACTAGAGATCAAACAAAAAGAAAAAGACAATTTGAACTTAATTAATTATTTAGCATTCTTCCAAAGCAGAATAAAGGAATAATTTATACTAATCTTCCATAATCTCTTCTAGAAGCAGAGAAAAATGTTCCTAACTTACTCTATCAGGTCAGCATGACCCAAAGCAAAGTCATTATATGAAAGTTACAAACCAATATTTCTCATGAAAATGACTACAAAAAACTTAACAATTACTTAATAAATTAAATCCAACTTGGCATAGAAAAGAATCACATACCATGAGCAAGCAGTATTTATCACAGGTAAGCAAACTTGATTCAACATTCAAAATTCAGTTAATGTAATTCATGACATTGAAAAATCATAGTCATGCCAAGAGATGCAGAAAAAAATTTGACAAAATTCAAAAATCCATAATGAAAGCCTTCAACAAGCTAAAAATAGAAGGAAACTTCCTCTTTTGAGAAAACACAATCTACAAAATACCTGCAGCTAACATCATAATGGCGAGTAACTAAAAGTTTCCTTTCTTAAGATCAAGGATAAGGAATGGATAGTCCCTATTATTGGTCTTTAACAAAGAATAAAGGCAATAGAATGAAACAAAACTATTCTTTTCAATAAATGTCGCTGGGATAACTGGAATAAATGGAAAACACATGTGTAATGGTATCATATTACTGTTGAAAACAAATTCTAGCATAGACTTTACATACTTCACAAAACGAACTCAAAACGGATCATAAGTCACATGGTGGTGGCGCATGCCTGTAATTTCAGCTATTTAGGAGGTAGAGATTGGAAGTCTCACAGTTCAAGACCAGTTTATGAAAAAGAACTTTGAGAGACAACCTATCTCAACAGAAAAGTATATTGGTATGTAGCAACATCCCAGTTATGGACAGAACCATAAACAGTAGAGTCATAAAGTCAGCTCTGTGGGGGTCGGGTGGGGAGACATAGGGGAATGAGATCTTTGCCTGAAAAGTAATCAGAGAATATGAGCCTAGAGGCATAGCGCAAGCTTTGCTCATAGAGAACCTTCAAACATAAAGCCCTGAGTTTAAGCCTCATTTCCACAAAAAAAAAAGACCTAAATGTAGAATATATAGCCCTAAAACTCCTAAATGATAGCAGGGGAGAAAAAAAAATCTCTGCAACCTTAAGAATAGTTATCAGAGTACTACTCTGTGGCTCATGACTGTAAGCCTACCTACTCAGGAAGCTGAGCTCTGAGGATCCTGGTTTGAAGCCAGCCTGGACAGGAAAGTCCATGGGACACATATTTCCTATAAACTATTCAGGAAAAAAAAAAAGCTGGAAGTAGTACTGTGGCTCGAATGGTAGAGTGCTAGCCTTGGGCAAAAAGAAGCTCAGGGATAGTGCCCAGGTCCTGTGTTCAAGCCCCAGGACAGGTTAAAAAAAAGACTAGCGATCAGTTTTTAGACACAACACCAAAGGCATAATCCATAGTTTTATCAACAATAATTGATAAAAGAGCTATCAGGAAAATTATAAACTTTACTCGAAGCAATGAGAGGACCAAGATTTCCTCCCACAAATGAAGAGATTAACAAATTATGCTGTTTTATCAGCATAGAATTTTGTTCAATTCTAAAAACAAAGAAACTATGAAAGCATGACAAGACATGGAGGAAACTTAAATACACGTAACTTAATTGAAAGACATTCATCTGGAAAGCTACACAACGTAAAAGTCCAACTATATGGTATTACAGAGAAGGTAAAAAGATACCATAAAATATCAGTGGTTGCCAAGTGCTATGAGGGAAGGAGAGATTAGCTCCCTTTACTTACTAGTTGTCAAGATAATTAGTTATGTCACTAGTATTCTTGATTAGGCTATTAGTATTACATGATTTCATTCATTGATTTCTTCTTATTTGATATATTTAAATGGATTGCATTTCTGTCAGAACTGAGGTTGGCCTGTGTTTTTACCCATGATGGTTTCTTTAAGTTGTTGTCACTGGTTCATTTTGATAGTTCTGGGATTTGAGTTCCAGGCCTCACAGTTACTAGACAGATACTCTACTCGTTGAATTATGACCCTGCTCTTACGTTGGTTCATTTGGCTATAACCTTTGACACCTTAACAACTTGATCTATATTCCCTTCCCCAGATCTAAAATCAGCCATGAATCTAAGTAATGTTAGTTTTCCAAGTGTGAGAAATGACCTTTAAGAATCAGACCCTGCCTACTAAGAAGCATTCATTGACCAATCAACTCCGTGATCATTTCTGGACCCAGTACACAATTCAGCTGTTGCTGCTTCCAGAAAGAAAATCCTTTTTAAGTACATACCAAGTTTGGTGGTGTGGATTTTTACTGAACCCCCATGATTTTATGGGCCTGGTACTATGTTTCAAACCTAGAGCTTCCCCAAACCCTGACCTTCCCCAAAGCCTTCTCCACCAAATCTTTTCCTCTATTATATCAAAACCAGACACCTTGGGCTCTCACCTGACCATTGTAGCTTTTATAAATCAGTTTGTTATGTGACTAGCCATTCAAATTGGTGTGTTTGTGAGGAGATGGTCACTGGAAGTTTTTGGCTGCTTCTCTGTTCTCACACTCAATTTTCTCTGTGGTTATGTCACCAATTTTATAAGACTCATTTGTTTGGTCTGATTTTTTTCTCCTCTTTTTCTTTTAGAAATCACTTACTAAATTTAATTCGGATGGGCCATTTCACAAAATAAGGTTTCAAAATTGTATGCATATAACAAAATACACTCAGGGCAGTCTAGTCTATTCCTAGTCTAGTCTTCCCTTCTTCGCCCTCTTTAGGGAATCTTTGTTGGGTTTGGGTTTGGTATATATAAATGTACTTACTTATTCTATATGTAAACATTATATGAATGTAATATACAATGTGACTATGTAGATATCCTTACACATAATGTATATATGGTAGTAGATATAAGCATATATATTTTTGATATATGTAGTGCTTTTATCCTTCCTTTAAAGAATAAGATACAACCTTCTAGCATAGCATACTATATACAATATTCGTTTTTACCTTATTGTTTTCACTATATAAGCCATCCTAGGAACTGTTTATCGCTATTTATTTTCTTTATAGATATATAAAGTACTCATTGGTTTTCAACCATTGTACCTGTAATAATGGATGTTTGAGTTATACTTTTTGTCACTACAAATAACGACCCCATGGTCACACATGTATCATAGATACATTCTTTTACTTTCTTCCTGTCTTCCTTTTTGTTTTTCTTTTCTACTATTGTCTTTGTACCATTTCTAGAATACAAATGACCCTCAGAGAGATAGAGAGAGAGAGATTCACTTTTGGCTGGTCAGATAACCTAACTCAAAATATGCATTCAATTATTTGCTGAAATAATTAGTGAATCACTGATGTTTTTCCACATGGAATTAGACAGAATCAGAGCATTTTGCACAGAAAGGAAAATTCAACATTCAACTTTGAAGAGAAGTACTAGCAAAAGAAATGTAAAAAGGCTATAACCAGCTACTTGGTAATTGTGCCTTATCAAGAAACTCACAGATTAAAATGTGTTTATAAAATCACTGGATACTTTTCCGATAGAATGTAATTCATTAGAGGTTATTTTTTATTTGAAATGAGCAGAAATCAGCCATATTTTCCTTTTGGTAATCACTTAGGATAGTATAGGCTGCTATATTATTACAGTAACACAGACCTGCAAGGACTATAGCTAAGAAAACTTCAGAAGTCCTGATTTATTACAACTTTCTCTTCACTAAAGAATCAGAGGCCATTCAGAGTAACATCACAAACATAGCAAGTGGTACAAACTTTGATACTTCATTTCTTACTTCTTTAAGATTACTTCCCCAAATTCTTGAATATAGGCATTATGGCAAAAATATTTTTAAGCCAGGTACCAGTGTAATCCTAGCTATGCACGAGGCTGAGATCTGAGTATCAGTTCAAAGCCAGGCCAGATAGGAAAGTTCACAGGACACTTATACCCAATTAACCTGCAAAAGGCCAGAAGTGGAGCTGTAGTTCAAGTGGTTGAGTGCTAACCTTAAGCAAAAAAAAGCTCAGAAACAGTGCCCAGGCCCTGAGTTCAAGCCCCAGGACCAGCACAAAAATAAAGGAGAATTTACAAGTCATCTTCTTGTGCAGTGTGTGTGTGTGTGTGTGTGTGTGTGTGTGTGTGTGTGTGTGTGTGTGTGTACCGGTACTGAAGCTTGAACTCAGAGCCTCATGCTCTTACTCAGCTTTTATGCTTTTTACTCACAGCTGGTGCTCTACCACTTCAGCCATGACTCCAGTCCAACATTTTGATGGTTAACTGATCATAGAGTCTCTCAAGACTTTTCTGTTAAGACTGACTTCTAATCTTCACCAACCAAACAACGGACAAAGGCCTCATATCTAAAATATATCAACAACTCAAAAAATTGAATCGCTCCAAAACTAACCTCCAAAGTAACAACCATCCCATTAAAAAATGGGCCAAAGACTTAAAGAGAGTCTTCTCTGAAGAAGAAACAACAATGGCCTATAGACACATGAAGAAATGCTCAACATCTCTGGTCATAAAAGAAATGCAAATCAAAACAACTCTAAGATTCCACCTCACTCCAGTTAGAATGGCCAGGATCAGGAAAACGAATGACAACAGATGCTGGAGGGGATGTGGCCAGGAGGGATCACTACTACACTGTTGGTGGGAGTGCAAACTCATTCAACCACTATGGAAAGCAGTGTGGCAGTGCCTCAAAAGGCTAAACATAGAACTCCCCTATGACCCAGCAATTCCACTACTTGGCATTTACCCAACCATCCAGAAACAAGGACATACTAAACCCACTAGCACAACAATGTTCATTGCAGCACTATTCACCATAGCAAAGATATGGAACCAACCTAGATGTCCCTCAGTTGATTAGTAGATCAACAAGTTATGGTATTTGTACACAATGGAATTCTATGCTGCTGTCAGAAAGAATGACATCGCCCCATTTGTTAGGAAATGGAAAGACTTAGAAAAAATCATATTAAGTGAAGTAAGCCAGACTCAAAGGAACTTAGGCTCAATGGTTTCCCTCATTCGTCATAATCAGTAGAAACCTTGGGATCTACTAGCAGAGATTTGCAATAGAGCAAAATCTTGATACATAAGGCCATATAATGTGAAGCTAATTGAAAGGATCTCCAGGATATTGAAACAAAAGCTATATAATGAATGATTGTTGTCCTTAATGTACTATGTTGTCTCTCATCTCCTTTGCTGTCCCTTGGTTATCTCATATTGGTATAGTATCTCACTTTGTTATCTGATATATTGAATTTATTTGTATTTGGATATTTGAAATTTGATAGGGAAGGGGGGAAACCAAGACGGATGGGGGGTGTGGGGGGGGAGGGAAATGGGTACCAAGACATGTGAAAGGGTATCAATGTATGTGAATTAATGCACCTTCTATCTGGCAAATATCATGTAACCCTTTTACTAATTACAATAAAAAAATATAAAATAAAAAAAAAGACTTGCATTTCTTTTATGACCAGAGATGTTGAACATTTCTTCATGTGTCTATAGGCCATTGTTGTTTCTTCTTCAGAGAAGACTCTCTTTAAGTCTTTGGACCATTTTTTAATGGGATGGTTGTTACTTTGGAGGTTAGTTTTGGAGTGATTCAATTTTTTGAGTTGTTGATATATTTTAGATATGAGGCCTTTGTCCGTTGTTTGGTTGGTGAAGATCTTCTCCCACTCTGTAGGCTTCCTGATTAGTTTACTAGCTATGTCCTTTGCCATACAAAAGCTCTGCAGTTTAATGCAGTCCCACTTATCCAGCCTTTCTCTGATTTGTTGTGATTCTTGGTCCTTATTAAGAAAGTTTCGACCTGTGCCCAGGAGGCCTAGTGTATCTCCTATTCCTCCCTGTAGAGTTTTCAGTGTGTCAGCTTTTACCTCCAGGTCTTTGATCCATTTGGAGTTAATTCTAGTGCAAGGTGACAGCGAAGGATCCAGCTTTAGTTTTCTGCTGGTGCTTAACCAGTTCTGCCAGCACCACTTGTTGAAGAGGCTGTCTTTCTTCCATTCTATTTTTTTGGCTCCCTTGTCAAAGATTAGGTGGCCATAGGTCTGTGGTTTAATATCTGGGTCCTCAGTTCTATTCCATTGGTCTTCAGGCCTGTTCCTGTGCCAGTACCAAGCTGTTTTGAGAATTATAGCTCTGTAATAGAGTCTAAAGTTTGGAATTGAAATTCCTCCAGCGCTGTTCTTTCTGCTAAGAAGTGTTTTTGCTCTATGGGGTCTTTTATTATTCCATATGAAATTTTGGATTGCCTCTTCTATTTCTTTAAAGAATGTCATTGGGATGTTGATGGGTATTGCATTGAATTTGTAGATAGCTCTTGGCAAGATTGTCATTTTCACAATGTTGATTCTTCCAATCCAGGAGCATGGGAGGTTTTTCCATTTCCTTAGTTCGGCTTTAATTCTATCTGGCAAATATCATGTAACCCTTTTACTAATTACAATAAAAAATAAAAAAAATTAAAAAAGACTGACTTCTAACTGTGATCCTCAGATCACAGCCTCCTGAGTAGCTAGGATTAAAGGTGTGAGCTACCAGTGCCTAGCTTGTGGGGGGGGGGCATTTTAATGGGTTTCATAATGACAGTTTCAGGTATGCAAGCCACTTTATTTATATGAATGACAGAGAAGATAAGCAAGATTTTTCAATAATTAGAAAATGAAAATTAGGAAAGTGTATATATGTACGATAGTGTAGAAATGAGAAAGGTAGAACAGCTGATCAGAGTACCACTAACTTCAAAGGGGGACTAAACTGGGAAAACATTTCTGACCATTTTCCTCCAGCTGCAGGGTGCTGGCCAGATTTCTGATTCTTTTTGTTTGAATTCTCTCAAATGACCATTCCAAGACTCAGCTTGAACATGAGGTTTGCCCCCAAATCCCACTAATTCATAGGCATTCAGGAGCCATAGCTTTTGCTAGCCTGGCTGGGTTTAAATTCCATGGGATGTTTCTGCTATGGTGTTGTCATGGCAACTTTCACAGTTATAAATCTTGGCACTCTGGGGAAAGCTCCCATCACATGTAGGAGTGGGAAGAATATTCAGATGGACCAGGCCAGCCTTGGAAGTTTGGCAGGCCAATGGGGAAAGCATTGGAGGAGGTATGGGGATGGGAGAGAGAAAACGAGCACTCGAGTATTTTGTTAGTGTTCCTTCTAGAGATTGACATATTTAAATTGCTTCTCTATGGGAAATGGATCTCTATGCCCTGCTAAGCCTATCCTCTGACTGTCGCACCAAGTCCAAGCACCCTGGCTAAGACTCATATGACTTTCACAACCTCTTCCCTCTTTACTCCAGCCATTTTTCTGCAGTTCCTCAAAAATCTCTGTTTTATTCCCCCTATCAGCTCAGTGGGCTCCCAAATTTTGATTCCCTGTTATTCCCGCCAAATTTGGGCCTTCATTTGACTCCGGTTGCTTCTTTGACTTCTCTCTGTCTTTTCCTTCCAAAGTGCTCAAACTAATTCTCCTGTCATAGTAAGTCTAACTCGATGAATCTCAGCACACAATTTTCCTCACAATGGGGATTATTAGATGTGCCTGCTACACAACAGACCCTTCATCACTCTTTTGCCTTTCAAGGACCAGGAACTGTGGACCTAAAGACTCCTAGGATACAAGCATAGCTGTCCCTGAGTATGGGAATGCTCCATTACCCTGGATATGCACATTTGGCCATGTATTCAAAGGTAAGATAATCCATTTGGGGGTAAATGACCCCTTCAATATTTCTCCCCATTGGCACAGACTGCCCTCTGGCACTTAAGATCCTTGTCAGTCAGAATGAGGTGTGCACTATTGTGTCATTTCTTTCTCATCACTATTTCGTTACTGGAGTGTGAGAGCATTTGAGAAAGGGGCTTCACTGTCCCATCCCCAACTTGTTCTAGTTAACACCTTGTAAATTACAGAAACCGTAAGTCTTGGCTGGTAAATCAGTGAACTCACATTCTGAGAAAGCAATTGTGATCTGTAATGATCCCTCCTCCTGATTAATGAGTAAAAGATTTCACTGATAGCACAGGAACTT
This sequence comes from Megascapheus bottae, assembly GCF_031878675.1. Taxonomy (NCBI): domain Eukaryota; kingdom Metazoa; phylum Chordata; class Mammalia; order Rodentia; family Geomyidae; genus Megascapheus; species Megascapheus bottae. The sequence goes on along the minus strand of NC_143534.1, from coordinate 23,625,528 downwards.
TTCTAATTCCCTTTGGGGATTCTGTTCTTTTCCTCATTGCTGTCATAGTCAAGACCAAGTTAAGAGCATTTTCAGAGTTCCTGACCCTCCAGCCTTCTGTGCCACCTCCTTATACAAACAATGCCTAGTTAATGAACTTGTTACATGAGAAATTCTGTCAAAGCCACATTTTTTTTTCTATAGAGATAAGCAAAACACACACCCCCTCCCTTCCAGCTTCCTCAGTAGATAGCATGCAAGATGATGCTTCACTGAAACAGGGGAAGAGTTCTAGGTTAAGAAACTTCATGAAGTCACAAGTGTGGCAGTGCCAGCTAAGGAGGTTGTAATGTGGAGAAACCTTTTCAGGAAGAAGAGGTAAGTAGCAACCGCTGCCTAGATGCTAGTTTGAATGTGCTGTGCACTCCAAAGACCCATGTGGCCTACCATCATAATGCTTAGAGACAGTGGAAAAGAGGAGGGGCTTAATAGGAAGAACTCTCGGTTTCCCAACCATGGTGAACAGTCTTCCTCTATTATCCACTTCTTCCATAGTGTGCTGCGCTGCCCCAGGTCCAAAACAATGTCCTTTTAATAAAATGTATTATCTCAGATATTTTGTCCCAATGATAAAAAGCGGATCTCTACACATTGCCATATGAAGTTTATCTACAGATACAGTTAAAAATGGAATAATCTAGCCAGGGCAGTTCAGTGCATTTTAAACACAACAAACCCAAAGGGCCCAGGGAACTAAGCTTATAGTTCTCCATTCTTGTGATTCAGTATGGCACACTGCTAGAGATATGTAGCAATGCTAGTGCTGCTCTAGTGGAGGGTTCAAACCTCACAGGTCAAACAAAACCTCATCCCTCATGCCTCTCTGATCAAGGCTGCCAGAGAAAATGATGACAGAACAAAAACAAATCCTTAGAATACTCTTTCACAGTATCTGTCTCAAGACTGTAACTAAGACAGAAGCAAAAGGAAAAAAAGCAGCAAACCAAAAAGTTTTTTCCCCTTAGTTGAATCAGAAAATTCATGTTACAACCTAGATAAAGAGAATAGATTAGATACATATTCCCCCCTCCTTTGGACTTAAGACACTACTAAAATAAGACTCTTCATACCCTATTATGAAAAGACTTGGGGCAATCTAAAATACATGGAATGTTTTTTGAGAGATTTCACCTGAAGGAAGAATCAACCCTCTGAGGCAAGTACATCTAGAAAATGCTTCCCATTGTTGATAGAACACTTTTTCTTTTAATTTATATAAGGGTTTCTTTTATTTTCTACAACGTACACTTTGTATGGAAAAACAGGTGGCTTCAATTCAAGGATTCCAGAAAACCTTAGTCAAAGTCCCTACAAGAAGACCTCAGTGTAAGCCTGCAGCTCGCCCAGTCGGGCCTAGTGTTTAGGTTTCTATTATTTGATCTGATAGAAGCCTAACAACCAGTTAGAGCCTTATTCAGTAAAGGGTAAGAAGAAGCTGAGTACTGAGATAGGCTGAGATGCAGTTTGATTGGACATCTTGAAATCAAGAGAAAAGACAACTCCACTGACCTCCCAGGTTCTCTGCTCCTCTCCCATCCCCTGCCTCTACTCAAAGTTTAGAATGACATCTTTGAAAGAAGGAAGAGCAAAAAGGTCTGGGAAGTGGTCGGCTCTACTTTTCACTACCTGAAGGCACAGGTTCTTGGTGCCTGGAGAACATTTGAACCCAAATCACTAAATCAAAGTATTCTGTCCTCTCCATGTTCACAAAATCACCTGGCAGCAAATGACAGTATCCATGTACAAGAGATGTGTGCATGCTTTCAGCAATGTTATTCCATTTGGACCACGCGAGTTCTCCGAAGATTAGCAGAAAATTTTTGTATTTTAACAGCTGAAAAAATGATAGACAGCTGGACACTGGTGATTCATGCCTATAATCCTAGCTACTCAGGAAGCTAAAATCTGAGGATCAGATCACAGAGCCCGGGCAGGAAAATGTCTGTGCAATTCTCAACTCCAGTTAACCAGCAAAAAGCTACAAATGAAGGTATGGTTCAAGTGGCAACGCGCTGGCTTTGAATAAAATAAGCCAAGTGACAGTGTGTCGTTCTGAGTTCAAGCTTCAGAAAATAACAAAAGAAGAGAGGAAAGGAGGAGGGAAGGGGAAGCCTAGAGGAGGGGAGGGGAGAGAAACAAGGGAGGAAAGGGAGCGGTGAGAAGGGGGGCGGCTTGCTCAATATTGCCCGATAGGAGAAAATGCTAACTGAATTGGGTTTTCCATCTTATAATCAGTGCTCATTCATACCTCTCTAAGTATTTTAGATGAGTAGCTATTATACTACAAAGGAAAATCAATAGATTATTTATAGCAATGATGTAACAAAGAGTTACCCTCTTACTCTCGATACATTTATGCTGTGGTACACAGATAATTTGTTGTCAAATTCAATTTTTAAAAAAGGAAATAGTAAAAAAAAATAAAAATATGAAGTGGATGAGCCTCAAAAAAAAAAAAAAGGAAATAGTAGACTTGATCTATATCTTCCTAGAGCTCCCTTTCCATATAAAAATACAGGATACTGAAAGGCTGTTACAAGCTGTAATCATTCTGTACATTTGCTGTGATGTTAGGGAAAGGATAATGAGTTTCCAGATTTCATTCTAGGAATGGTCAGCTTCTAAGAGACCTCTGAAATGCCCAGGCTAGATGGAATCAGCAGCCTTTAATCAAAGAGGAACACATGCGAAGGTAGCAAACACAAGACTTTCTATCATTGATCAAGATGTACCTCATTCCAAATCAAAACAACTCTAAGATTCCACCTCACTCCAGTTAGAATGGCCAGGATCAGGAAAATAAATGACAACAGATGCTGGAGGGGATGTGGCCAGGAGGGATCACTACTACACTGTTGGTGGGAGTGCAAACTCGTTCAACCACTATGGAAAGCAGTGTGGCAGTGCCTCAAAAGACTAAACACAGAGCTCCCCTATGACCCAGCAATTCCACTACTTGGCATTTACCCAACCACCCAGAAACAAGGACATACTAAACCCACTAGCACAACAATGTTCATTGCAGCACTATTCACCATAGCAAAGATATGGAACCAACCTAGATGTCCCTCAGTTGATGAGTGGATCAACAAGTTGTGGTATTTGTACACAATGGAATTCTATGCAAAGAATGACATCGCCCCATTTGTTAGGAAATGGAAAGACTTAGAAAAAATCATATTAAGTGAAGTAAGCCAGACTCAAAGGAACTTAGGCTCAATGGTTTCCCTCATTCGTCATAATCAGTAGAAACCTTGGGCTCTACTAGCAGAGATTTGCAATAGAGCAAAATCTTGATACATAAGGCCATATAATGTGAAGCTAATTGAAAGGACCTCCAGGATATTGAAACAAAAGCCATATAATGAATGATTGTTGTCCTTAATGTACTATGTTGTCTCTCATCTCCTTTGCTGTTCCTTGGTTATACCTCATATTGGTATAGTATCTCACTTTGTTATCTGATATATTGAATTTATTTGTATTTGGATATTTGAAATTTGATAGGGAAGGGGGGAAAACCAAGACGGGTGGAGGGTGTGGGGGGGGGAGGGAAATGGGTATCAAGACATGTGAAAGGGTATCAATGTATGTGAATTAATGCACCTTCTATCTGGCAAATATCATGTAACCCTTTTACTAATTACAATAAAAAAAATTTAATAAAAAAAATTTAAAAAAAGATGTACCGCATTCATAAACTGCTTTCTTGTATGACAATTCTTTTATACAACTTCTTAAAGATAATAAAAGTTTATTTAAAAAAAATAACTATTAACACACATGATAGCTGAAAGTAGGAATCTGGCTGTTATCTGTGTGTTTTCCTCCCCCTTTTTCTTGTTTTCTTCTTTAGGTCCTAAGGATCATTTTCCCTTACATGCCCCATGAAAGGATTAGGAGAACAATACAGCTAAAGTTCCAAGCAAGATCCTCTGCTTGGAGTTTGTTGGAAATAGAAGGAGATGAAACAAGGCTTGGCGGTAGTCAGTGGGGATGTCCCACATAAAGAAACTCAAGTCCCCAGAGACCAGAGAAGATCAAATCTCTCTGAAACAAAAACAGGAAATGTGGAGAAAGGCCCCAAAAAGCATGGAAATCCCTGTCACCTGGGGTGACCAATATATGATGGGCCCCATACATGATGAGGATATTACCCAACTGGTGAGGAACTGTGGGGGAAAAAAATAGAGGGAACCATGACCTTGGAGTGTCAGACAACGTAGCATTGCTTTTGTCCCCAAGCAGGAATGATACCATGGCAGGGATGGGATCATCTTCTCTAGGAATATTGGAAAAAGTCAGAGATTCACAGCAATGTGAGCTTTGGTAAGAGATCTGAGTTCAAGTTCCTGTCTCACTGCTTAGCAGCTGTGTTGTCGGTCACAAGTGAGACTATATTTGAGACTCCTCTCCTGCTAGCAAGAGAAAGAATCATTCTTTTTTTAGGATTGATCTGTGTGAAAAGAAGACATGGAAAGTGAGCAAACTTAGAAGTCTCTCAGTGTGTATCATGATTGCCCTTCAGATGGCCTCATACCTCTGCTCCTGGAAGCTGAGCCCGTAAATAATGGCCAGGGTAAAATTATGATGGTATAAAAGGTCATTTCAATCTCCCCAGTTGTTATTCAATCTTCTCCTTGGAAATCATTTCATTATATTACAAACCCAGAATCTTTTAGAGAGCCAGAAAAACTACATTAAGTACTCTTAGGTGAAAATTAAACCTCTGTGCTTTTATTATTAAATCACCAGACTTGAATTTTGGAATAGAGTGTGTGCCTATTTCTACCAACCAGATTTTGCCAGCCAGAACCTTGACTGTATCCTGGCCACTCCTGCTTGCAAACTGTTTTGGGGTAGGTGTCAATTTTATGCTAGAAATGTCTCATTTGCTACCTCCTTTCCTGTCCCTCATGTGTGCTTGACCAGCTAAGAGTCCACAAACAGCTTCCAGGGGCCATGTAATGACCACCAGAGACAAGAGACAGAAGACAAAGGGCTCCTTCACGCCTCCCAACCAGCCTTCAGAAGGCTGAGTGAAGCCCCAGAGAGGCACCCAGCCCTGAGACAGACTTCTTCTTGCCCTCCTAGTCTCCCAGGAGGAGAAAAAGAAGGTATTGAAGGTGGGACTGCAGGTCTGAGGTAAGAACTTCTTTTAAAGCTCTGTGATTTGGATAAAGCAATTCAAATTTTCAGAGCCCCCATTTCTTTATTGGGCGAATAAATAAAATCATCCTATATCATTGGATGCTGGTAAGAATTAAATTGTTTTTTTTAATGTGCCTGAAAGATACCAGGAACACTGCAGTACAACAGTCATGGTAGTTTCGTTAACTCTCATTCCACACACTTCCACAAGGACTTAGCCTTCATTTCCTTCCCTTGCAGCCCAAATCCATTCCAAATGCAAGCAAAAAAAAAAAAAGCTCAACTACTTATATTGAACCAGACTCTCCACAAATTCACCTTGCTTGCTTTGTGCATCCTTCCAATTTCAAGGCAAAAAAAAAAAATGTTTTTTTGTCCCTGGCTACTTCTCTAAAAGAATCTGAAAGCTGATTCCTTTCCTTTGGCCTTCTGAAGGTCAGCCCTCTCCCAGCAACTGAAGAGGAAGGGGATGTGGCTGGCTTTTCCTATCTCACTTTGTGATTTCTTTTTTCCTGTTTAGGCCACAGAGAAAGGCTTTCTGAGAGAAGCAGAAGGAAGCATGTTCCTTTTTTATCATCCTCCATTGAATATTTATCAGGTGTTGGGTTCTATCTACCTGGGCAGTCAGCTGAGGGAATAAAAATAATATGCAGCACAGATAGAGCGCCCCCGACCACTGGAGGGTAGACTTTTTCCTATCGCAGCTGTGATTTCCCAGATGTGGCCTGTGTTCACAGCAGATGCCTGTCAAACCAGCCCCCAGTAAGTGGCAAGAGTGATCTCACTTCCTTTCCCTAAAGGTAACCGTTCTCATTACTCTCATTACTGAGCTGAATGAACCTTGGGTGCATAATAGAATTCTCTTTAAAATATTCATCATCTGACAGCTGATATTTCAGCCACATTTCACTTGAAGACTACATTGGGAGAAGGAGACTGTGCTGCAGTGCTCAATTAACTTAGTATTTTTGCTCACCTTCTGAAACGATGTTTCAGGTCCAAGTCATTAAAAATTCAAGGCCCCATGTAGCATGTTACTCTCTGGTGAGCTGTGTGTGGGACAGAGGTGGCCGCTAGTGCATATACAGACCTGCCTACAGCCATACCAGCAGTCTGAGAAATCAAGAATGATCCTGCCAGGATCAATAGAAATGATACTTGCCTTTCCTCCACCCTCCAGTCTCCCAGAAGACACCATTTTCTGGTGGTGGTGGGGGAGCATCAATATTGCTTGCTAAGCCTTCAATGAGTCTAATAAGGGAATAGGCCAACTTTCTTATGGTTTCCCGGGGCAGGGTGGGGGAAGCTTAGCTTGCAATCTGGCAAATAGGGAGAATTAGGAACAAATATTCACATGATCACCCCTGTTTTCCCATTTTCTTTTCTGAACTACTGTCTCCTCATCTGTAAAACACAAGAGTCCCCGTGGCAGGCTTGAGATTGGCTAAAACACAAGAGTCCCCGTGGCAGGCTTGAGATTGGCAGAGAGATGCATTGAACAGTACTTGCCGTGTCACTGATGTTAAATAAGTTACTTCTGATAACCTCGTCATGGGGCAACATAGGACCACAAACATGGTAGATGGACTACTGGCTGTCAGTCTGTCTGTCTCCCGTTCTAGAGAGGAAGCCAGCTCCTCTTTTACTTAGCTCTGTTCTCAATACTCAGTACGATTCTGGTACACAAAAAGCATTAAAACTTGTACATAATGATTCTAATTACATGCAATTTTTATTATTCTAATGACTAATTCATATATATTTAATATATGATAATCATCTATTATTAACTCTTTAAGAATTATAGCTTTGAGTATATAAGGATTATCATAGCTAGCCAGATACCAGTGGCTCACACCTATAATCCTAGCTACACAGGAGACTGAGATATGAAGATTGTGGTTCAAAGCCAGCCTGGGCAGAAAAGTCCATGAGACACTTATCTCCAATAAACCACTCAGAAAAAAGCAGAAGTGGCATTGTGGCTCAAGTGATAGAATGCTAGCCTTGAGAAAAAAAAAAGAGGCTCAGAGACAGTGCTCAGGATCTTAGTTTGAGCCCCAGCACTGGCAATAAAAGGAGAAGAAAAAAGAGGAGGAAGAGGAGGAGGAGAATAATGAAGAGGACGAGGAGGAGGAGGACTAGAAGGAGGAGAGGAAGAATTATCATAGCCAGGTTCTAGTGGCTTACATCTGTAATTCTAGCTACTCAAGGGGCTGAGACCTGAGGATTTTGGTTTCGACCAGTCCAGGCAAACAAGTCTAAAATACTCTTATCTCCAATTAACCAGCAAAAAGCTGGAAGTATATCTCAAGTTGTAGAGCTGAGACCTTGAGTAAAAAAACAAGCCAGAACATGAGGCCCTGGTACCAACACGTACCACACACACACACACACACACACACACACACACACACACACACACACACACACTTATCCTAAAGTAGGCACCAACTTGTTAGTGCCAATGTAATAATTTGTAAGGAAAATGTTAGCCAGAAACTGACAAAAATAAGTTGTTCTCTAATTCCTGTTTCTGCCATAGCCCTGGCCAACAGGAACTTGGTTTTAAAGACAAGCAACTGAAAACAGAGCCTAGCCCTTTAGATCCAGGTTAAAAACAAGCTTGGTAATTACATCCTAGTTGCTAATGGACTTTTGCCCATAGCCCCTAAACCATCCCATAATTTGAAAATCTTCGGTTTGTTTGTCATTTCTCAGTTTGCTAAGATTTGGTTTTGTCTCTGAATCCAAACCTTCAGAATTTTATTCAACCTGATCCAAACCACTCACATCTAGAAATAGGCCTTGAAATCTAGCCAACCTGAGGTTTTATGCAATATTTCCAGTACTTCTGCTTTCAAAATAAGGTGGTAGAAAGAAAACACTAGACAAGCCCTACTGTGGTATTCCAGAACTTTCCCAGTGCAGCCTGGGACATTTTGGTCTTCCTTGGAGAATTGTTGAAAGATATGACCAAGAAAAATAAAAAAATACGCGTTTAGTTTTGTTTAACATCTGATAGCTTATGTATAGCTAACATGATAAACTGTTATTTGACAGGTGGTATTGTTCAGTGTCAAATCATAGCCTTTACAGCCAAGCCATCTGGATTTAACCCATTGGTTTTGTTACCATTTGGTGATGTTGGGACATTATTTAAACTCTCCCTGACCTTTGCCTCAACTGAACATGGGAGCTACTTGCCTATCTCATGGGTAGGTGTCATGGTGGAATAGTGTTTGGCACATGGCATATGCCCAATAAACTTTTGTATTGTTATTAAGATGCTGCTGTCTCCTCCATGTGGATATAATTGTGTCTGTTGTCATGCATGTGTATTTCATAGACCCAAAGGGATTCCATTTCCTGTGGACTTGTTCATCCTGGCAGGGTGATAGGTGCCTATGGGATAATCCATAAACACCAGTGGAAGTTGAACTGATTTTATATCCTCAAGCTATCACATGCCAACTCAAAAGTCTACAATCACCTAGAGGTCAAGTCTAGCATCCCAACTTCCATTCCAGCTGTTTTACCTGGAGCCCACCAGGGCTGGTAACGGCATCTCATTGTCTAGTATTACAGGCACTACCTCCTCTACCTGAAATGTACATGCTTTTGTGTGTGATTTGCTATCTACATCCTACGTTCCCTTCAAATCCCATTCAGCCCACTGGAGTCAAGAGTCACTCTCCGACTCCCCAAGTTAGGCTATTGCCTTTGAATTCTCTCAGCTACTTCACCCGGCTGAGAGGTACAACACCTAACATCTCATCCCCACCCCTCTCTCTCACCATGGGGCTTGAACTCAGGGCCTGGACACAGTCCCTGGCCCCTTTTTCTCAAGACCAGTGCTCTACGGCTTTGAGCCACAGCTCCACTTCCAGTTTTCTGGTGGTTTATTGGAGCTAAGAGACTCATGGATTTTTCTGTCAGGTCTGACATTGAACCACGATTCTGGGATCTCAGCCTCCTGAGTAGCTAGACTTTGATGAGTCACCAATGCCCATCTTACCTTTTCTTTTTTTCCCCTTCCTTCCTTCCTTCTTTTCTTTTCTTTACTTCATTCCTTCCTTCCTTCTTGCTTTCTTGCTTTCATGACAGTACTGAGGCTTGAGCTTTTCTTGGCTCAAGTCTGCGTTCTAACTCTTGAGCCAAACCTCCATTTCTGGCTTTTGCCTGCTCGATGGAGCTTACAGTATCACAGACTTTTCTGCCTGGCCTGGCTTCAAACCATAATCCTCAGGTCTCCACCTCCTGAGTAGCTAGAATTACAAGAAAGAGCCACTAACACCCACAAGTTCAACTCCTTTGGCATCTCTCACATTTCAAGCTTAATTATTGCTGAAAATATCATTTGTGGTCTCATCCAAATTTTTTTTAGCTAATGATCTCCTTCATAGTTTAGAAATTCTGGAAGGCCATAGACATGGCCAGTCTACTCACTATTTCCAGCTCCAGAATAGCACCCAGTGTATGTTACATGTTCAATGTATTAGTTATCTATTCTTGTGTAACGAATCATCCCCAACTTGACTGCTGAAAACAAAAATAATCTCTCATTATCGCTCACAGTTTCTGTGGTCAGACATCAGGAACAGCTCGCCTGAAGCCTCTGGCTCAGGGGCTTCTTTGAGCTTGCACCCGTTGTCAGCTGGGGCCTGAGGGAATGGAAGACGCCACTGAGGCTGGAGGACCTGCTTCTGAGGCAGCTCACACACCATGCTGGCACATTCACACTGGCTGTTGGCAAGGTCCTGGGTGCTTCCCACACAGGGCTTCCCAGAGGACTTCTAGAATGTTCTCTTAGCAGCTCCCCCTCCCCTCCTTCCAAAAGAGGAATCCAAAAAACCAAAGCAGAAGCTGCAATGCCTTTTATGACTTCATTTTGGAAAGCAGTGTCTAGCTTACAGTCAATTGATAATTGCATAGTTTCTATGCTCTTTAAGGGAAATCATCTTAGCCTCTACTGTGCTTTGTGTCTCATAATCATTGAGATCCTTAACAGATAGAATAAATTGTAACAGATAGAATAAATTGCTGGTAAGAGTTACTATTTTCTTTTTTTTTTTTTTTTTTTGCCAGTCCTGGGCTTGAGCTCAAGGCCTGAGCACTGTCCTTGGACTTTCTCAAGGCTAGAGCTCTACCACTTGAGCCTCAGCACCACTTCCGGCTTTTTTTCTATGTATGTGGTACCGAGGAATCGAACCCGGGTCTTCATGCATGCTAGGCAAGCACTTTAACCACTAGGCCAAACTCCCGGCCCAAGAGTTACTATTTTCTTTCTGTTTAATGTGTTTGCTGTTGCTGCTGCTGTTATTGTTAGCATTATGGTTGGGGTTTTGTGAGACAGAAATTGGGTCTCCAGTTCTTCATCCTCCTGTCTAAGTTTTCTGTGATTACAGGCCCATGCCATCACACTTGCCCAAATATTATCAATATTTTCACAGTCAATGCTTCTTGTGTATCATAGTTTCATTAGTAGTTTTTTTGTCATGCAACTACTATATTCACCTGAATAATTGAAGAAATAGAATTCTCATTTTCAAAATCTTTAAGCAAGCTGGGAATTCTGATGGACACTGTCAGAAAGAAGTCAAAGATAATCTTCATTAGCTACAGAGCAGAACACTTTGCAATTTTCTTATTTAAGTGTTAGGGCCACATGTTTGAGGTTTTCATTTGCTTTTGTTGGCATAAACTCACTGTTTCTAGACCACCAGCACTCCTCAAGACAAAAATTAATTACTAGTTTTATAGTTTTATATGTATGTCTGAATGATAGGGATGCCAGATTGTTGCAAAATGAAAACACATCCAAATTTAATGAAGTTCAAAGGAAGAACTGTTTATTGTGGATTAAAGTCTAAACGATCTGTTGCTTGTAGTGCCTCAAATTATGACAGCTCATGTTAACAAGGGGAGTCCAGGCAAGCAATAAGGAGCATGGGAGAAAGTCCTACTGTAATTCTGAGCATTCATCAACAGTCCAGACAGACAAATAAAAGGCTCCTAGGTCTGTTGACACCAGCTGAGACCACAGACGATATACAGTACAGTGTAAGGCAGGGAGGGGCCCCTGGTAAGAAGGCATGAAGGTTGGTTCTGTCAGCTCATCTCACACCTGTAACAAGCAGGTGTCAACATGTTTGGAAGAACAGAGAACACTTTGTTCCTTTGGGGCACAGTTTTCTTGTTGCTGAATGTTCAGTAATATCACTGCATACTCTCAGAATGGTTAGAATGAAGGGCTCGAAGAATTTAAACTGTAAGACCACCAAAGAGACTGGTTTGTGTGTCACTTAAGACCCACAAGTACCACAGCAAACACGGCTGGAGACAAAGTCATTGAGCGTAATGTTTTCTGGAAAAGAAAGAACCAAACAGCATGTATTATTTAGCAGAAGTCTTTAGCTCATCTCTAAGGCTCTTTGGTATCTCTAGTTAAGCACATGTCTTTTTAAAAACGTTAAATGGGAAAAATCTGATTTTTCTTTTATTTTTGACACAAGGTTTCAGGACATAGTCCAAACTGGTCTCCAATCTGCCATCGTCTTGCCCACTTTCCTGATTTTTAAACCAATGGGTTTAAAACTAATTAGTTTGAAATTAATGTGGCGTGTGTGTGTGTGTGTGTGTGTGTGTTGATCCTGAGACTTGAAATCAGGGTGTGGGCACTGTCCCCAAGCAGGGCTAGCACTTGTCCACTTGAACCACACTCTACTTCCAGATTTTTGCTACTTCCTGCTTTTTGGTGCTTATTTGGGGATAAGAATCTAGCCGGGCATGGTGGCTCATGCCTTTAATCCTAGCTACTCAGGAGGCTGACATCTGAGGATCAAGATTCAAAGCCAGCCCATGCACAAAAGGACCTAAGACTCTTCTCTCCAATTAACCTCTAGAAAATGGGAAGTAATTAACCTCTAGAAAATGGGAAGTAAGGCTCGGCTCAAGGGTTGGGTGGTAGCCTTGAGCTGAAGAGCTCAGGGACAATGCCCATGCAGAGTTCAAGCCCCATGACTCCCCCCCCACACACACACACACAAAAAGAATCTCACAGAATTTTAGACTTTGATCCTCTCCTCAGATCATAGCCTCCTGAGTAAGTAGGATCACACGCATGTGCTTTCAAGGCCTAGATTAAACTCTTGTGTTTTAAATTAATACACAATGGTTACACATATTTATGGATACAGTGTGACATGTTACTATCTCTGTCACATCAGACTTTTATTGTTTCTTCATATTGGAAATAAAATCAAAATCCTTCAGAACACCTTAAAAACCACTTTTGCCCACTACACGATAGACCAACATCTAAACAACTAAACTATAATCTTTTTGTTCGTTACATCTCAACTTGGGCTAATTCTAAAGCTAAGTATTGCGCAATGACTGATGATTTGACATTTAGGTAAGTATTTTGCTGTTAATTTACTTTTGAATTCGTCCAAATACTGTATCACTTTGAATGAATTGCAGTTTGGTTATGTAGAAAGAATATTTGATTTCCAAGTCAGACAATCCAAGTCAAAATGTCAAGTTTTTCTGCTTATTTTCCATGTGATCATGAATAAATCACTGATGTTCTCAGTTTCAACTCACTTTCATCAATATGAAATAGTAGTCATCATCTTCATATTTTTTTTCTATATTCCACAGGGTTTCTGTGAAACAGTATGTCATTGGTGCATGTATTTGAAGGCCTCTGGCAAAGAGAAAATAGACACAAGAATGAGACTTTTAATTTTAAAAAGAAAGAAAGAAAACATTGTAAGCAAGTATGAGTATGTCAAAATAAAACCCTCTTATATAGCGAATAGGTGCTAGTCTTTTAAGATTCTTAAAAAGAATGAGATGTTAATATTTTCATCTTCCTTGGGGCCGGGAGTTTGGCCTAGTGATTAAAGTGCTTGCCTAGCATGCACAAAGACCCGGGTTCGATTCCTTGGTACCACGTATATAGAAAAAGCTGGAAGTGGTGCTGAGGCTCAAGTGGTAGAGCTCTAGCCTTGAGAAAGTCCAAGGACAGTGCTCAGGCCCTGAGCTCAAGCCCAGGACTGGCAAAAAAAAAAATATTTTCATCTTCCCCAGGAAGTACGATATTTTATCCACAGCCATCTGTGCTACCTTCTACCTCAACCACCATTAGCAGTATCACAAAACCAAGTTGTCAGAAACTAGTGGTTCACATCTGGAATCCTCATTGCTTAGGAGGCTGAGATCTGAGGATCACAGTTCAAAGTCAGCCTAGGATGAAAAGCCTATGAGATTCTTATTGACTAGCAAAAGGCTGGAAGTCGAGATATGGCCTAAAGTGGTAAAGCACCAACCTTGAATGAAAAAGCTAAAGTAGATTTTGAGCCCCTGAATTCAAGCCTCAGTATTGGCACCTAAAAGAAAACCAGAAGCAAAATTTTCATGTCAAATTATCTATCATGGACTTCATGCTTCTTCAATACTTTGATCATTAACACATTCCTAAAGTGAGTAGCAAAATTTTTTCTCAGAGCTGTGATCTAATTTCAGTACTCAGTGGCACAAAAAGAGGTTGTTTTCTAATCTCTTCCCTCCTCAATGTCTAAATAATTCGATGCAGCTTTTAAATGTATTAGAAACATGATTTTACTACCCTCCCCCCCCAAAAAAACCATAAAATGTTTTCAAGAGAAACATTAGGCCTGACATTTGATTCCCATGAATTAAGAACAGCTCAATAAAAACAGTCATCCTTTTGGGCATACCATCATATTAGCTCCACTTCAAAGACTGGTTTGATTACATGATGGCACTCTCTAACTTCTAATTCCCAATATAGGAGACGGGACTTGTTCTTCTTAAGATCGAATGTTCCACAGGAATCATGGCAAGCTTCTCTCACAGTCAAGCTGGCCAATACCTGCCCTTCACATTTTCCAGGCAAGTCACCTTTTCCATGGTCTGTGGCAATGAACAGACCATTTAACCTCAGAGGCAAATCCAAAGACAATATCCTCAAACCAAGCTGGGGCTGTAGTGAGGACGACCTGAAGAAGGAAGAGCCAGCACTGCCTCCTGTGTGTCTGGGGTCTGACAAACTAGGAAGTGCCTCAACCATCCTCAGAGACTCTTCTTGAAGTCATTTGCCAAAAACCCTTGCCAGGCTTGAAATCTCTGCTCTTGATGTTGGTAAAAGCCGGTGGAAAGAACCATAATTCAGAAAGTCATTACTCCAGATCCCTTAAATAGCTATCCACATAGTACATTCCTTTTAAAATTTAGTACTGAGGAAAAGTCTGCTTGTCCTGATGAATTTCCTCGGCTTTATTTTGGGGGGGCAAATAGATATATTGAGTAAATACACATTTATACATTGGTTATTTGGAAGCATACTTAATATCAAAATATCAAATCTCAATCTATAATTTCCAATCCATTCTTCCTCCTCACTCTATCAGTATTAACTTATTTTCTCCTAGTAGATGCAATCAGACACATGTAACATACACACAAATCAGCAGCAGCAGCAATTACATCCAAGTTAAGTAATTCCAGAAGTATACATTGCCAGTTCCAAACCTTTGCCAAATGCATCAAGAAGCATGACGACATAAGAACAATGATTACATTGTGGATTAATCTTCCCTGTCGTCTTCACAAACACAATTAGTTTACCTAATTCTGACTAGTTCCTATTCATTATTCAAAATTTTTCTGAGTTATCACCTCTGAAAAGCTTCTCAACTCATTAAAGATCCAGCCATCTCCTCAAAAGTTTGTCAGAACTCTGAGTACTCTCAACTATCTCTTGTGAGCTTCCTGAAAACAGGAATCATCTCGTCTCTGAAGACCTATGGAGCACATAGTGTAGCATCAAATAGTGGCATTAAACTGCTCACAGAATAACTATGAAAACCTTTATGACAATTCTCTTAATAATAAGAAGCTACTTTCCAAAGAAGATAATAGATCAGACACTGAAAATCTGGGTTTAGAACTTAAATCATTAAATAAACATACCCTGAAATAAACAAGCCCCTTTAAATAATAGTAAAATATCAATCACATTCTTTTTGGCAAAAGAGAATTGTCATGAATACTAAGTAGGGCACTCTTAAAATATTACTCAACTTACCAGCTGAACCTGGTCCCTTCTGCATTGAAGAAAAGGGAAGAAATGAGTAGAGAAAATGTTGCTTTAAGAATTATTATAAAAATTAGGCATTCTGCAGAAACTAAAATGAAGCTGGATTTCTTGACATGCATTGAGATTTAAGTATGTAATTTTGCCAAGTATAATCTAAACTCCAGTGCAGGATAACTCATGTGATCTTAACGCTAAACAAAAAAAACAGAAATCAGAAAGAGCCAATGGGTTGTAGGAAAGAGTTGACATGGTGCTATGATTAAAATGCAACATTCATGTTGAAATTTTGCTGTCATTTTAGTCATTATGAAGTGGGACTTCAGGAGGTGACCAGGCACAGAGGGTTCCTGCCTCATAGGAGGGGTTGACACACCTTCCTGAAAGAACTAGTTAATCTCCCTTTGCTCTTGACCCATCTGTGTCCTGCCATGTGAGGATCTAAACTGTCTCTCCTTCAGAAGGTGAGAACCCAGCTCACAAGGCACATTCTTAGAAGATGTCTAGAGCCTCTGCAAACACCACATCTTCTAGAACCTTGACTTTGAATTTATGAGACTCCAGAACTGTGAGCTAAAATAATGTCTGTTCTTTATAAATAGACTAAGGGGATGAGGAGTGTGATGTAGTGGTAGAGGGCTTGCCTAGCATGCATGAAGCCCATGCATGAAGTTCTTGGTACCACATACATAGAAAAGGCCAGAAGTGGTGCTGTAGCTCAAGTGGTAGAGCTAGCCTTGGGCAAAAAAAAAAGAAAAGAAAATCAACTAAGGGATAATAAAATATGTTACTGGGATGCTGAAACGAAGCACTTCCCCAAGCTTTTAATTTTAGATACCAAGAATCTCACTAGTCCCACACAATCACATAAACTGATATTTACCAAAGCATTCCCTACTATGTATAAAGACTCATATTGACTTTCTTTTCAATCTCATAACAACAATGTTCCCGAAGGAGTTCAAATCCACATCATAAGAAAAATAATGTTAAACAGATTATCTTGAGTTATCATGTTGTTAACGTTGGATGAGAATCCATCCAATGTATTCACCTTTGTTCAAGGATTAGAAGGGGCTGGAATCAGACTCATCTGAAATCTGTTAGAGGTGGGAGAATCAATATTCAGAGGCCAAGAACTGCCACTTCTCAGGAAAAAAAATAATACAATAAGTGGGAATAAATGAACAAAGCTTATGTCTACACACACACACACACACACACACACACTCACACACACACACAGAGCTGTAATTCTAGCTACTCAGGAGGCTTAGATCTGAGTACTGCAGTTCAAAGCCAGCTGGGGCAGGAATAAAAGTCTGTGAGCCTCTAACATCCAATTAACCAGACAAAGGCCAGGGTGGAGGTGTGGCTCAAGTGGGAAAGTGCTAGCCTTAAGCCAAAATGCTAACTGACTGAGAATGTAGCCTAGAAGTAGAGTGCTTGCCTTGAATGCATGAAACCCTGAGTCTGATACTACAGTACCACATACATAGAAAAAGCTGGAAGTGGTACTGTGGCTCAAATGGTAGAGCACTAGCCTTGAGAAAAAATCCCAACGACAGTGCTCAGGCCCTAAGTTCAAGCCTCAGGACTAGCAAAAATAATGTTAAGGGAAAATGTCCAGGCCCTAAATTTATATACTGGCATGAAAGAAAAACAAATTCTGTGTTTACTTTCTTTTGTCAAATGTCCAGTATTTCACACATGTAGACATATCTGGATGTATATGTGAAGGGAGAGGACCTTTAACTTAGCACATTTCTCTTATATAAAATCCCTAGAAGCATAAAAGATCAAGTGGGAAAGGGTGTTATGATTCATAGCACAAAGATTTCTCCTCCTATCTCAGAAACATAATAGTGAAATAACATACCCCTTGCACACTCTGTCTCTGAATGTATGGTCTTCTCTTTTCTCTTTATGTCTATTTCTCTTCCTTGCTCCCCTCATTTCACATTACCAGCCCTCTCTACCTAACCCCCACAGATACACATTTTTTAATCAAAAGGCTACACCTTTCTATATTAATCTACACAATGTTCTATAAGCAGAAAAAAAATCCAAACAACTTTGAAGAGCAGAACTAGCAGAATTAGATTTGGGGATATGCATGTAGACATATTTGTGACACATTTGTGCTTGTGTAAGCATTATGCACACATGTGTGCTGTGTATATGCATGCATTTTTGTGTCACAGATACTCATGTGCATGCGCTGAATAGAGAAAAGAAAAGAGAGAGCAAGAGAGACTGCCTATATACCTAAAGAATAAATGACTAAAATGGAATCCGCTCTGTTAATAACCAAACCACCAACTTCCCACAACAAAAGCAAAGTCAAATACAATTAGGGACAGAGGAATGCCTTTTCATCTGGGATATAAGGGAAGCATAAAACAAAAGGTAAGCAAGCTACGAAAACTAGATCGCTACCTCAATTTTTTCTTCTGTTTTTGCCAAATTCAAAATGCACTGCCTATAACATTGGCAGTTTACAATGGCAATTAACATCAATCCTAGGGTCTAATTAACCTCAATCAACAAGTCTAAGTAGGTTAATTAAATAGGATTTGGCTAGGCATAAAGCGCAAAAATACAGCTGTCTCATTTAAATATGATTTGGGAAGGAAAGTCACCATTTACCAAAGTTTTTCAATGTCTTTTCCAGCAGCAGAGTGCATTGGTGAGGGATGAGGTCGAAGGGGGTGACCATGCCACCAACAGACTGCCTCTTTGGGGGTATTTTTGGTAATAGCCGGCTACACATAACTCAGATCCTATCTCCTGACTACCTGTATTCATCTCAATCTAATCTTCTCGAAGCATCAACTCATCCCTTTGTTGTTTTCTTTGTGCCCACCTTATCCCTCCACTCCCTCCCTGACTGTGTAAATTCCTTCGAGGGTACAGAGCCTATTTGATTAATCCTGACTCCATAAAATCATCAAGCACAGTGCTTTGTGAGTAGTAAGTGCCCAATTAATTGTTCCTTTAATTGGATTTTCATCAAAAATGTGTGTTCTTTTTTCTCACTACATCCCAATCATAATTTGGATTCCTACATTTAAGGACAAGACAGTTCTGACCCTCTGTGGGATAGGAACTCAAAAGCTTCAGTGATTTGCTCTTACTGGGATTCTTCCTTCAGTACTTTCTTTGCTCCCCAGCAAACTTAGCCTCTGTGTCCACTGCCACCCATCCTGGCAGAGTCAACTAGGCCAGTTTGGACAATGGATTCATCAAAGGTCCTGACTGTATTACTTTCAAAAGTCCTTTTGAAAGTGATACAAGGGTTTCATGAATGGAAACCACTCTCTTGGTGTCATAAGGCTAAACCAGCCAGTTCTCATTCAGTACCAATCCAGCCCATTTTCCAAAGTCTATTGGATCGTACGGCTGAGTAAATACATGATTTTTTTTTATTAGACATATTTTAAGTTGTATACCAGCAGCTGGGCTTCTCAATCTCGGATGTAAATTTGTGAGAAGACAATCTGATTACTGATTGTCTGAAAGTAAATTTGAGAGCCTTTCTGGGCGTGAGGGCTGAGATCACTGAAACTAAGTTGAAAGGATCTTTAGAAATCAGCTAGTTCAGCCTTCTCAGCTTACACATGAGGAATCAGCAAGTGGACCAAGCCATGCCACCAGGAATAAAGACGCCAGCTGACTGACTTCAGCCCACAGCTGGTTGTCTGCCTCTTTGTTCCTGTGATTGGTCCAAAGTTGCTGACACTCCATCAGGAAAGCAAACGCGGTGTCACACAGCCTGCCCCTGCCCCAGTGTGTGCAGTGTCGCTGTCACCTGGGTGGAGCTCCCATCGGGCACTTGTTGCCATGCTTAATGTCATTTTAACTTTTATTTTTAGGTTTGAACACTAAGGCTCAATTATTTTCTTCTTCAAAGGTCTACATGTTTAACAACTGACCTAGAAAATCAGGCAAGTTAGACTAAAGATGACATAGGCAACCCAACACCTTGGCTCACTGACTCATTAGAAGCCAGTCATCCCTGGAGGAGTACAGCTCACTTGTTTTTCCTCAGCTGCTCCCTCTCCCTTCCCCTACCTCCTCTCTCATTCTCTCTTTCCCATCTCATCTTTTATCTGCTATACATTAAAGCTTGTTGTTTTCCTTTGTTTTTAAGGAGAATCCCTTCTAAAACTGTTCTTGTCATGTGACCCCTAAAACTCATCCTCCTGTCTTAATGTAGATGTGTGTTTACAATGATCTCGTCTTCTCCTCCTGCAGAATAGAGCTGAGTCACTATTTTCTGCCCCTCTCACCTGTGATGTCCACCTTGCCTACAGTAAGACCCTCCTTCATTGCCACAGCCCCTGACAAGCACCTCTTTCCCCAAGTCCACATATCCAAGTGATACTAGTGAATTCCTCTTCAAGAATGGTTTGACCATGAAATCCATAGTTCAGGTTCTGTCTAACAAAACCTTCTATGAAGGTAGAAGTGTTCCATAGATTCACCAAGTGAAAAAAAATCACATTTAGAAATATGCTTTTCACAGAAAGGGAGGTACGAAAATGGTGAACAAATGCAGCATTGGTATTCAATAGATGCTATGTTGAAAATGAACTATATAATTTCTGAGTGGAGGGGCTGGGAGTTTGCCTAGTGGTAGAGTGCTTGCCTAGCATGCACGAAGACCGGGGTTTGATTCCTGGGTATCACATACTTAGAAAAAAAGCCAGAAGTGGTGCTGAGGCTCAAGTGGTAGAGTTCTAGCCTTGAGAAAGTCCAAGGACGGTGCTCAGGCCCTGAGTTCAAGACCCAGAACTGGAAAAAATAATTTCTGAGTGGAGACAGGAGGAAAAACTGGAAGAGAGCAAGGGAAGGAAGGGATGATATTGTCCAGAAAGAAATGTACTCATTATCTGACTTATGACATGGTAACCTCATTGTACATCACCTGTATAATGACAATTTTAATTAAATAAAAATGCTTGTATCTATAGTTCTTTAGTTGAGATAAATGTCTCTCAAAAGCCTGAATGTTAAGGGCATGCTTGCCAGCCTTTGGCACTGTTGGGAGGTGATGGGACCTTTAAGTGGTAGGGCACAGGGGAGGAAGTTAGATCATTGGGGCATGTGGCCAGAGATATTGGAGAGACTGCAACTGGAGTGCCAATCTTCCAAATTTCTCTCTTCTCTCTTGTTTTTCTGTTGGTTATTCTGTGTCTCTTTGTCTGTCTGTCTGTCTGTCTGTCTGTCTCTCTGTGTGTCTCTGTCTCTCTCTGTGTCTCTCTCCCTCTCTCCCTCTCTCCCTCTCCCTCCCCCCACCTCTCTCTCTCTCTCTCTCTCTCTCTCTCTCTCTCTCTCTCTCTCTCTCTCTCTCTCTCTCTCTCTCTCTCTCTCTCTCTCTCTCTCTCTCTCCTAGCTACCATGAGGTGAGTTTCTTCTACCACATAGAGCGTAGATGGACACCTCTGAAATGATGAACCAAAGTAAATTCTTCCTCCTTCTAAACCGATCATTTGAGGTATTTTGTCTCAGTAGTGGAAAGCTCTATAATAGAGACTTTCTGAAGGATATACTAAAAGAAAATATTTAGCCATTTTCCCTGAAGAAAGAAATCAGGGGCTGGAAAACAAAAATAGATAGAAGACCTCATTTGATTATTTTTTGCCAGTCCTGGGGCTCAGACTTGGGGCCTGAGCACTGTCCTTGGGCTTTTCTCAAGGCTAGAAATCTACCACTTGAGCCACAGCACCACTTTCAGCTTTTCTTTGTATGTGGTACTGAGGAATTAAACCAAGGGCTTCATGCATGTTAGGTAAGTACTCTACAATTGGACCATGCTCCTGGCCCATCATTTGAATTTTTTACTATGCTGGTGTGATATCTAATCAAAAATGAATGAATTGTAAAATAGACTTAGAGGCTGAGATAGCTATAGACTTAAAGAATCCTACCACAAATCCTCAGAATTAAAAATGATTGTCATCCATCTCAAAATTATTTACAAATATCCCATGTATCTTCTTCAGTTTATTTCCACTTAGTCACTAAAAATCTAGTCTACAAAAATATTTATAAACGTTTATATGCATAATGAATTTAATAGTACATCTTCACTTAAAGTTAACTACTCACTCGTATACTTCATTTCAATAATTTAAAGATACATCTCTGTACTTCCATTAGGTTGCCAATTTTTATTTATTCATTATTCTTCAAAACATTTGTACAAGTTCATTTGTTATGTATGTTGGAGAAGAATAAGATACTGAACAATAAGTCAATATCCTATTAAAATGATTATGGCATATGTGGTTGAAATCTAAAAAGTTGCTTTTCTGTCAATGTTATTAAATTTGTGACCTGAAACATAGACCAAAACTACCAAGTATCAGGCTTTCAGCAAATTCTCATTAAGCTTTTATTGTATAAAACACAATGATATATCTAATGTGCACCCACAGAATTATTAAGAACATAATCCATGAAATTGGCTTCAGGTGAATAATAAGAAGAATGCAAAAGAAAACAAAAATGTAAAGAAAATTAGTATTTTTTCAGGTTGTAGTACTTAGAAAAATTTAGTCGAGACAATTTAAGCCTATATCAAAGAGAGGAGATTGTTTAATAAATAGATGACTAAGGTATCCAACATTCTTCAAGTAGGAAGCAGTTTACTATATTTATCTTGGCCATTTTACTTTGCTTACCTATGTACAAATTCAGTCATAGACTGTCTTAATTTGTAGCAAGTAACAGTACAGACACATTCCCCTTCTCCTTCCCTGCCTCTTCTCCTTTTCTTGCCCCAACTCTTTCTCTCATTCACTTTTTCACTTTAACCATCAAATAAATAAATCAACTGCAATGCTGCTTTTTTAAAAAAAAATTAGCCAATTTCTACAAATTCAATTCAATACCCATCAATATCCCAATGTCATTCTTTAAAGAAATAGAAGAGGCAATTCAAAATTTCATATGGAATAATAAAAGACCCAGTATAGCAAAAGCAATTCTCAGCAGAAAGAACAGTACAGAAGGAATTTCAATACCAAACTTTAGACTCTATTACAGAGCTATAGTGACCAAAATAGCTTGGTACTGGCACAAGAACAGGCCTGAGAACCAGTGGAATAGAACTGAGGACCCAGATATTAAACCACAGACCTATGGCCACCTAATCTTTGATAAGGGAGCCAAAAAAATAAAATGAAAGAAAAACAGCCTCTTCAACAAGTGGTGCTGGCAGAACTGAGTAAGCACCTATAGACAACTAAAGTTGGATCCTTCTTTGTCACCCTGCACCAGGATTAACTTCAAATGGATCAAAGACCTTGATGTAAAAGCAGATACACTGAAAACTTTACAAGAAGGAATAGAAATACACTAGGTCTTCTTGTCACAGGTTGAAACTTTCTTAATAAGGACCCAGAAACAAAACAAATCAGAGAAAGTCTGGAGAATTGGGACTGCATTAAACTGCAGAGCTTCTGCACGGCAAAGGACATAGCTAGCAAACTAACTAGAAAGCCTACAGAGTAGGAGAAGATCTTCACTAATCATACAACAGACAAAGGCCTCATATCTAAAATATATCAACAGCTCAAAAATTGAATCACTCCAAAACTAATCTCCAAAGAAACAACCATCCCATTAAAAGATGGACCAAGGACTTAGAGTCTTCTCTGAAGAAGAAATAAGAATGGCCTATGGACACATGAAGAAAGCTCAACATCTCTGGTCATAAAAGAAATGCAAATCAAAACAACTCTAAGATTCCACCTCACTCCAGTTAGAATTGCCAGGATCAAGAAATCTAATAACACCAGTTGCTGGCTGGGATGTGGCCAGGAGGGATCACTACTACACTGTTGGTGAGACTGCAAACTTGTTCAATCACTATGGAAAGCATTATGGCAGTTCCTCAATAGAGCTCCCCTATGACCCAGCAATTCCACTACTTGGCATTTATCCAATCATCCAGAAACAAGGACATAGTAAATCCACTAGCACAGTGATGTTCATTGCAGCATTATTCACCATAGCAAAGATAAGGAACCAACCCAGATGCCCCTCAGTTGATAAGTGGACCAACAAGATGTGGTATTTATACACAATGGAATTCTATGCTGCTGTCAGAAAGAACATCTCCCCATTTGTAAGGAAATGGAAAGACTTAGAAAAAGTCCTATTAAGTGAAGTAAGCCAGACTCAAAGGAACATAGCTCAATGGTTTCCCTCATGTGTCATAATTAGTAGAAACCTTGGACTCTCCTAACAGAGATTTGCAATAGAGCAAAACCTAGATACATAAGGCCATATAGGATGATGCTAAATGAAAGGACCTCCAGGATATAGAAACAAAAGCCTTATAATGAGTGATTGTTTTCCTTAATGTACTATCTTATCTCTCATCTCTTTTGCTGTCTCATCTCTTGGTTATCTCATATTGTTACAGTATTTCACCTTGTTATCTGATATATTGTATATATTTGTATTTGGTTATTTGAAATAGGATAGGGAAGGGGGGGGAAACAAGATGAGAGATGGGGGTAGGAGGAGGGAAATGGGGACCAAGACATGAGAAAGGGTATCAATGTTTGTGAAGTAATTCACCTTCTATCTTTTATATATAGTTTACCCCTTCTATTAATTACAACAAAAATATATGAAAAAAATAAAAATTTAGCCAAATACCAGTAGCTCATACCTATAACCCTAGCTGTAGGAGACTGAGATCTGAGAATTATGGCTTGAAAATAGCTTTGGTAGTAAGTCCATAAGATTCTTGTGTTGTCACTTCCAGCATCAGCCTTGAAAAATAGATCTAAGCCCCAGTATGGAGCAACAAAATTCAAGGATCCTCCATTGCACATTTTCTTACAGGCTTCTGCATGACTTCAGATCTATTTTGAAAAACAATTGCATATGCTGCAGACCAATCACATTTCCTTGTAGCAACAGAATTGCATCCCAAATTGGGCAATGTGTTTTCCTCTAAGTTGATAATGGAGAATATGTCTAACCCTGATGTAGGAAAGGATCCTTACTCCATTTTTCTATCAATATTTTAAGATCCCTTTGCTTCCTTTAGAGAGCTACACAACATACACCATGTTGCCATCCATGTCTCCCAAACAAGCCCCATGGGGAAGCATGAAGATGTCAACTGTCAAATTCCTCTTTGTTCCCACCAGGGCAAGAGGCACAACTAAGAAATGCCTTCAGTGACAGCCAGAAGCTGGGATGGCAGGAAGAATGTGAGAAATCCTTCAACCTTTCCATTGCATACAATTCTGTCCTTGTTGTTTCTATGGATTGGCGAAAGAAGTAACTCTTTTGCCAGAAATATTTCTATGGTATTGGGATGCTGGCTGTGAAGATGAGGATAGAAGGTGTCACATGCATAAGGCACCAAGTTCAGGCTAGTGAGAGTTTATTAGGAGCCTGCACCAAATGTGGGAGTGCAGAGCAAGAATTTGTGATGGAGTAAGATTAGATCAGGGAGGGCAAGGATGGCAAAGCAACCTCAGAACCTGTGGGGGAACTTCCCACCACCCCCTGGTCCACCATTACCTGGGTTATAGGTACGGACTTCTAGGGAGGGGCTGCCTGCAGTCCTGCTGGGAGAACAATGAGGGAGGGGCCCCAGTGCAGCCTCACATGGAGAGAATACAAGAGGATTCTAACTCGATTCAAAACCATTTTCTACTGTGCTCTGTCCAGCCTCAAGGCATTTCAGCCCCAACTCAGTGACTCCAATTGTGTGTGTGTTGGTTGAATTTTCTTAAGAGTCCACATGGTTTCCCCAAAACCTCTGAAGAAAAATCATCCCGAAGGTCTTGAAGTCTTTCCTTGGGGAGACCACTCTTTGAGGATTTGCTCTTGGTAAACCAATATGCCTTTGGCTAAAGAGAAACATAGCTCTCTCTAGTATCATATATACTACTTTTAATGGTTCTCAAACTCATTGTGTTTTGGTTATTTCAGTATTGCCATGGCTTTCTTGATCATGGGTGTGGCTCTTAGAACCAAGAGCAAGACACATTGGGATTCCATTTCCTTCTTGTTTCTACTAAACATTCCAAGTAGGTGCTTTCATGAGAAAGTAGCCAACAGAAGATTGAAATGGTCTTTACTGTCATCTGGGTGGAGATCCACACCCAGGACTAAGCCTTTCTGAAAATCCAGGCTGCATCATTCAGCTTAGGCTCAGGCTCTACTCTATGCAACATCTTCTCTTCTCTTCCAAATTCCCAGTCTGAAAGTGACTGACCAGAACTACACACAGTATTCTCAGACATCCAAGTCCACACTCAAGAAGTGAAAGGAACACGACACCGTGGCTGATGTTGGTAATTCTAGCTGTTGAGGAAGCAGAACTAAGAAGGATCACAGTTCAAAGCCAAATCAGGCAAAAAGTTCAGGTGATACAGGTCAACCAACAGAAAAACTGATTGTGGATGTATGTCCTTGTTATTCTAGTTATGCAGCAAGATTCCATAAGAAAACTGTGATCCAGGCTGGCTTGAATAAAACAAAAAACAAAAGTGAAACTATTTGAAAAGTAACACAGGCAAAAAAAAAAGGCTGGCAACATGGTTCAAGTGGTAGTATGCAATCTTACAAGTGAAAAACCTTGAGTTCAAACTCTAGTATCACCAAAAGCAGAAGTGAAAGGAGAAGCTGAGACTTGTCACTTCTAAGCAAAGAGAAGGTGGCATGTGGCCCTCACTTTTTAAAGTATGGCGACCTTATCTACCTGTAAAACAGTCAGTCAGGATCTTGGAATTGTGTCCAAAGAATGTGGGATCTCTAAATCCAAGGAAAGGAATTAGGAGGGAGGAGACTCAAACTTTTCCCTTTTAATTACTTTATACTTTAGTATCTATGAGAATAATTTCTCCTTCAGGAAATGACAAACTCCATGAACAGACATTTCTTGGATTCCTTTGAATTGTCAGATGCTGCATCTCCTTTGTCACTCAGTAAGTCTCACTGCAGTAGCGGGATGCTATGGCAATTTTATCTTGAGGTAAAGGAGTCACAAGCTGGAACATAGCTATTATCTTCCCCAGACTCATGCAGCATGGGAAGCTTAGCAAGTCTGCCAAAGCTATAACTCCTCTAGCTCACGAGAGACTCAGTGCTGAGAATCTGTTGTCACTCTAGAAAACCAAACAGACTACGAGATTAATGGATTAACAATTGGAGATATTCTTGAAGTTAAACAGTGCAGTAACCAGGTGCTACAGGCACGTCCTGTAACCCTTGCTTCTCAGGAGGAAGGGGTCTGGGTACTGTGATTCAAAGCCAGTCCAGGCAAAGAAATCTAGGATACTCTTATTTCCAATTAACCAACAAACGCAAGAAATGGAGGTGTGACTCAATTGGGACTGCACTAGCCTTGAGCAAAAAAAAAAAAAATTTTTTTTAAAAGCCAAACAAGAGCTTACAGCCCTGAATTTAAGCACCAATACCATATAGATAGATAGATAGATAGATAGATAGATAGATAGATAGATAGATAGATAGATATTAAAACAATGTGAACAGATTAAGACATACATCATCAGAAGCCTAAATGTATTTAGTGGTTGGTAGAAGATGGCTCATTTGTGAACAGAGATCTGTGTTCTTCTTCTTGTTCATTACTAATTAATCTCAGGTAATTCAGTCCATGAGAGCCTCACTTTCCTTCTCTGTGAATGAAAATATTCAAAGTCTAGGACTACTTTCATGCTCCTACATTTACAAAGTTTGGAAACATCCAAAACTCTTTAGCCAAAAAATGTAAGACTGGGGCTGGGAATTTGGCCTAGTGGTAGAGTGCTTGCCTAGCATGCATGAAGACCTGGATTCGATTCCTCAGTACCACATACATAGAAAAAAGCTGGAAGTGGTGCTATGACTCAAGTGGTAGAGCTCTAGCCTTGAGAAAAGTCCAAGGACAGTGCTCAGGCACTGACTGACTGGCAAAACAAAATGTAAGATCATTTATTTGTGCAGTCAAGCATTTGTGAATGTAAGCTGAACGTTCAGATAACAGTCTTTGCTAGCAGAAGTGAAAATAATTTGCTTTCTTTCTTTTGTCATTTAGAAACAAGAAGCAAGGGGTTAGGAAACACTGGTATTGTGAAGCTAAGATCACTATCCTTTAGTACACAGAATGCATTTGACATTTTGCATAGTGGTAGAAGTCCACAAGAGTGTGTGCATATTTTGACCCTTGATAATTTATTTGATCTATCTAATTTACTATTATTAGCTTGGAAGAAGTTACACTTGAAAAATATATAACACAGGTTTGGAAAGGTTGGTTTGGATAAGAGGGGAAAACAGACCTTTCTATGTAATCATTATATCATTAAAGACTAAGGTATTAGCATTTCTACTAAAAGATCATAGGTTACCAGATTTAAATATATCAAGAAGATCTAGATTCTTTCAAAAACAATTGTCCGATTAACAACAATAATAATAATGATGATAATGATAAATAGCAAGCCAGGTATGGTAGCTTATACCTATAATCCTAGCTAATCAGAAGGCTAAGACATGAGGATCATGGTTCAAAGCCATCCTGGCAGGAAAGACCATGAGATTCTTATGTCCAATTAACCATCAAAAAGCCAGAAATAGAGTGTTGCTCAAGTGGCAGAATGCTATCCTTGAACAGAAAAAGCTAAGGAATAGCATGCAGGCCCTGAGTTCAAGCTCCAGTACCAGTACATTAAGAATAATAACAATAAACCCACAAAGAAAACAAGAACACACACACACACACACACACACACACACACACACACACACAGAATACAAGAACAACAAAAATCTTATTTTCCTTGAAACCCTGTTTGTTGCTCTGAGCCTCCTCTTCCCAATTGCTTTCTGAAATTGGAACCAATGCCTTTGACATCTGTGACATATTTCCATCATTGCTGCAGGGAGAAATCATGAAGTAGACACTTCATGAGACTCGGGGAAGCGATGTGACAGCAGAGGGAACAAACACTGTGGCCCAGGCTTGGCAGGGGTGGGGGCACTGCACCAGTCTTCTCCTGTGCCAGTACACATCACACAAAGACATTGGCTCTCCTAGCAATTAAATTGTTCCCACCACTGCTCTGTTCCTTCAGGCCATGATCGAGTTGGGGGAGGATTTTTAAGTTTTGTTTCGACAGCAAACTCCAGGGCTGGCAAATATGTAGGAGAAGATCAAGTTGCTTCATCCAAAGCCTGCAAATCAATATTTTAAAAAATGGAGAGCAGGATCCAGAATCCCTCAGGGAGAGGAATATCTAGAGGCCAGAAGGGTATCTTTTCCCACTAGTGAGATAGCCATTCAGTGAGGTTGGCCACCTGGTAAACAAGATTTTTAGGATAGTCATATGTGTAACTCAAATATCTCAAGACCTACAATTTTAAGAAAACAAAGGTTATAGCCTGTGGCTCACACCTGTTTTCCTGGCAACCCAGGAGATCTTAGTTCAAAGCCACGCCTAGACTGCAAAGGGCCAGAGACTCTATCTCTAAAGTCAAGCTGGAGGCATGGTTCAAGCTGTAGAGCGTCAGCCAAGAAAGTGAAAAGCCCTGAGCTCAAAACCCAATACTAAAAAAATATGAAAAGAAAAACAAAGGTTACAATGTATATATAAAATTCCAACTTTTAAAACAGCATGAATCATATATAATGCAATGGATAAAACAAAAACTTTGGCACTAACACAGACATATATTTAAGTCTTTCCTCCAAAGTTTTGTACGTGGACATTCCTTTAAGCTCATTAGCCCTGTTTCCTCAAGGATAAAGGCTTCGTGAGGTTGGTGGTCTTTTCCTGGACAGAAGCTCTGTAGTACTATGATGAATGCTTTCAGATTTAGATGGTGTCACCACAAGCCTGGCAGATATCAAACCATCACCAGGGCCTGTGTGTCTGGAAGAACCTCTCCCACTCTCCCCATTGAAAGTTGTTTTGCCTGCCCTGAACAATCCACTACTACAGATCCATGACCTGCAACAAGGGCACAGAGAAGAAAGGAGTTAGGTTAATTTCATTGGCATCTGCACAGATCAGGAGACAGGTGACATTCATGCTGAATGTCACACAAAAGCTGACCAACTCCCAACAGGCAGGCCCCAAACAGAGACTGCCCCCCCCTCCTTGTTCTTGTTTACTTGGCTGACCTCCTGCATAGCCTCTGGATGGAATGTTGGCCTCCCAAGGCTTTCTCTCTAGGTGAGGGCCTGCTGCCCTTCAGTCTTCTCCATCTATCTCACTTTGGTGTCTCAGAGATCTGTTTTCTGTGTGAACCAGAAATAGTAGATTCAGAGTTGCCCCACAGCATGAATGACAGACAGGCTCCCTTGAAAAACCACCAACCCTGGGCCAGGCCTTGGGTTACAAAATTTAAAGCTTGAAACCAAGCCTTACAGCCAGGCTCAGTTCTCTCCACTGAGATGGGCCTCTGTCCAATGCACCAGAAGTGGAGAACAGTGGCCATTCAGTCAACCAGGGGTTCAGTTCCAAATAATGCTTCCCACGACCTTCACAGGGTCCCCAGGCACAGCTCTTCATGGGGCACATTCCAGGGACAGAAAGGGGCACACCCTTAGCTGGAGGCCCAGAGCCCCCAACTCTGGCTGGCTGCTACTCTCCAACTAAGGCCAAGCAAGGGGAAACTGCCCTATTCAGCCAACTCTGCTCTCCCAGCCAGCCAAGAGGCTTCCTCCTCCCCTGGGATGTTTAGACACATAGCCCCCCAGTCCAGTCCTTTCACAGATGGAACTGTGCATGACTACCTCTTGTTTCTATGGCTCCTATCCACTATGGGTTATTTCTCTTTACCAGATGGGATTCTACAGAGAGACATTCCTGTCCACCTCAAACAGCGTGACCCCTGCCATGTCCTCTGTCAGAGCTTTCTCATATTTCTGCCACGTTTTCCTGTCCTTGGTCAGTGTCTTCCTGATGGGAGGAAGGGTCTGATGCATTGTTTTCTTTGAACTTTACACTGAACATATCCCCTGAATTGAAATTTTAAACTTACCAAATGTCTAGTATGTCGTTGACATCTATGTTTTCAACATTACATTCTCATGATTTGAGTGTTGGCAGGCAACACTATTTTATAACTTGGGAAGATCCAGACACATTAGTCATTTATTTGTGTAAAAGGATACTGCCAACAGGTGACTAAATTCACAGCAGAATGCTTCCCTTAACACATGGTAGATGCTCAATAAATAATTTTGCTAATTTGGTAAGTGGATGTACAGGTTTGTTTATGTGTTATCTACCGACCGCATGGGCTCACTTACTGTAATGTTCTTTCATTTGAGGGGGAGAGTGCAAAGGGAATGGAATTGCACTGATATGTTTCAGAAGAATTTTTTTTAGTTATCTCAAATGTAAAAATTTCTCTTAAGACAATGGTGATAAAAGTCTCCCTCACTCACAGAGGAATTTTAAAAATGGGAACAATTGTCAACTGGAGCAAGACAAAAAAAAAATGACTTTCTGTGAATTTAACCGCTGCAAAGAGAAATGATATTTTTGAGTCTCCCGTCTCAGGAGAATTTTGATGAAGAAAATGGAGAAACCAGCTGTCCCCGACAGATTCGATTTATTAGTAGGCAGGCCTAAGTGTCTACAAGACTTTTGGTAAGAGGTCCTTTGAGAGTTACCATTCATTCGCCACTGTTGGTATCCCAGTCCTGTGTAATCTGCATCTCATCTGAAGGCATTGGAAATTTCTCTGGAATTCCACAGTGATCCTCCTGGTGGTCATTATATATGTTGGCTCTGTAGAGAATTGAGCTATTCAGAATTTGCCTTAAATTTCCAGTCCTTCCTTTCTTCACAAGCCTGTTCTCCGACCTTCCAGTATGTCCTTTCCATAGATTCTCATTGGAATCAAAAATAAAATTTATCAGAGTACACAGATATGACTGTGAATTCCTATCCTGCCCAGAAACCTAATATAGCACTCACAGAATTAAAGAGTTAAGAGACTGAACCCGTAATTACCATGTTTCCATTTGGAAGCACACTTGTCTTATGATGAATGGCTATGCTTCTGAAGTGGAAGAGACAGAAGAATGTGCTAGTGCAGGAAGGAGCCACAGGCCTGAAAGCACCCATTACCTCTGTGGTGTAAACCTAACACTAGCACCAGTGCAGGACACACCAGTTCACTTGTGTAGGGCCTTGCCCAAATGTCACCTGGAATTAGTTAAGAAAATTCACCAGACTTGAATGCCCACAGATCACTGCAATTGTTTCTCTGGCCTCCTGTGTTTTTCTGACACCTACCATGGGATTTTGTGGTCAAAAAGGATCCCAGGACCACTGCACCACCAGCCAAGAAGACACATAGCCCCTGAAGAGTGTAGGGGCTAAGAAGTGATAAATCATTTCTACCATCACTGTTACGACTTTGAATTTGTAACATCCTTATATTGGCAAGTTCCAGCTAGGATAAATTTAATTATTTATAGCTGCTGCTAAATTCAATTTTTATAAGACTTGAGCATAGGTATAAGAATTCTCAAGTCAATGAAGCAAATAAGATGTCAGGATAAATATAGTGGAAAGAACTTTATTTCAGTTTAGAGAGAAAAATATTCTCCTTGTTTAACCAAAGTCCACTGACTTCTCTGAACTGCTAAGTCTCTGAATGCTTCTCTTCCTTGTTAAGCCATGACACTACATGAAATAGGTAGAGAAGGCATCTAGAAAACTGTGTGAAATGCAGGCAAAAAGCAAAGTCCAATGTAGCATCTTAAGTACAGTTAGATATTCTTGGGTCATTGTTACAGCCTCCACAACATGTTTTTCAATCATGTCCATCTACACATTATGATACTAAGTGATGAGTTTTCACCATCTCTCCATTCATGCATATCATCTGCAAGTCACTGCTACTCAAGACTCCCATTTTTTTTTCAATGATCATTAAACTGATTAAGGACTCTAAAATTTCTGAGAACAACCTTCTAAGAAGTTTCATCATTCATTGGTCTGCAAGTTTTGCTTTAAAAATAAAAGGGAAGGCTAATCCTGGCAGCTCACCCCTGTAAATCCAAGCTGCTCAGGAGGCAAAAGTTAGGGGGTTGCAGTTCAAGGTTAATCCAAGTTAGCAAAACTCCATCTCAACAAACAAGCCAAGCTATGCATGATGATTCACATCACAGTGTAATCGATTATACAGGAGAGTTATATAAAAGGATCATGGCTCAGGTTGGCCTCCAACAAGAATATGAAGAGGAGGAGGAAGAGGCGAAGGAGGAGGGGGAGGAGGAGGAGGAAGAGGAGAAGGAAGAAGAAACAGAAGTAAAAAAGGTCTGGATGAGTAGCTTAACTAAGCAAGTAAAGCCTAGGTTCAAAACTTCCAGGGCTGACAAAAAATTACAAATTACAAAATGAGAATGGAAAAGTAATCTATGCACACAGTACTACTAATTTCTGGGAGTTAGTCTAAGTAGGTGACATTTAAAATGACATTGCTAGGGCCAGGAGTTTGGCCTAGTGGTAGAGTGCTTGCCTAGCATACACAAAGACCCAGGTTCAATTCCTCAGTAACACATACATAGAAAAAGCTGGAAGTGGTGTTGTGGCTCAAGTGATAGAGCACTAGCCTTGAGGAAAGCCCAAGGACAATGTTCAGAGCTTGAGTACAAGCCTCAGGACAAGCAAAAAAAATGACATTTCTATTACTATCATTGTTGGATTGCCAAGAGCACATTTTATAATTTGATATATTAAATATCTTTTCTGTAACTAAGCCCAAGATCTAGCTAAAAGCAACTGAATCATTTATTATTTTTCTTTCCATAAGTACACATTGGGCATGCACTATGTGCAGATACTGATTTTTGTTCCTGACAAAAATCAGCTCTGGTCCCTGTCTTCAGGGGACAAAGGAAGAAAGATGTATACATAAGGACTCAGATAAGTCATGCACTTATTGTCCTAGAAGTGAGTGTATAAGGTATCACAGGGGCCAAGGGAAAACAACAGCAACAACTCAACAACTGGTAAGCTTTATCCAGGATGGGCACTTCCTACTGGAGTTACCCACCATATTAACCCTGAGATTAACCCAGATTAACCCTGAATAGTAAGTAGTTCATTGGATAGCATAGGCACAAGGGACAGGGACAAGAAGTAGAAGGCTTGAACATTTGTTCAAAGACTGTAAGTTTTGCTCCCAGGGATAGGAAGTAGAGCAGCAAAAGGTAAGAGGAACAGGCTAGACAAACAGGGTGAACATTTCATATCTAGAATTTAGACTCTGACCCTAAACAAGAAGAGGAAATTTTGCCTGAATGTCAGCAAAGGAGTAGTGCTATGGTCTGAATGCTATGAGCCACCAAATCCACACGTGAAAATGTAGTCATTGATGTGATTGTTGGTCTGATCATGGAAACTGAGCCTTGATGAATGACGTCAGCATCCTTATAAAAGGGATGGGTGGTCCCTTTCACTTTGTGAGGACCCAAAGGCCCCTTGGAAAAGAATGCAGACAATTTGATTTTGAACAGCTGTTGTTTCCAAGTTACTAGTTCTACGTCATTTTGTTAGAGCAGCTTTCACAGACCAACAAGCAGTCACTTACATTTTGCTTTTTGGCAGTATCATGTAAGATGATTGAGACCTGAGAGGGAGACCACATCACAAGGACACAAGTGGGAGCTAAGACAGGGGCCTGAGGTCACACAGAGGGGATTGTGAAAAGGAGCAGGCATCAGTAATTCATTATTGCTACAGGTACGAAGATTGTGCAGCCCTCTCGTGTTTTGTTTTGTGTTGTTTTGTTTTTTTATAATTTTTGGCTTTTACCTACACTGGTAAGGGAAAAAAATTTCTAATAAAAAATAGTGCAGCCTCTTAGTGTTTGCGCCTTGTCTTTAATCCACTCAAGATTCAAATCCTGACAGGATGCAATAGAGCACACCTGTAATTCCAATATTCAGGAGCATCAAGCACCCTGGGCTACACAGAGAGGCTATTCAAAAAGAATTCAGAACTGGGTACCAGTGGCTTATGCCTATAATCCTAGCTACTCAAGACGCTGAAATATGAGGATCATGGTTCACATAGCCCAGCCAATTCTGTGAGGATCTTATCTCCAATTAACCACCAAAAAGCTGAAAGTAAATCTGCAACTGTAAGTGGTAGAGCAGTAGTCCTATGGAAAAAAAAAAAAAGTCCGACTAGCCGGGCCCTGACTTCAAGCCCCAGGATAGACACAAGAAAAACAATTCTGTTTCTTATCCACACTGGTTTAAATTTTTAGTCAATTTCATCTCTGAATAAATGTGCAGTCTTTTCCTAAAAAAATTAATTTTCATCATCTTTATGTAGTTGTACAAAGAAGTTACTTTTCACCTAATCAGTTTATGAACATAATTCATCTTGCTTGATCAATGTCACTCCTTTTATCATTCTCCCTCACTCCTCCCAAGCCCTCTCTTCAATTGTCTTCATTTCATAGGCTATGCTTGGAATGTTAGGACTGCATTCTTCCCCCCACACACACCTCAATCTCCATCTATGGCTGCCCTTGTCAGGATAATGTATAGAGGGGCTACAGTTACATTCCTCAGGTAGTAGGTGCATTACTTCTCACACATTGATGCTCCTTCTCATGATTTTGTCCCCATTTCCCTCCCCCAACCCCTCCCAATCATCTTGTGACAATATATTTTTAAAGGAATCTAATCTCTGAGCTGTATATTTCACCCAAAAATTTGCTAGAATAGAAACTAGTCTATGTCTCTTTAGAAAGCGACAGTGTCTGCTATGAAAGATTATTTCTTAGAAAATGCCTTGTTGCATCTTTTTTTCTATGTAAATTATTTCATTTATTGATTGAAAATATCCATACAAATTCTATATTCCAAACAATTTTTAGCCATGTCATGTGGTCTATCTGCCTTTTGAGGCATCCTGCTACCTGCCTCTGGAATCTGTTCACAAGAGGAGGAAAAGACACTGATGCAGGTAGGGGCAGAGGAAGCAAGGAGAGCATGTGGAAGTTTTCTTCCTGTCACCTTGTTTTCTCAGTGATACAGGAAGTAAGATTACTAGTTCAGTAATGATCTGAGCCAGAAGAGAGGAAAAAGGAGCCACAGTCAAAGGCCAGAAGGAAGCTGAGCAATGAGTTCAAATATACATTAGATGCATGTAACATCACTTTGCTGCATTTCACAATGATATACAATTAATATATCAGTTTTTAAAACAGACTAAATGTACTGGCACAGTTTCTCATGAGGCAGTGGTAGGAGGAACTCCTGTAATTATGGTACTTAACAGAAATAAGAGGATCATGATCCTGAGACTAGCAAAGGGAAAAGTGCAAAACAATATCTGGGAAAACAAACTAAAAGCAAAAGAACTGGAAGCATGGTTCAAGAGGTAGAGAGCACCTAGTAAATCTGAGCCCCAAACTCAATCCCCAGCACTACAAAATGGCAATTATAACAACATATTTTAAAAGGGAAACCATCTGATAAGCATGAGCATGCAAGGTGTACTGCAGACTCATGATTATGAACTAAGCAGAACCAGCCAGCCTACAGTTCACCTCATCCATGCTTAGTTATCTAATGTGGGCTCAAAGTAGGTGCAAACTAGACTTCAGCATTCAGGTTTTTGGAAGGCAAGTTAGATGACAAGAAGCAAGAAAACAAATGGAGAATGAAGAGCATGCCTACAAGGATGAAGCTAGAATCCCAGCAGAGTATGTAGCAGGGCTGCTAGAAAGGACAGAGGATAAAGTTGCTATTGGATCACAGTGCTTCTGAGTAAGTAAGCAGTAAGAAGGGATAATAGCAAAAAAAAGGCCTAAAATTGACAGAGTGAAACTTGGATTTATTGATTCAATGTGGCTGTGGAATGAAGGACCGAAGAGGTATCTAGAATGAGATCACTGGAGAAAAGGCCAAGAAACTGAGAGAATTGCATGTGTACATACAGGTATGATTTATATTAATTCAATCATTTATCCTAATACTAGAGATTGTACTCAGGGCCTGCCTACTGTCCCTTAGCTTTTTCACTCAAAGCTGGTGCTCTACCACTTGAGCCACAGCTCCACTTCTAGCTTTTCAGTGATTATTGAAGACTTGCCTGCTTGGGCTAGCTTTTAACTGTGATCCTCAGATCTCAGCCTCCTGAGTAGCTGAAATCACAGATATACACGGACAACCAAGAACTAGGACAATCGTGGGCTGGAAAGACAAACACGAACCCATGGAAGTGAGTCTGGAGTGAGAGATGACTACAACAGGAGTGGAAAGTGAAAGATTAGCTGTACAAGACATTCAGACCCCCGAGTTCTATAAAAGACGACAGGAGATTGGAGAACAATCCCAGGCTCGATGTCAGGAAGGCTAGAAGAAATAAAAAGCTAGTCTACAAAAGGCATCGGGGTGATGATACAATAGCTATATGCCAACAACTTTATAACATAACTCCCTTCTCAGCATACTGCCTCATTCACAATTTGTAAGGATCTGAAAAAGAATGATGGTACTCATTTTATTAAATTCTTCAATAGTTATTCAAAGGAGTTACAGTATTAGAATCCTCCTTTAGTTAATTTGTTTATAACCACAGGGTTATATACAGATACAACCTGTTTATATTTTCATGTGTTTCATATTTTAGATCTAACTTCCATCTATGAGCTACAACATGTTCCTCTCTGTGCCTGACTAATATTTCATTTAACATTTCCTTGCAAATTGTATGCTATTTTTCTTGATAGATGAATAATATACATACATATATATGTGCATGTATGTATACCTACACATACCAGGAAGAACAATCATATATAGTCATTATATTCAATGTACATATGTAAAAATGGAACTATGTAAGTTAAGGGCATAGATGGGATGGGAAAAGATGAGGGAGAATGACAAAAGGGATGAAATTAACCAAGATGCATTGCACTTAATTAATTGAAATTCCTTGGTACAACAATTTAAAAATTTTTTTGTCGGTCATGGGGATTGAACTCGAGGCCTAGGTGCTGTCCCTGAGCTCTTCAGCTCAAGGGTTTTGCTCTACCACTTGAGCCACAATGCCCCTTCCAGTTTTCTGGTGGTTAATTGGAGAGAAGAGTCTCAAGGACTTTCCTTCCTGAGCTGGCTTTGAACCATGATCCTCAGATCTCAGCCTCCTGAGTAGCTAGGATTACAGGTATGAGCCACCAGCACCTGGCCTATACTTAAAAATTTTTAAATGTTGGGCACTGGTGGCTCACAGCTATAATCCTAGAAGGCTGAGACTTAAGTCATGATTTTTAAGCCTGCCTGGGCAGGAAAGTCCATGAGATTCTTATCTCTAATTAACCTTTTTTTTTTTTTAAAGCCAGAATTGGTATTATAACTCTAGTGGTGGAGTGCTAACCTTGAGAAAGCCCAAGGACAGTGCTCGGGCCCTAAGTTCAAGCCCCAGAACTAGGGGGAAAAAAAAAGTTCAAGGACAGTAGCCTGAGTTCAAGCTAGAGGGTTGACACACACACACACAAAATAAATAAATAAATAAACTTATTTTTTAGTAAAAAAAAAAATGTGATGATTCTAAGGCAAGATGCATAAAATGTTAGCTTTGTGCAGAAGCCAGCTTACAGCAAATGTGAGAACCTATTAAAACTGAGCTGGGCCCACTGTCTTTGCCTGGAGAAGCAAAAGAAAATTTCGAGTGATCGACCTGGGTTTGCATTACCACTCACTTTAATCTTTGTCCCAGAGAAACGTAATAGGCAGCTCAGAACAGTGTGCTATTGTTCACATTATATGGGTGGGAAGATTAAGCCCTTAATTAATCAGGGAATGGGTAATTGATCATTGTTCAGTCCCTGCAAGCAGTCACGATTACATATGGGTGCATGAAATTGATAATTGTCTTTTTTCCCTGCAAATGGCTGTAGTTGCTCATGAGTCATTTTGTAATGAACGCTGAATCATTGTTCTCTTGCCTGGGAATGGTGATTAGTGGTTTGGTGGAGGCTCAGGATTTTCTCAGTGTGGAAGCTATCCCGCTATTCATGTCAGCAGCCTTTGAGAGGGAGATTTTCAGATTTAAATACACCTGGAAGAGTAAAGGAACAAGACAGGAGATGGGAGGAAGAAAGTTTACGAAAAGAAAAACAAACTTTTCAAAGAAAGATGATTTGAATTCAACGCCCAAGGAAACCTGGTGGCAAAGTTTGGTAAGAATTCAGAATCATAATCCTAAACTTTGTTCACAACTCTTCCCCCACTATCACTAACATTTTGAGAAAAGAAAGGAAGGAGAGGAAAGGAAGTAATTACAAGTATGAATACACAGTAACTCCCAACAAGACTGTAAAATTCACCTCCATTTCCTGGCTTTAATGGTCTCAAGTTAAGGATTAACTTTATCCATGTTCTGCAAGTTATTGTTTTCCCAAAAACCTTGCCTGGTGATGTGGAGTCAAAAGAAAGAATCAAAGGCTTTCTTTCAAGTCTAGACAACTACGGTGTGTCTTCAACAGAAAAGTTTCTCTCCTTCTGCCAGACCTGCTGTTACCTTGGTGCTGAAAGTATCCTCATAAATAAACATGATGGATGCAAATACCAAGAATACTTCCTCTAATGCCATCATGGAAACTGGAAGAATTTAAAATAACAACAAGAAGAAGACCCACCAAGGGTCTCCAAGAGAATCTTCCTGGAGAGGTTATTGTACATTGTCAGTGAGGAACATGGCACTTAACACACAGTGCCTTGATCAGCCACTGTACAAATGTTTATTCAGACAGATTTAGAAGAGGGATTACTTATTCTGCCCAAGGCACTTGCCTGTTGGGTCAGGCAGCAGTATGCTTAGATTGTGTGAAAAACTCCCAAACGTTCAGCTTACTCTGACCTAGAGATACTGACTGTGTACTACCTGAGCACAGCCCATTGACAAGGCTCTGAAGGAACCTGAACAAGTGGCAAATGCCTTAGCAAACCAGATTCTAGGCAATCAAGATTGACAGAGCAGATACAGTGATGTGATTATCCCATCTAACAACTGTACAGCAAAAAAACAAACTATGCTTTATTAAAATTCAGTTTCTTTAAATAGCAACATCTCCTAAATCAATTTGAGAAGATTTTATTGAGCATTGTACAAAATAAGATACCCCTGTAAACCAGCTGCCTTAATAAAATAGGTTGCAATCCCAAACCAAACCATAAAATCTTTGTTTTTCAAATATATATACAATATACATACATATAGATACAGATATAGATATATACAGAGACAGAGCAAAAGAGACAGAGAATGAGTTAGTTCTTTGGGGTCTGGGATATTTTTGTGCTAAGTCTTGGACTTGAACTCGAGACTGGCTATGTACTCACTCTCTGAGATTTTCTTTCATAACTCTCTACCACGTGAGCCACAATGCCACTTCCAGCTTTTTGGTGGTTAATTGAAGATAAGAATCTCATGGACTTTCCTGCCTGACTGGCTTTGAACCATAATCTACATATCTCAGTCTCCTGAGTAACTAGGAATGCAGGCATGAGCCACTGATGCCTAGCAAGCATATATTTTTAAAAAGAT
Source organism: Megascapheus bottae (assembly GCF_031878675.1). Classification (NCBI taxonomy): domain Eukaryota; kingdom Metazoa; phylum Chordata; class Mammalia; order Rodentia; family Geomyidae; genus Megascapheus; species Megascapheus bottae. Next base: position 23,585,631 of record NC_143534.1, on the reverse strand, counting down.
GATATATTTAATTCTGGTAGTCTTTCTAGTTCTCTCTCCACTTGCTCCTCTTCTTTTTGTTAGTCCTCTTATGTTCTCACAGCTCCTTTAAGCCCCCCTAACAAGCTATAGGTCTTTGATAACCATCCCCTGTCTGACAAGACCTATGCTTAGATCTAGGGCTAAGTTTAAAGTCTAATTTTGAAAACAAATCTATGGTTAGATATAAATGGACGGTATTTTTTCATACTATTAATTCTTCTGTATAGGCATTTGCATTTGGCTGGAAGTTTGGCCTAGTGGTAGAGTGCTTGCCTAGCATGCACGAAGACCTGGGTTCCATTCCTCAGTACCACATACATAGAAAAGCCAGAAGTGGTGCTGTGGCTCAAGTGGTAGAGCACTAGCCTTGAGAAAGCCCAAGAACAATGCCCAAGCCCTGAGTTCAAGCCCCAGTCCTGGCAAAAAAAAAAAATTGCATTCAAATTTGACTTCTCAGTAAAGGATCAGACACATACACACAAATGTCACCTCTTCTTCTACTCAGGACAGATGCAGAATTCCCTTGGAAATCCCAGAGGATAGCCCTTGTAAGGGGTGAACTCCAGAGAAAATTAAGGCTGCCAGCCTCACTTGACGAGTCTCACAAAATGATTTCATAACTCCCACCTCCAGCAATGTCCACTAAATGTGACAGGAAAGAAATTTAGCCTTTATCAGACTTGTCACTCCATCTCTAATTAATGAAAGTGAAGTCTGTGGGAAGCAGCCTTAGCAAGACCTCGCTCCCCCAAACACATTCTCATATCTAATATTAGCATTCAGTAGTAAAGGGCTACCAGTTCAGAAAAATTCCAGAGGCATAATTTTTTTTTTGCCAGTCCTGGGGCTTGAGCTCAGGGTCTGGAACTTTCTCAAGGCTAGCACTCTACCAACTTTTTTCTGTGTATATGGTACCAAGAAACCAAACCCAGGTCTTTATGCATGCCAGGCAAGCACTCTAGCACTACGCCACACTCCTGGCCCAAGGCATAGAATTTTTTATTGAATAGGGACAGAGGAAATGGGAAGAAAGAAAGAATGGGTTATCCAAAAAGGATTGTACTCATTGTACTGACTTATGGAACTGTAACCCCTTTGTACAGCTTCTTAATAAGAACCATATGAATATTTTTTAAAAAGAAATGAAACACAAGCGGATGGAGTGTGAAAGTGGAGCTCAAAATGCAGCATCCAGTAGAAGGAATGAACCAGAGTACTTCTAACACCTGGAAAAGGAAACTGAGCTCAACCTCAGTAACCCAGAGGGACTAAGGGAGAAATCAGACTTAAGAGCCAAAATAAGGAAAAAAGAAGAGTCAGATAATCTAAGAACAAATAGTTAAAATGTTGATTCATTGTGGCAATTCAATCATTCATATAGTTAATAAAGATTAGTCTACAATGTATCAGAATTGCTTTCCAACTATTACAATGGTAAATAAGATCCCATTGTCTCCAGTGTCTTGAAGTACATTTCCTATCATGTAATTTACCACATAATAAGACAAGCACTGAGCATAAAGGAGATGTATAAGACACCCTACAGAAGCAAGAACATCTAACCCCTCAACACAGTGATGGCAAGCAGGACCAGGGTGACAGAAGTGAGTGAAGGCCTTCCAGAGAAAATATATAAGATGAGATATTCAGACCTGTGGCTCTCATTTGAAACTCAATCTCCTCTTCCTTTTCTTCTTTCTTCCCCTCCTTCTCTTTCCCTCTCTTTGGCTTCCTCCTCCTCCACCACCTTAGTCTTTTTTGGAATCAGATTCTCTCCACATGACTCAGACTGACCTTGAATTTGTTTCAGTCTCCTGAGTGCTGGAATGATAAGAAGAGCCACAATGCCTCGTCTTAATCCCCTCCCCCTGCTCCTTTGCTAATACAAATACTTTGCCACATACTTCTTCCAGGGATGAAAATGTGGCTGCACCCCACGTCCCATTGAAAGGGAGGCTCATCTGGACAAGTGCATGCTGGGATAGTCAAGGCAACATCCACAATCTTTTATCGAGGAAGATGAGTTGTTTTGGGGCCTGTGGCAAAGTAGTATCTCCTGGTGGCTTGTGGGGGAACAAAAAATAAATAAATAACATAAAACAAAAACCAGGAAGCAAAAGAGGGGAACAGGAACAAACTAGTGTATCACAACCTTTTTTAAAGATACACTTCCAAAACTCTAAAATCTCACCACCCTGCGGAACAAGAAATGGATTTAGGGGGATATTTAAGATGCAAACTAAAAACACAAATGCATTATATCTCTGATTATATAAAATAATATATATTGCAATCTCTAGGAAATGGTAATGAGGTTGTTTTCTTTGTGTTTGGTTTTGTTTCCTTGCCTTTTTTTCCTTTTTTGTTTCATTTTGTTTTTGGTAGTCAGTCATGGGTCTTGAACTCTGCCTAGGAACTGTCCCTGAGCTCTTCAGCTCAAGGCTAATGCTCTACCACTTTGAATCACAGCACCACTTCCTGTTTTCCAGTGGCTAATTGGAGATAAGATTCTCAAGGACTTTCGTGTCCTGGCTGGCTTTCAACTATACTTCTTAGCTCTTAGCCTCCTGAGTAGCTAGGATGAGCCACTGGCATCTACCTTCCCTTTGGTCTTGCTTGTTCATTTATGTGTTTTGGGGAGACAAGTGTGGAGGGGTACCCAGAAATGGAGGGACAAAAGGTGAACAAATGCAGCACAGTATCACTATACTCACTAAACACTATGTTGAAAATGAGCTACACAACTTGTGGGTGGGGATGGGACAGAAAAAGAGAACAAGAGAGCAAGAGGGGTTGCATTATCCAAAAAGAAATGTGTATTCTTTGCTTGATTTATGTAACTGGAACTCCTCTGTACATCAACTTTATAGAAACATATTTTATAGTAAAATAAAATCAAAGAAACATGCAAACTAGAGCAGGGACCCAGACAATAGAATATTGCTCAAGGCTCTAGAGCGACAAAATGTCAATCCAAAAAAAGACATAAGGAAACTGAAATACATACTGCTAAATAAAAGAAGTCAATCTGGAAAAGCTGCCCACTATGGGATGGCAAATGTATGAAGAGAGTTAGAAAGTTAGTGGCATCTAGGGATTGGGAGATGAACGAGATAGATAGGCAGCACAAGAGGATGTTTTGGATAGTGAAAACACTCTCTGTGTGACTGTAATGGTAGCCACATTGTGAGAATGTACAACACAAAACATCAATCCCCACGTAAACTATGTCCATGGGGTGATTATTATGTGTCCATGTGAGTTCATCAGTCACAATGCACACCTGAGTAAGAACTCAGGTTAGAGATGTTGCCACTGAAGATGGAAGAACTGTACAGGTATGGAGACATGTATCTGGGAAATCTCCATACCTTCCCTCTCAATTTGACTATGAATCTCAAACTTCTTGGGAAAAAATGTTATTAGTTTGGGAGGGAAGGTAAGGGAAAGATGTTGTCCAAAAAGAAATATACTCTTTTTACCTAACTTAGGTATCTGTAACTCTTCTGTATATCACCTTTATAATAACAAAAAAATTAAATTATTAGTGACACCCTTAAAAATTTTAAATATTATTAGTGGCACCCTTAAGGTAGTTATAATTATAATATTAAAAAGGCAATGTGGTACATACTAATGAGATTATATTTCCAGCTACCTTTCGCCACACTGGAATCATCAAATCCTTGCCTGATATTCAATAACCAGGGTCCTGATTCACAATTAGTGGCATATTTGCAAATCCTTTGTAAGAGAGTTCCTAAGATGGTTTTTTGTTTCTCCAACTTGTATGGGAACCCTATTAGATTTCAAATCTCTTGAGCATTGGTTTAACTTGTGGCAGGCAACAGATTTCTATTTTGGTCCAATTTGTCACGTACACCATACGAAAAAAAGAAAGAAAATGGAATTCCAGTTCAGGGAGTGCTGTTAAGTTTTTACTTTCTTATATTTACCAGTCTTTTACTTATGCATCTTCAACTTAAAATCATTGGCAAGCATTTATTCTTAAGGAATATTTCATTTGTTTCATTTTTTTGTAACTACCATCTTCCCAATGGGTAGTTTCTTATTTAGTCACAGGCAACATAGCATATAAATATTTTAACCATTGCTTAATTGTTGTATGTGTGTGTGTGTGTGTGTGTGTGTGTATGCGAGAGACAGACAGACAGACAGAAAAGGAGGGAGGGAGGGAGAGAAAGAGAAAGAAACAGACAGTACTGCAGCTTGAAATCGGATCAGGGCACTAGCTTAAGTTTTTTGTTCAAATCTGAAATTATCACTTGAGTCACAGCTTCACTTCTGGTTTTTTTTTTTCTGGTTAATTGGAGATGAGAGTCTCACAAACTTTCTTGCCTGGGGTGGCTTCAAACCACAGTCCTCAGATATCAAGCTCCTGAGTAGCTAAGATTACAGGCATGTGTCATCCACATACTGCTTAATTGTATTTTTATTATATATTTGTCCTGAGAATTTCAAGGCTTGGACATAAATGTACTAATTCTAGAATAGAAAACCATGCCTTCAATTAGTTCCTAAGTGGAATCGGTTTCAGTTCAGTGGTACAGCTTTTGCCAGCTGTTCTAATGACAACAGGCCTTGACCCCTAATTAGCAGTATCATCTCCCCAACACACACACGCACACACACACAGTTAAGGTCTGTCATTACTTCACTATTTCTTTAGCCCCAGAGTGCTCTCTGATCTTTTAAAATACCAGTTGAAGGTATTAGGCCTTATCAGTTCAGTTTTCTTATCAAGGAACACCTTAGTTGACAACCAGCTGAGAATGAGAGCTGGCCAGGAATGTGACCTGCATAAGTTCTGGGCCAAGGGGAAGGACGAATAATGATGTGGAGACAGAGGACAGTCTAGCTGCTTCCAGAGGAAGGAATCAGCTGGCCCTGCCAGGTTTGTTCCAAATTCAGTATTCTGGATTTTAGCCACCTGGCAAGAGCCAGGAGTTGAAAGAAGGAAGAAAGGCTATTCCCGTTCTCCAGTTCTATGCTGGGTCTGAGTTTAACCTGGCTATAGAAAAGAATCATTCCAACTAGAGAGATAACAGAAACCCTGCTACCCTCACCAGACAAATGGTTACTCCAACTTCTCAGTATTTGTATGGCTGGCCCATCTGTATCAACCGTGCCACCCTCTCTGGCCATATAATACCCACTGTTCTCACACACCATTCTGGGTTCTCTGGACACATTATCTAATTTAATATTCACAATGGAGTGGGCTGTGTGGTTGACTATCTTCAATAGATTAGAATTAATTTAAGAGAAATAAAGCAAGCAGGTATAGTAATGTATGCATGTAACCCCAGAATTCATGGGCCGTGTGTGTGTGTGTGTGTGTGTGTGTGTGTGTGTGTGTGTGTGAGTCTGTGAGAGACAGACAGACAGAAAGACATGCCCAACAGAATATATTTAGTAAACAGAAAATCTGCTAAAAGGATTCGAACCAAAACGATCCAAATCAGTTTTGGATTTTAAACATTATACCTTTTTCCTATTTTGTATTTATAAAGTTCTGTGTTAAAAACTATTGTTTCCAGCTGCTGGTGGTTCATACCTATTATTCTAGCTACTCTGGAGGCTGCAATCTAAGGATCATGGTTCAAAGCCAGCCTGGGCATAAAAGTTCATGAAAGTCTTCCAATTAACCAAGACGCCAAAAGCAGAATTGTAGCTCAAGTGGTAGAGTGTTAGCCCTGAGCAAAGAAAGCTAACAGACAATGCCCAACCTTGAGTTCAAGCCCTAGTACCTGCCCAAAACAAACAACAACAAAAATCTATTATTTCCAGCTACCAGTCGCTTATACCTGTAACTCTGGCTACTCAGGAAGCTAAAATTGGATGATCGTGTTCAAAGCTAGCTCAGCCAAAAAAAAAGAAAAGAAAAAAGAAATCTGAGAGACTCTTACAGCCAATTAACCAACAAAAGGCTGAAAGTGGAGTTGTGCCTCAAGTGGTAAAATACCAGTGCACACATGCGCACGCACATACACAGAACTATTACTTTACATCTGATCCAAACATTCTGGGCAAACAGAGTGGTTGGCTCTACTGAATTATTGACATTCTTGAAATTAAGGCTATCAAGTTAATGGCCCTGGGTGGTAGGTTGACAGAAGAACATGGACAGAAACATATCCCAAAGAACCAATGCAAAACTTGTCAAATGCGGAAGCCTACCTTGCTATGCATTTTTACTGCTTTACTTTTGTCTTACCACTGGTTGGAATTCATCAATGAGAAAGCACCCTGGACCAGATCTGCTCAATTATGTCATAGATCTACTGTGCTTGAGAATACCACTTAGAGGGTAGTCATTGTCCCAGAAACACAACAAATTTTAAAAGTCTGCACAAATGGGACTGCATTAAACTGCGAGCTTCTGTATGGCAAAGGACATAGCAAGCAAGTTAAATAGAAAGCCCACAGAGTGGGAGAAGATCTTCACTAACCATACAACAGACAAGGGCCTCATATCTAAAAAAAAATTGAATCTCTCAAAAACAAATCTTCAAAGAAACAACCATCTCATTAAAAGGTGGGCTAAAGACTTAAAGAGGAAATAAGAATGGCCTGTAGACACATGAAGAAATGTTCAACATCTCTGACCATACAAGAAATGCAAATCAAAACAATTTTGAGATTCCACCTCACTCTAGTTAGAATGGCCATGCTCAAGAAATCTAATAACAACAAATGCTGATGAGGATGTGGCCAGGAGGGATCACTACTACACTGTTGGTGGGAGTATAAACTTGTTCAACCACTATGGAAAGCAGTATGGCGGTTCCTCAAATTCTAAACATAGAGCTCCCATATGACCCAGCAATTCCACTCCTTGGCATTTATCCAAACATGCAGAAACAAGAATCGACTAAAGCCACTAGCACAGTGATGTTCATTGAAACACTGTTTACCATGGCTGAGATATGGAACCAATCCAGATGCCCCTCAGCATATGACTGGATCAAGAAGATATAGTACACAATGAAATTCTAGGCTGCCATCAGAAAGAATGACATCACGACTTTCATAAGGAAAGGGAAGACTTGGAAAAAAATCATATTAAGTGAAGTAAGCCAGACCCAAAGGAACATAGGCTCCATGGTTTCCCTCATTTGTAATAATTAGTACACATCTAGGACTTTCCTAGCAAAGGATTACAGTAGCTCAAAACCTAAGTACTTAAGGTCATATAGGATGAGACTAAATGAAAGGATCTCTAGGATACGGAAACAAGAGCTTTATCTTGTGTAATTGTTGTTCTTAATGTACTATGTTATTTGTCTTCTCTTTTTTTGTCCTTATGATTAATCTCATATTGTTACTGTGTCTGACTTTGTTACTTGGTATATTGTATATATGTTTATTTGTTTATTTGAAATAGGAAAGTGAAGGGGGAAAACAAGGTGATTGGGAGGAGATGGGGGAAGGGAAATGGGGACAAAAACCTGAGAAGTGTGAAGTAATGCAACTATTGCCTGTCGAATATAACTGTAACTCCCCTATACATTATCCTGTCAATTAAAAAAAGAAAAGAAAGTAGTCATTGTATTGGCACATTCTAATAGAGCAACCTGTATACAGTATGATTCCTGTAGGCTTCTTGCAAAAGTCTCTTCACAATCACACAGGTTCAGCACAGTCCTGTAAAGAAATAGACCAGAAAATCCCACTCAGTGGCTACCAACAAAGCCTTCTAAAATGTTTAACGAGCAGTCCTAGTTTTTTATTGACTGAAAGGGAAACAGAGTCAAGAGGTAAATTCCAATAAAATCATATATAAGTCAAAGGTTTGTTTCTGTTCCTCTGGATTAGTTCTCACAAGTTTCCTGTTTCTAGACATAGTTTGGGTAATGTGCAATTACAACCACAAACCTACCATTAGGCAGTCACTACTAAAGTCTATTTCCTGATGAACTTGAGAAAGGTCAGAGGTTAATTGGGCCAGGCCAAGTTAAAATGTCAGACTTAAAGGTACAGCCACCAACATCTCATAGAGTTTTCCATTATTATCAGAACCTGGGACAACAGCTCAGTGACTTAGTAAAAAATGAACACATGCATATCTTAGTCCTAGAGAAAACAATCTAATTTTGTGCTACACTAAGCAAACTGCTGAGACTTCCTGAAACCTTAAGGAAACACAAAAGCCTCTTAGTCTTAATGGCTGGGGTTCCCCAATCTGACCTTACATCCCGTCCCAAACTACAAAGAACAGAAGCAACTCTGAAATTTATACTCATCATCAATTATATGGAATCAGATCTGTCACCAGGCTCCAGAGCTGAATTTTCCAGGGGTGGAAAAATGAACAGCAAATATTAACCAAAAGCCTAAAGGGATTTAGAAGGCAAAGAGAAGGAACTCCAGAAAGTTACAAAAGGTCCTGTGTGTGACCACAGATTTTTTTTTTCCCCCTAAAAAGTGAGTTCCATCTCAGATTCAGCCTGGCCATCTGGAAAGACCATTGATGGTCTGACATGTCAAAAAGAGCAGTCTTTCTAAAGCATGAGTACTGATATCCATTGATTTCAAGGAGACACAGTAAGGATGATCAAGAGACATAGCCAAGAGAAGAGATGAATAATGGCTCAACACCTACAGGCTCTTTCTAGGGTTTTCTGTTTGAATCAACAGAACCAATGAAGACAAATGAGGAGAGCAATAAAGAGCCATGTGCATGCTTCGCAGCATCCAGGTCGTAATAGGAAAATGATCACTTGGCAAGAGATTTTTGTACAAATAAGATAAGCCTGAACAGCTGCTATACATACTTTAAATCATAATTCTGTTTTCAACTAATTAAGTTCTTTATTTGGGCTGTAATTGCAAACAGTAAAATTTGTCCCCAAAGAATTAAGCTGATGAAACTAACAAATCTCTCCTATATCAGCTCAGCAGATGGCTGAAACTCACATTCTCAGAACAAGAGAAGAATGTGTCAACAGAAAAGACATGTGAACTAGTCTCTTATGGGGGACAAGTTAATGAAAAGTCTGTGACAGAAGTGAGCTCCAACTGAACGAAGATTCTGCCATATTTTCTGACTATTCAGAACACTGGAGATGTATTTCAAACAGAATAACATCTGACTAACTTTACTGAACGTTTGATCTGTTTTCTGATACCTAATATCTTTCAGTAAAGAAAAATCTGATATTTAAAACTATTCAAATCATCTAGTCTAAAAGGAATTGTAGTTTGACTATATAAATTCAAGAAGGCTTGATGAAGGTGATATTTTTCATAGTTAGAAAGATAAACCAAGAAGTACAAATCAAAATTTCTCTTGATTTTTATTTCTGTTTAAAGGTAGAAATCTTTGACTCTGAAAAGCTGCATTGTACTTTAAACATTGCCTTTCTGTCTCAGACACTAAAGCGAATTTTTCTAAAAAGGAATTATGTTCAACCAGATTCCCATAGAAAGCGAATTGCAGGAAGAGAGTCATATGAAGAATGACAGGCACACGCTAAGAAACAACATTCTTAAGGTTTAGTTATACACAGTCAAACACAGAAGTCAGACTGCTCAAAGCATCTGAACTTTCAGAACTTCCATACATAGTATAATGGGCTAAGAAAAACCATCTATCATGTTCTGAGTCTGCCTTCCAAAAATAAATACATTTAGAGCTTTCTCTCCCTGAGAAAATATATTTAAATAGAAACAAATAAAAAACTATATATATAGTCCTTATAGGTTTTTTTGTTTTGCTTATATATATGTGTTCTCTTGATATAATAATAAATGTGTGTATATATACACACATATGCTATATGAAAATTTTTTCTCGATACTCAAACTCTCAAATTTCATACAATGAGTAAGTGGTGCATTGAAATCAACCATTTAAAAAGCATAAATTAGAAAATAATAATCCAGAACTTCTAGTGAAGATAGCATTGTAAACCTGTGATCTTTTAAAATGTCCTTCACCCTCTTATATATACAGCAATTCAAGATATTAATTCCAGAAAGAGAAAGCATAGCAATACTCTTCAAGAATAAATGATATGGTGGTACACATGTGTAATCTCAACACTCACAGCTGATGTAAGATGAAGGAGACTTCAGAGGCCAGACAGGGCTACATAGTAAGACTGTTCCCAGAAGGAGATGGAGGAAGAAGAGGAGAGCCAGATACCAGTGGATCATACCTGTACTCCTACCTACTCAGATCCTAGATCTGAGGATCATGGTTCAAAGCCAGCCTAGGCACAAAAGTCAGTGAGACTCTTATCTCCAATTAACCACCAGAAAACTGGAAGTGGCACTGTGGATCAAATTGGTAGAATGCTAGCCTTGAGTTGTAGTGCTCACCGACAGCAATCAGGCTCAGAGGACAAGTACAAGGAAGAGAAAGACGAAGAGGAGGAAGAAGTCATAATATATGAAGAATCCCACATAATAGAGTAGATGAACATACAAATAAGAAATTAAAAAAAAGAGATACTCAACTTCTCTTGCTTGAAATTGAACAATTTAAGTAACCTGAAAGTCTCTCAGTAGAAGAAATAATAAAAGCACAGTGTCTCATCACATAATCACATAAATCAGTTTAGAGAAATTAAAATAAACAAAATTCATGTTATGAATAACAGATATGAATAGACATATATATATATAGGAACATATATTCTGAAATTTTCTCATTCTGGATTTCCTCATTACTCAGGAAGCTGAGATCGAAGGATTGTGATTCAAAGCTAGCTGAGATGGGAAAGTCAATCAGACTGTGTTCTACAGTTGGCTACCAAAAAAAATTGGAAATGGAGTTGTGGCTCAAGTGGAAGAACACTAGCCTTGAGAGGGGAAAAAATGTTCATGGACAATGTCCAGGCCTTAAGATCAAACCCCAGGAGTAGCACTGGTACACACACATTCACACACACACAAACCCATTGCATGTTAAATCCCAACTTCATAACAGTTTATTAAACAACTTTATGTTCCACTGCAAAGTAAATTATAAAAAAGCTTTCAACATACTTATCAAATACAGTGTTTTTATGTTGGGCTACTGGTATGTGAAAGTATACTTTATTATTTTTTCAATTTATTTTTAGTTTTATTTTGTGCTAATACTGAGGCTTGAATTCAGGACCTAGATGCTGTCTCTTACCTTTTTTGCTCAAGGCTGGCACTCTACAACTTGAACTACCCATTCGCTTCAGGCTTTTGTTTTTGTTCTTGTTCTTGTTTTATTTCGTTTTGTTTTTTCTTTTGAATGGGAGGGGTATGGTGGACTACCTGGGCTAGCTTTGAACTAGAATTTCCAAATCTCACACTCCTGAGTAACTAAGATTCAGGCATGAGCCACTAGTACTTCCTATTATAAGAGGTTGTTATATTTCATAAAAATGATAAATGGTTAAAGGATTTGTCAGTTATGAGATTACTGATGATTGCTTTGTGGCCGGTCCTGGGGCTTGAACTCAGGGCCTGAGCACAGCCCTTGAACTTTCTCAAGGCTAGAGCTCTACCACTTGAGCCACAGCACCACTTCCAGCTTTTGTGTGTGTATGTGGTACCAAGGGATCAAACCCAGAGTTTCGTGCATGTTGGGCAAGCACTCTTCCACTAGGCCACACTCCAGGACATACTGATGATTTTTATTAGAATAAATTCTGGAATGGCAGAGGAAAGTTTGTAGTTCAGAGCATCAAAAGAACTACAGATATCAAGTCTGTACATGAGATAAAGGTCTGTTGTTAGCACAAACAGCACATGTGCCTGTGTCTAGCCAGAGTGGAATGTGAGTGGCCTGTAGAGTCGGTAGGGGCAGGTGATGGTGAAGAGGAATTGGACCTAAATTCTAGAAGGGAGGAAATGAGGCCTAGAAAGTTTTCTCAATGGAAACTAGTGAAACCATAGGAGGAGCCTTATTATGTCCTATAGAGTGAAAAAAGAAAAAACAAAGAAAGACTAAGGCTGACTAAAAATGAAAAAGGAGGAACTAGTTCTAGAGCAGAAATCCAAAGCAGCCTGGGAATTCCTGAGCAGGTCCAGGTCTGAGAAAACATCTCTAAAGTGCATGAGTGGTGAGAAATAGGAAAGAGCCTACCTGTAAGTCCTCAAGAAGGAGCTGGGCCCCTGAGGAGGAAGGAAGTAGAGAGCAGAAGAGCAGATCTAAAACGCCACACACTAACAAGCCACACTGCTGCTTGGGCTGGCAAAGGGAAGGAAGCTGGAAAAGAAAACAGGGGTGACTTTTCAAAGGAAGGCTGGCTGGCACTACTTTTTATCAGAAAAGGAGGAGGGGAAAGTCATTAGGTAAAGTAAACACTGCCTGCACAAGTGACCTCCATTCAGCTCCCCAATCTCCAAGGCCCTGGGAGAAGCCTTTGCAGGTTTTTGCAAGAGCATGTGCTTTGGTACAATTTGCAGGAGTAGACTATGTTAACTGCAATCAAATGAGATTCTGATTCCTCCTTCTTTGGCATTCACTCTGTCACACCTCATGTCAGAAATCCAGAAATGTTTTTCTTTGGTTTTTGTTGTTGTTGTTGTTTGTTTGTTTATTAATCTAGTTGAGGAGATGATCTGAGTACATTTACTTTGAATCTAGAGAGAGCATTTGTTATTATTATTAATAATAATATTATTATTTTGTTCTTCTTCCCCCCTTTTTTAGAGGGAGTTTTATATACCATTTAGAGTCACTTCCATGTAGTTAGTTCTGACGGATGTCAGGGTTGGAATGGTTTTCAGAAATAATCCTACCATCACCCAGGCCAATTCACTTGGCATTGTATGTAATAATCAGGGCCAGACATTTCATTGTAAGTAGAATGAGTCCCCGGGAGCTCAGTGAGAGAAGAGAAACAATGTTGGAAACAGATAGAGGCAAAGTTAGGCTGTAGAAAATCTTTCAAACTATCTAATGTGTAAAATTATAAATCAAGGAAATGTAGGCTAGAAATAATTTAGCAGTATGTTGAAAGTCTGAAAGTATGTTGTTCATTTCCATGTTTTATAACATCTATGAAATTGATCAGCTTTTGTTCATGTGATTTGTGCTTTGCCATGGTTTTTTTCAGTGTTCTTTCTTTCTTTCATTCATTTTTTCCTTCTTTGCAGATATAGAATTTGAACTCAAGGCCTAACAGATGATAGTAGATAGGTACTCTATTCCATCTCATGCATCACTTTATATTTCTACTTAAAAAGATGCTCCAAAATTGAAAGAGGAACCCTACTGCACTGCTGGTGAGATTGTAAACTAGTACAACTACTCTGGAAGGCAGTTTGGAGGTTTCTTTAAAAAAAAAAAAAACCTGAAAATAGACCTTCCCTACGATCCCACCATACCACTCCCAGACATCTACCCTGAGCATCATAACCCAGGATCTAATAAGGACACCTGCTCAGCTATGTTCATCTCTGCACTATTCACAATAGCCAAGCAATGGAAATAATCCAGATGCCCTACTGCAGATGAATGGAAACAAAAAAAATGTGATACATATATACAATGGAATTCTACATAGCCAACAGACAAGATAAAATAATGGCATTCGCTGGGAAGTGGATGAAACTAGAATGAGTGAGATAAGCCAAGACCAAAGGAACAAAAGGTGCATGGTCTCCTTGGTATGTGGATGTTAGATCCAAAAAGTACAAGAGAGATGACTCAATATTTGGGTACCCAAGGTTATGGACATGGTCTTGGAGATATAAACATAACTACGTAGACATAAAAATCTATATGGGCTATATACTCTATAGACATAATGTTGTATAGATCGATATGTATCTATGACATACAAACCCTCAACTTAATTTTAATTATGTTCTAAAATCTATGTGCCAGTGATTGCATATAGATTCCCTTCTTGAATACTTGTTTGTTAAACATGACATTTGAAATATGATGTCAAAATCAGTGTTAATAAAATCTTTCAAAACAAAAGATGTTCCAAAATTACAGGTTTCAGCCCTTCCCTCAAAATTTGAATCCATTTTAGTGGTTCAAAATTCAACTCAAAACAATAATAGTAAAGAGTAATTAAGAATTAAATGTGTTTCTCCATCTCAGTTCATAAAGTTGGCTTTTTCCCTAAAGAAATACAAGATGTAGCCAAATATCATTTATTTTATTAAAATTTATGTAATCACTGTTTTCTAAAAATGCAATCCAAAGACCAAGGAATGAGACCAAAATCTTGAATACAATAATTCTTGCCAAGTTTATTGACCTCTAATGGTATGAGAGGTTCCCTGATTTCTTATTTCTAATGGCTTTTTTATTGTTGTTTGGACAAAACTCTGAAAAAAAAACACTACTAATGATAATCATAGCCTTTTTTTAATAAAATGAGGATGCCAGAAACCTACTCATTATATAAAGATTTAAACAGTCCCCCAAAAATCAATTGGAAACAAGCCAAGAGTAGAAGTCTCAGGATTCTATGGAGTCCAACTAGAATAAACGTGGAAGGAATCTATTCTAGCCATAAAAAGAAAGCAACTACACCCCACAAACTATAAGTTAAAAAACACTAAGTTACTCAAACACAAAATGGTAAAGGTTTCTTTAGACATGTAACCTACACACAATTTGGTTTTCCTTAATTACTTAACCATTCCAACTGTACATTTACATTAGAACACTCTACCGATAATACCTTCTCTTCTGGTGATTTACTCATCTAGACCCATCAAAAAATCCAGTTTATTTCCATCGGGTCATCGTTTCATATTTCCTATGAATCTTTGGAGATACTTTGGCCTTTCTTCTTAAAATGTCTTTGAAAATGTCTTTGGGCCCCATTATCATGCCTGTAATCCTAGCTATTCAGAAGTCTGAGATCTGAGAATCTCAGTTGAAGCCAGAAAATCTGACACTCTTGTCTCCAGTTCACTACTAAAATATAAAATAAAATAAAAGTCAGAAGTGGAGCTATAGTGCCCAGACTTGAATTCAAACCCCAAGACCAGCCAAAAAAAATATGTTTGATACTTTTTGTTGGGTTTGTTAAAAGAAGATAGTGACTTGGCAGGTAATGACTTGAAAGAAAGGTGATTGCTTTTGATCTTGTTCCTTCTCAAATTCTCTTAGGCCCTTCTCGCAAAGAATGTGAAACCTGAAATCACCAGAGCCTTATCTAATTCCATCTTCTCTATCTTTTTCTCTTTTTTCTTTCTCTTTATTCTCCCATTTTTGCATAAATAAAAAGAGGTATCAATAACTGTTTAAATGCTGAATCATTGCTTTCTAAAATAGTCTGTTGTGGGACAACATGCTATCTTTTTTTTTCTTTTTCCATTTTCTTTTTTATTAAGGAATTTATTAACATGGATTTTGACATCATATTTCAAATGTCATGTTTAACGAACAAGTATTTAAGAAGGGAGTCTGTATACAATCACTGGCACTTAGGTTTTAAAACATAATTAAATTTAAGCATTAATCTATGTAATAAAACATTATGTCTATAAAGTATATAGCCCATCATAGATTTTTATGTCTATGTAGTTATGTTTATATCTCCAAGACCATGTCCATAACCTTGGGTACCCCAATATTGCATCATCTCTCTTGTACTGTTTGGATCTAATATCCACATATTAAGGATACCATGCACCTTTTGTTCCTTTGGTTTTGACTTGTCTCACTCAACATGATTTGCTCTAGATTCATCCACTTCCCTGCAAATGCCATTATTTTATCTTGTCTATTGGCTATGTAGAATTCCATTGTATATATGTATCACATTTTCTGTATCCATTCACCTGCAGTAGGGCATCTGGGTTGTTTCCATCACTTGGCTATTGTGAATAGTGCAGAGATGAACATAGCTGAGCAGGTGTCCTTATCATATCCTGGGTTATGATGTTCAAGGTAGATGTCCAGGAGTGGTATGGTGGGATCGTAGGAAAGGTCTGTTTTCAGTTCTTTAAGAAACCTCCACACTGCTTTCCAGAGTAGTTGTACTAGTTTACAATCTCACCAGCAGTGCAGTTGGGTTCCTCTTTCTCCACAATCCTGCCAGCATTTGTCATTGTCTGAGTTCAAAATCTTGGCCCTTCTAATTGGAGTAAGATGGTATCTTAGAGGACAACATACTGTCTTACCTAGGCTGCTTGGTGCTGAGTAAAGAGGCAGGTCTGGGTGGGAGGTGACGGATTTCTATATCTGCATTTTACTGGAGAGCTGAGAGTAGTGTACACCATGGATCAACTCCAATACCTCTCATTTTCAATTTATTGGTTTTCCTATATACTAAGTTACCTTTACCAGTTGCAATAGAAATAATAATTACATAGTTAAAGGAAAAAATAGTTTCAACTTGTTTCTAATTAGATTACTTGTAAGTAATGTAATCATAGTTTTTCAGTCTGTCCACAAAGTATCCTCCATTCTCACATCCATCTCTCCCCTTTGAAAATCCTGACAGCATCTGCTCACACACCACCCAGCTCTCTTGGGACTTTCTGGTCTTTGACCTTTCACCCAAGCCATGAATCTTCCCCTTGACAGTTTCTCTGTAGACCAAGCAGCCTGCTGTTCCTTCCAAATGTTGACTCAGTTCCTGACTTATAACAGGTACTTAAAAAAACAGTAGTTAATTAACCTAATTTGTAGGATAGATGGATTAAGAGTAAGTAAACAAATTACACATGCAAGTGTGAATTCCAAAGCAATGTTGCAACATGTAGTATAACCAAACAGGATTCTACTCATCTATTTTGTCTACACCAATACTAATTTGAGTAATAAGGCAAACTTACTTATTCAAGGCATATAGATGCAGAGATAGATAGATAGATAGATAGATAGATAGATAGATAGATACATACATACATACATACATACATACATACATACATACATACATACATTCATATGTATATTTATACATACACATATGGATTCATAGATGATGAAGATAGATAGATAGATATTTAGTATATATATATATATGTGTGTGTGTGTAAGGAATTCTTCAACATAGAAAAATGATTAAATGCTTTTTGAGAATGACTGAACACTTGCAATTTATTAGGCATTCTTTTATATAGTGATCTCTAAAGAAAACATAGTTGTTCTACTGGCAGTTCTTAACCCCTCTTGTTTATGAAACATCAAGTAATCAATCCTCCCGGCAAAGCTAAAAGTGTCCTTCCATTCATCTGAATCTTCTAAAGCGTCCACCCACACATCTCTTACGCCAGTACCCATTGTACTGAAGATATTTGCTTCCTACAAGGCCACTGTCAATTGTTAGTCTTTGTTTATGCATGTACTCTAGGAAGAGTGGTAAGTACTGAACCCTTGCCAACTTTTCCAAGAACAGGAGACAATCATGCAGGGGAAAGCAGGTTGCCACTGGTAGAGATTGCAGGTTCTTTTCCACATCCCAGCAGGTAGGTCCATTGTCTTCGTTGTTTATAAACTCTTTCCATGAGCCTGACTTCTCTCTCATCTAGTAAGAAGTATTCAAAGTAGCTGAATAAAACGTTTTGTTTTATTGTGAAAATCTGGTAAAGGTTTCAACAAAACTCCCTAGGAACTGAAGCAGTGTTTTCATATCCAAAGAGTTCCTTGAAGGTTTTTTTTTAATCTGTAAATAGCTGTACATACAAGGGAGTTACAAGTTATCCCTTGAAAAATCTTTCTTAACGTTTCAAAGGTCCATGACATCCATGAAAACTCAAGATCAGTTTAAATTACAAGTTAGAAGTTTCTCAGTAAGTCTCATATAATACCAGAAACATACATTTCACTTTAGAAAGTGATGACTACTTCAAAATTCCTTATCACTGCCTCATCTTGAGACATGGACTACACTCAGGACAGCTATAAATGTGTCACATGTACATAGCTAGAAGCGCCCAGTGCATCTTACCAAGCTTGTTATACCACCATTCACTACTGGCTCCTTCTTAGGGACCTCTCTGCACCACACCCATCCTTCTGTCTGACTGAGTGAGCTACACTGAGCTTCATACAGGACACCATCCTTGAAAAATGATTGGATGTACAAGTGAATCTAATTTCTTATATTTGGTAAGATTAGAAGAAAACATAAACTTAGGTGACAAAACTAGGATATTTAAAGATAAGGTCCTACAAAACGTCACATATCGGACACATTGTCTAATTCCTGCAAAGAAGAATCATACAACAAATTAAATGTTTCACCTTATATAGCCTTAGAATTATGTCCAATAAGCCTGCTTGTACTCCAGACTATCACATTCTATAGGCATCGCCCATTGTCTTTTCACTCAGGCATTTGACAGATGTTCCTTGAGGACATTCATGTCAAGTACTCTGCAAAATAAGTAAATCACAGAGGCTTTAAGACATGCTTAATCTATTGGAAAATTTATAAAAAGCCGCACAGCCAGGCACTAGTGGCTTATGCCTATTATCCTAACTACTCAGGGAGTTGAGATCTAAGGACTGTGGTTGGAAGCAAGCCTGAGCAGGAAAGGCCATGAAACTTATCTCCAATTAAATAGCCAAAATCAAAATGTGAAGCTGTGGCTTGTGTGCTAGAATGTCATCCTTAAATGGAAAAGGCTAAGGAAACTTTGGTACTGACATAGAAGGGAGGAAGGAATGAAGGAGGGAAGGAAAGGAAGAAGGGAGGGAGGGAGGGAAGGAGGGAGGGAGGGAGGGAAGGAGGGAGGGAGGGAGAGAAAGATTCTGCAAATACTACTACTTAAGAGACAAAAGCTAAAGAGGAAACAAAAAAAATGGAGAATTATTTCCTGTTAACACATCACGATGTGTTTCCCAAAAGAGGTGATGTATGGGCAAAAGTATGCCCAAGGGATGGGAAGTAGGGATTTGTTTAGAAGGGGAAAATACCCCTGTACACTGGCAGAAAAGTTAAGGTGAGAATGAGAGGACCTGTAGGACATTCAATTACTGAGCAGATCAGGAAGGGGAGAACTGAAGTGGAAGCTACAAGAAACATCAGCATGAGATGTGATGACCCATGAAAACCATACAGATATTAAAATGTAAATGTTAAGATGCAAGACAAACTCAGTGAGAGAGAGAGAAAGACAGGGGGGTGATATGGAAAAAATCAAGAACCAAAAAAGGACAGAACAAAAAGAGGCATTCTGTGCACACATGTATCAGCTATGTTCTTCTGGTTATTGAAGTGTTCAGGAAGCAACTCAGGTTACCTTACGTCCAAAGGGAAGCTGCCGAGAGAACTACAACATCCAAGCAAGGCCACACTGTGAAAGAAGCAGGTCAAGGGTATGAGGAACGCTCAACAGCCTCATTCTGACAAGATTGCAGAGGAAAAGAACAGCAGCCATGGGCAGACTTTTTATCACTCTGCTCAAAATTCAAATTCCAAGGGGAAGACTCACATTCCTCAGCTAGGAGCGGGAAAGACTCCCAGATAAACAATCCCACCAGACTTCACTCCGTGGTGGAAGAAATCCCAAACCAGGGTCAAAATCAGATGGCCCAACACACAGACACAAACACAAAGAAGTCCAGTGTAATGAGCAATAAATACTCCAGAAGTAACATGAGCACAGAAAGAGGAAACACATGGAGTTGCAAGGAATATATCGCTGGGGTGAAAGACAGAGTCACGTGTGAACATCTCTACTTTCTAAGTAGCTGGAAGGATTGCTGAAAGGTGTGACACTAATTGGTGAATGGACCTGGCGTCAGATATTGCTCTGCAGAGGAGCAAAGGCATCTATTGTTCTCATTGGGATTGGAGAGATGGATGGGGAGGCAGCCAGGGAGCCATGCCCTCAACTTGAACTGAATATAAGTAAAGAAAAATGCAAGCTGGGACCACTCTGGATAGTAGCAGTCATGACCAGAGCCGACTGTAGGCCCATTGGGAAGGCTCGCTGTTGCCACCATTGAAGGCAAGAGGAGGGAAAAGAGCTTTGACAAAGGAGACCGTGATGGGGGAATGGATATGATTAAAGTACTTTATAAGCATGTATGAAAAGAGTAATGAAACACATTAAAATTGTTTAAAAAAAGAATAAGTAAAGTCATTGATTAGAAGACTTTCATCAGATCCCATTAATATACATGTGTGAACATAGCAACATGAGAAGCCTTTGTAGAATTAATATACCTTAATAAAAAAAAATAGGGAAAAAAGATGACAATGAAGCCTTACCATCAAGCAGCAGCAGAAACTGAAAAGCTCAATGTGTTTTGCCTTTAGGAAAATAGTCCTCTGATTTAATTTTAAGATATTTTTAAAGAGCCTTTTTCTGCAAATTGCTATCTTTAGAAAGGTTCCCTATTTCCAAAAGGTGTCACCTGAAGTTACTCACAGACCCAAAAGTCTGTCTTAGGATTGACAAGGCTGTGAATTTATAGGTCTGATATAATGACTTGGAGGAAATGGGCTAAACCTGTATCATTCATCTCTACTTTTGAGATCTATCTAGTTTAGGCAAATTGTACCTCAGCTAACACTAACTACTCGTGCTATGTGTGAGAAGTTTCTTAGTAACGGGAGCATCAAATTGAAGGAAGTGTGTCCAGCAGACAGCTTGGAGGTACAAAACTCAAGGCAGAAAATTAGCCCTAGAACCAGGATAAAGGATAAAGGAATTCCATGGACCAGGAGTGTGGCCTAGAGGTAAGGTGCTACCCTAGCATGCACGAAGCTCTGGGTTCGATTCCTCACCTACACATAAAAAGCCAGAAGTGGCACTATGGCTCAAGTGGTAGAGCACTAGCCTTGAGAAAAAAGTAAAGACAGTGCCCAGGCCCTGAGTTCAAGCCCCAGGACTGACAAAAAAAAAAGGAGGAGGAGGAAGAGGAGGAGGAGGAGGAGAAGAAGAGGAAGAAGGAGGAGGAGGAGGAGGTGGTGGTGGTATAAGAATCTCAATAAAACATTGAGTTTTGACTTTTTCTTTTTTTTTCCTCTTAGCTTCTATGGAATACAACACTGGCTGATTATTCAATAACATTTCACTATTTCATAATACCCTCTAGGTAGCCTCAAATATTTGAGAAATTAAGAAGTAGACCCAATTAGAAGTGGGTCTTCACTACATCTTGATCCCACTGAAACTATGAAAGTGGTAGTAGGAGCTTTATAAGGACACAAGGTAGATCCAGAATCAAAGGAAGATCTGAAATAAGAGGATCCATTTTTACTGAAGAAAGAGGCTGTAAGTCAGAGGTCGTGGAGAGTCCATGATTTAATTCCTAAAACCTCCAGCACACAGGGATTCTTGTGATGCTTGGTCAGCAGTAACCTAAAAAGATAAATACAACTGAGTAGCTCAAGATGAGAAATGTTATAATAAGAAAAGTTAAGTACCCTAGAACACAAACACTACCATTTATCTTATATGTGGTAAGACACAAAATCAATTCCAAATCATTGTTTATGTGGTCACAGAATGTGAGTGTCAAAGCTCATCACAAACATCATATAAGCATACGATATAAAAGTAATTAAGCAGGAAGGCCTTGATGGCTCACTCCTGTAATTCTAGCTATTCAGGAGGCTGGAATCTTGGAATCGCAGTTTGATGCTAGTTTGAGTAGGAAAGTCCATGAGACTCTCATCTCTGATTAACCACCAAAAAAGCTGCAAGTAGTAGAGATTCTAATCTTGAGCAAAAACAAAGGGATCGCTCCCAGGCTCTGACGGGCACATATACAACAACAAAAGAAATTAAGCAATCAACTATAGAGTTCCCATTCCCATCATACAGAGTTCCAGTTCTTCCAGAAAGAACTAGAAAGTAGGAGAAAGAAAAGAAGTCTCAATGTTCATCCTCTCATAGATAAGGATTAGGTATGATTTATTCACAGAATAAATGTGCTCAAATACATGTGGCACATTCAAGAGCTACTGAAGGGAAAGTAGCATTAAAGTCACTGACTCATTAAAATTATTAAGAAACATCTTTCTCCTTAAAAGAAAAAATTAAGCTTAGAACAACAGCAAATCTTTTGTCTTTTTTAAATGTTTTTTTTTCTTTTTTTTCTTTTTTTGCCAGTCCTGGGCTTGGGCTCAGAGCTTGAGCACTGTCCTTGGACTTTCTCAAGGCTAGCATTCTGCCACTTGAGCCTCAGCACCACTTCCGGCTTTTTGCTATGTATGTGGTACTGAGGAATCGAACCTGGGTCTTTGTGCATGCTAGGCAAGCACTCTACCACTAGGCCAAACTCCCGGCCCCTTAAATGTTTTTAACTCTAATTTCATCTTATTTCCTCCCAAGTATAATGTACAATGTTAACCTATTTTCATTCTTATTTCCTTCTGGGAATAATGGGTGATGTTTGCTGCTAAATGCATTTTTGCCTGCTTCATAGATTCAAAGTCTTACAAGGTACAACGTTATTATCCTATAGTAGTCTTTTCCTTGCAAACATGTGAGTACAAGTTTTAGTCACAGAATGAGAGCATCACCATCAAGAACACACTATGTTCCCAAGACTGAGATATGTGTCATGCATTTTCTCATTTATGTATTTCCCCATTCCAACTCTCCATTTTAAGTAGGAATTTTAAGAATTTTCTTACCCTTTCAAAAGAATAATGATTTTCATTTATGATTTCTATACTATAAAATGACTCTGTATGAAATTACATAACTATCCTAATTTCCCAAAAGTATTTTTATTGCGATGAATGCATAATCTCATACCAATGGTATGATTGTCTGCTATGACTTTTATAGTATCTGACTGTGACGATTCTACATTGCCTATTAAATATGAAGACTTAGATTGCTTCTCATGTCTACTTTTTGCAAGTTGAATTCTCGGCTAACTCATTTGGCTTTTGGGGTCCTGGTGTGAAGTATAACTCTGCCAAGTGATTCTCAATTACAGAGGGCATCTTAGACACTCAGACATTGAATCTTATAAAGAATTACTGTTGAATCTCTATCATTATTCTCTATAGGAAAGAGTCTTGGAAAATTTTTGCATCATTATTATTCCCAATAGACCATTGGACATGAAAATTGTCTAAATTAGCAGAAAATAATTGTGAATTAAGCTATATTAAATTGGCTCTTATTCTAACAGTGATTTCTAGAAGTCTGAAGAAGTTTTAATCCAATGATGACTTCTCATTAAGTAGGTCAAAATTCAGGAATAATTATCAAATAGTATGCACAAATTTTGCATTATAATACATATGCAAGGAAGGGTAAAACTCATTTTTATTTAGATTCTAACCTTGACCAGGACCACTTTATATTGCTATCTTATAAATAAAAAGAACATAGATCTAAAAGCAGTAAGTAGCAATACAAACTGAAAGCAGTAAGTCAGTGAAATTCGTTCAAAAGCTGTAAGTGGAATTCTTTCTCCTACAATCACCTAGCAAGTTAATATCCTACACTTGTAACTTTCAGTAATAGCTAGTTACAATTTAACAGGCATAAATTGGGACTTCACACTCTGAGACCTCTCTTTTGTGTGTTCAGATTCAATCTATCAGCCTGTCAGATGGAAGCATAACCTAGTGAGTTGCCATATCTCTTGGGATTATTGGCACAAATGGAAAAATAAGGATCCAAAATGGCACACTCATACCTTAGAGAGAAAAAAACTTTTAAAAAATCAACTGGGTGTGAGTGGCTTATACCAATAATCCTAGCTAGTCAAGAGGTTCAGAGCTGAGGATCATGGTTCAAAGCCAGCCTGAGCAGGAAAGTCTATGGAATTCTTTTTCTTTTTTGCCAGTCCTGGAGCCTTGGATTTAGGGCCTAGGCACTGTCCTTGAGCTTTCTTGAGGCTTGCACTTTATCACTTGAGCAAAAGCACCACTCCAACCTTTCCTGTGTATGTGATCCTGAGGAATCGAACCCAGTGCATGCTAGGCAAGCACTCTACCACTAGGCCACACTCCCAGACCCAAGTCTGTAGAATTCTTATTTCCTCCAATTAACTAGAAAAAAATATCCATAAGTGGAGCTGTGCCTTAAGTAGTAGATTTCCAGCCTTGAGTGAAAAAGCTAAGGGGCAATGCCCAAGCCCAAAGTTCAAGCTCCAGTACCAGCACATACAGAGGTGGGGGGGGGGAGGGAGGGAGAGAGAAAAAGGGAGGGAGGGAGGGAAGAAGGGAGGGAAGGAAGAAGGGAGGGAGGGAGGGAGGGAGAGAGAGAGACAGAGAGAGAGAGAAGCTTAAGAAGTTATCTGTGCATTGTGCTACCTGGAACTGCAGCAGATGTAGAGAATGAGATGATTTTGGAATGCCCTAGAGGAAAAGGAAAGAATATAAAACTTCTCTCATGAGAAATACCTCATTAATAATGGATCTCCCAGGCTTATTAATACTGATTCTCCGTTTTCCCTTATTCATTTCTCCCCATTAACAAACCGCTGTATCCGCCCCTAGCATTTACTGAGTGTCCATTGTATGAGAGAAAACCTCGTTGAGGACCTGAGTTTCATGACTTATTGGCCAAAACCTACCCCTGAGGCTCTTTGTTTCTTGAAGTGGCTTTTCAAGGAGTTTTCATTTAGCTGCATGCTTTGGTCATTTTCTTTGTCATTGAAGTTTCTCAAAGATGGAGTACATCTTTTTAAAATCCCATCTTAGGCAGACATGGTGGATCATGGCTATAATCCTAGAACTTGGGAGACTAAATCAAGAGGACCACAAGTTCAAAGCCACCCTGGGCTATATAATGAGACTATATCTCAAAATATATGTTTAGAAGGAAGGCCTCTGATCAAGATGCATTCTTGGCACACATATATAGACACGTTTGCATTGAAAACCTTGTAAGGACATACTAAATTCACTAGCACAATGATGTTCATTGCAACACTATTTACCATAAGCGAAGATATGGAACCAACCCAGATGCCCCTCAGTTGATGAGTGGATCAACAAGATGTGGTATTTATACACAATGGAATTCTATGCTGCTGTCAGAAAGAACAGCATCACCTCATTTGTAAGGAAATGGAAAGACTTAGAGAAAATCATATTAAGTGAAGTAAGCCACACTCAAAGGAACATAGGCTCCATGGTTTCCCTCATTTGTTTTAATTAGTGTAAACATTGGACTCCCCTAGCAGAGGTTTTCAATAGGACAAGACCTAGATACATGAGGCCATAGAGGATGAGGCTAAATGAAAGGACCTTCAGGATTTAGAAACAAGAGCCATATAAGGTGTGACTGTTGTTCTTAATGTACTATTTTATTTCTCATCTCTTTTGTTATCCCTTGGTTATCTCATATTGTTATAGTATCTTACCTTGTTGTCTGATATATTATATATATGTTTATTTGGCTATTTGAAATAAGATAGGGAAGGGGGAAAACAAGTTGAGGTAAAGGGGTGGGGAAGGGAAATGGGGACAAAAACATGCAAAGGGGTAGCAATGATTGTTAAGTAATGTACCTTCTAACTGGCAAATATAATGTAACCCTTCTATTAATTACCATAAAAATATATTGAAAAAAGAAAACCTTGTATGACTATTGGAAGATAACAAGTGCATTTTATAGTTCAAATCTGAGCATATTAAATAGATGTTACTGTTCACTTATCAGCAACTCAGATACCAAGAGGTGCATGCTATGACATGTTCCAGTCCAGTCAGATCTGAGCTAAGAAAACTGGAGCTCAGCTTTATAATCACCCAACAACTGGAGCAAATGTGACACTGAGGACAGCACGCAAGTAGGTATGGTTACTTATTCATAAAGGTAGAGAGAACCAATGTCAAAGTGGACGGGTGGCATTCTCAATTAAAATTTGATTCCAGGCATTTTAAATGCTAAAGCTCAAATCCAGTCTCTGCCAAAGAACAATCATAAGTCCCTCTGGAGTTGCTGAACAATTAGAGGGATAGGCTGGGGATTTTTCCTGGAAATATATACTAGTGTTTGGAAATCAGGGAGTCTGGTTTACCTTGGCCTCTAAGGTAATCTTACTCTGCCTGTACCAGTGCCTCAAGCACTTGTGTGCAATCACACAAATCATTTTGAATTAAATTAACTTTTATTCTAGTCGATCTTACTCTTAAGTCTGAAGAAAAATAGAACAAGAAGTCTGTAATAGTCATGATGAAGAAGAATGTAGCCCTGAACAAGAACCCACTGTGTAGAAAGCATACCATGAACACATTTAGCCCCAACTTAAGCTGCTCTGCTCTGTGATCTGAGACCTGCACAACCCTTCCTAACCTAACTGTGAAAGTAGGAAAACAGAACATCAGGAAAACTGTTTGCGGCCCAATTGTTTCTTTATGTAGTCATTGTTTTATTAAAATGTCATACTAAATTTTCTGATGTTAAATATTCCCCACATAGAGAAATAGTAAATCTTTGAGGAACTAGAAATGATCATTATTTTGATTTGATCATTATAGATTGTATATACATTGAAATACCATACTTTGCTCCATAAATATGTACATTTTCCATGTGTCATCTTAAAATATGTAGATACATACATCACTATTTGATCCCTTGGAACTTATTTCTGTGAATGGTGAGAGTTAAGAGGACTAATTCTCAGCATTTTATTCCATTTATTTGAAATGTCAATTATATGTTTATTCTCTATAATTTAATTTGGTAATGAAATCGTGGAATATAACAGTGACAAATGACCATGTCAGACAACAAATTTATATGGATGTTATGCTTTGGGTTTTCTTCTCTGCTTTGTTGGTGAAAGCTCCTTCCACAAGTTTCATTAATGTTTACATTTTGATATTTTTAACTGAAATATGAATTCTCTCTGCTGTGCTCAGCATGCCTATAATCCTAGCTCTTCAAGAGGTTGAGAACTGAGGAACCCAGTTCAAAGCTGGCCCAAAACTGCTAGCCCTGAACACAAACGCACACTCAGAGACAATGCCCAGGCCAGAGTTCAAGTCCCAGGTCTGGCACACACACACACACACACACACACACACACACACACACACACACACATTTCCAAAAACCTCTTGGGAAGAATTTTCAATTAGTCCAACCTGATGCTTCATGTTTATCTTCTTTTGACTTTTTTAGCAAAGGAAACTTGTCAGCAGATTTAATATTTACATTGCCAAAATAAGTCAAAGCTCAATACATTAAATAATCCTTTATTTTTGAGACAAGATCTGACTTTGTAAACCAGGTACCAGTGGTTCACACCTGTAATTCTTGTTACTCAGGAGGCAGAAAAGTCTATGAAGTTCTTTTTCTTTTCATTTAAATTTTATTGTAAAGGTAATGTACAGAGGGGTTCCAGTTACGAAAGTCAGGTGATATCTATATTTCTTTTTGAACAGTATTACCCCCTCCCTCATTTTCTCCGACATTTTCCCCTCCTAACCCTCCCCCCACCCAAATTTTAAAGTTCATTTCCAACATAGCCTAGTGAGTGAGTATCACTGCTGAGCTGTGAGGCTCTTATCTCCGAAAAACCAAGAAGCCAAAGCTGTGGCTTAAGTGGTAGAGTACTACTACCCTTGAGCAAATATAGCTAAATGACAATGCCCAATGCCCCAGTATTCTCTCTCTCTCTCCTACCCTCCCTCTTTTTCTGTCTCTCTCTGTCTCTGTCTTTGTCTGTCTCTGTCTCTCTGTCTCTGTCTCTGTCTCTCTGTCTCTGTCTCTGTCTGTCTCTCTTTCTCTCTCTCTCTCTCTCTCTCTCTTTCTCTCTCTCTCTCTCTCTCTCTCTCACACACACACACACACACACACACAAGATTCTATTATGTAGCCCAAATTATCCTTAACTTTCTGACTCAGCCTCCAGGGCTCTGAGATTACAAGCATATAGCACCAGGCCTATCTAAATATACCTCCTAATAAAAACAATCACTTGACTTCTCTCAACATTCTTTTGGCCAGTCCTGGGGCTTGAACTCAGGGCCTGGGCACTATTCTTGGGCTTTCCCAAGGCTAGCATTCTACCACTTGAGCCACAGCACCACTTTTGGCTTTTTCTGAGTATGTGGTAGTGAGGAATCAAACCTAGGGCTTGCTGCATGCAAGGCACCACTAGGCCATGTTCCCAGCCCTCTCAATATTCTGAAGTTCAGCTTTAATATATATAACCAGGGGTATCAACTTTCTAGACAAATATTTCAAATAGCCCTACCATCACTGATGAAAAATAAGGTTAAGGCTTTGAAAAGACATTTAAATAAACTTAGGTTTTCTTTCACTTGATTTATTAACAGGCTTGAAGCATGGGTGAAAGCTAGCCCTCTGTTACTCAGGACACAAACTTGAATGACTCTTGTCCAAGTCCTAAGGTCCGTGCAATTTCAATGGGCCAATCAATGGTTGAAGGACACATGTTTTCAATCACTCAGGACAGAGAGTCAGGCTCCAGGCCAAGATGCACACTTTCCTGGTAAAGCACTGTATTTCAGAACCTGCCCACTCCTGCCTCTGGGACAGCTTCCTCTTCTCTTTGGCACATAGTACAGCTCAAGGTAAGATTCCTTCTTAATTCTTTCCTAATAGACCAATGAACCGGCCCCTGTAAACCTTGAGAAATTCAATTGTTCTTCACCCAATCCCTTTTACATGATCTCAAGTATTAAAATTCTCTACAAGTTGTGTCAGAGATTTGCCCTTCTAGTTCTTTTAAGACATTTTAAAGTACCGTAGCTTAATCCTCAGTTTATGAAATAGGCCAAATATGCCCAATTCTGTCATGGGTTAACAGAGGCCTATGGGAGATAAATTATGTAACACCTTCCCTCTGGTATTATCTGGCACCCCTTAGAATCTATTCTTTAGGATTTAATCCCTTAGATTCTATTTCACCATACCAACAATGTCAGCTATGAATCTCTTTCACCCCGTGATGGCCTTGTCAGAAAAGAGGGTGAAGGTAGCACTTTCTCATGGTTCTCTAGAGCCTATGTTCCCTGAATCATAATATAGCCCTGTTACTTTGATTTCGAATGCCCCTTTTCTAGGAGACCCTCGACCAATAGTGTCAGATGAGAGCATTGTCTCCAACTTTAATTTCTATAGCTTTGAGTCTATTCTGCTCCGTAGAGATGAAGCAGGATATCTTGTGCTAGAACCATCTTTCCATACATGGCTTCCACAAGCAGAGTGTAAATACTTTGAGAATGGAGGCTGCCTCCTACTGATTAGGACACGGTAATAATCAAACACATAGGGGTGATTAATCTATATTTATCATGAACTTCTTCTTGCTTCCCTGAAGTTTCTATGCTTCAGGGATTGTAGATCGTTCATCAGATGAAATCTTTTCAGAGGTCAGGACTAATATCTGACATTCCTTGATAACATTCGTGCTTCTTTAGATATTTCCTGGCATACTTGGTATCACCCACAAAAACATGTTGCTTGATTGACTGATAAAGTCGTCTTCATCCTTCTATGGGTTTTAGTTGCTTATGGGAAGACAGGATCTAAGCAGACTCAGCCTCTCTCTTTTCCTAATACGCTTGTTGTTTTGTGTCAACAGTAGGGCTTGAACCTGGGAGTTCACTTAGCTTTTCTTGCTCAAAGTTAGCACTGTACCACTTGAGCCACAGCCCCTCACTTCTGGCTGTTTGATGGTTAATTAAAAATTAGTCTCAGCCAGTTGCCAGTGGCTCATGCTTATAATCCTAGCCACTCTGAGATCTGAGGATAATAATTCAAGCCAGCCCAGACAGGAGAGTCTGTGAGACTCTTATCTCTGCTGAACTATTAAAAAAGAAAAGAAAAGAAAAAGAAAGAAAGAAAAACTGGAAGTAAAGCTGTGGCTCAAGAAGCACAGAGCTAGCCTTGAGCAAAAGAAACTCAGGGACAGTTCCCAGGCCCTGAGTTCAAGCCCCAGGACAGCACAAAAATTAGTCTCATGAGTTTTACTGACCAGTCTCATGGCTTTGGCCCATGATCTTCAGAGCTCAGCCTCTTGAGTAGCTAAGATTACAGGTGTGAGCTGCCAGCATCCAGCTGCTTTTCTTATTTTTGATCTAAAGGGTCTAAGATGTGTAAATCAATTCCAAACCAGTTGTGCATGGTCTGGCTCAGGGCTTAAAGAGGTATGGAAAGCTACAGGATTTCTGTTAGAAACCAGAATCCACAAGAACTCATTAAAAATAGCTCTAGCCTATACCACAATTAGCATTTGTGAGTCAATTTGTTAAGTAACTCTTTAAGTTCTAACCATATTTGGAGGAAGGCATTTGAAGTGAGAATATTTAGACTTTCACTGTGAGTACTTTGAAATCATTTCCCCAATTGCATATATAAAATTATTGTCACAAAAACTAATGGCCAAGTACTTTGGGCTCACACCTATAATTCAGGAGGCTGGGATCTAAGAAATCACAGTTATAGAAGAATCACAGACAAGAAAGTGAATGAGACTCTTTTTTTTTTTGCCAGTCCTGGGGCTTGTACTCAGGGCATGGGTACTGTCCTTGGTCTTTCTCAAGGCTAGCACTCTACCACTTGAGCCATAGCATCACTACTGGCTTTTTCTGTGTATGGGGTACCAAGGAATCGAACTCATGTCTTCGTGAGTGCTAGGTAAGAACTCTACCACTAGGCTATGCTCTGGGTCCTGAATGAGACTCTTATCCCTAATTAACCACCAAGAAAGCAGAAGTGGAGTTAAGGCTCAAGTGACAGAGTTTCAGCCTTGAGCAAAAATACCAAAGGGCAGCACCTCGTTCCTGAGTTCAAGCCCCCATGTCTGAACTAAATAAATAGCAGAACAAGCAGATTATCACCACTCCCTAACAGATGCTGATGCTTCATCTCTGCAACATTAGTTAAGGTTGTTTTCAACTGGATCAAATTCCACTTTTCTGTCCATTTCCAGTTTTCCTCCTCCAGATAATAATGGTTATACAGAAGGCCTCCATTTCCCTGAAGGAGAATAATCAGTACTTGCAGCTTAAAAGCACAGTCCAGGTTAGTAATTCAAGAGCAGTGAGCTATCAAGTGCTTCTTGAGTGCTCTCTCCACAGAAATACCTTCTGGGCAAAGGATCTCTTGGAAAAAAAGAAGAGAGTTGCATACAACATGCCAGACCATATTGTGAAGGAGTTCACTTCTCTTGTATTGACTAGCTAGTCTCCAAATGCCCCTCTAGAATAGCTCCTTTAATCTGAGGATAACCGTATCTCCCTCTTGCCTAGACTCAAGTGTTTGCTAGAGAATTCATGTAGGTAATTAACTGCCTCCAGCCCTCCAGAGCTCCTGCCTGAGCATGACCTCACCTAGCTCTAAACTTGGCTCTAACCTGGGCCTGGTCAAAAGTCACTGAGAAATTCTATGCTCATAGTAGCTCTCAGCTGGCCTGTGCATGCGCTCTGGCCTTCTTGTTCTGTGGTGAATGTGGGAGAACCATTTATTATGCATGCATTTGATATCTTGCCACTGTACTTGCAGGCTCCCAGAAGACAGGCAGCCTGGAAGCAGATCTATTAGCAGCTATGCCTTCATTCATTTCTAAGAAATGGTTCAGAATCTGAACTCTCCTTAAAAATATATCACAAATGGAACTCCATGCCACTTATAGGAGCATACGTGTGTGGGTAGAGTACTCTAAAAATGTTTTCTTCTTTCCTTCTTCCTTCTTTCTTTCTTTCTCTCATTCATTCATGTGTCTGTGCATGCGCGCATGTGTGCATACATACATGCATGTGCATGTGTGCCAGGACTAGGAATTGAACTCCAGGACTCATACTCTTGCTTGGCTTTTTCGATCAAGGCTGGCACTTTACCAGTTAAGCCACACCTCCATTTCTGGCATTTTGCTCGTTAGCTAAAGATAAGAGTTTCATAGACCTTTATACCTAGGATGGCTTCAAGCTTTGATGCTCAGATCTCAACCTCCTATATAGGTAGGATTACAGGCATGAGCTGCCATTCTTCTTTAAAGGATGATATTGTATCATTTACAAAGAAATGAAAGGATCTGGAGAATTACGTTAAGGAAAGTAAGTCAGAGACAAAAGATCCATGGCTTCTCTCAGAGTTAGAAGCTAGATTTAACTTATAGTTGTATAAATAAACACTTCAGGTGTTATGCAAGGATATCCAAACGTATTAACCAAAAGAGAGTATATTCAGGGGAGAATTCTTTCTTTCATATCTTTTTATTGTAATTAATAGAAGGGTTACATTATATTCGCCAGATAGAAGGTGCATTACTTCACAAACATTGATACCCTTCCTCATGCCT
The DNA here is from genome assembly GCF_031878675.1 of Megascapheus bottae. NCBI lineage: Eukaryota > Metazoa > Chordata > Mammalia > Rodentia > Geomyidae > Megascapheus > Megascapheus bottae. The sequence goes on along the minus strand of NC_143534.1, from coordinate 23,553,470 downwards.
TGGTCCCCATTTCCTTTCCCCCACCCCCACCCCTCATATTGTTTTCTCCCCTTCCCTATCCTATTTCAAACAACCAAATAAATATATGTACAATATATCAGATAACAAGGTAAAATACTGTAACCATATGAGATAACCAAGGGACAGCAAAAGAGATGAGGTCCTTTCATTTAGCATCATACTATGTGGCTTTATGTATCTAGGTTTTGCCCTGTTGTAAATCTCTTCCAGGAGAGCCCAAGGTTTCTACTGATTATGACAAATGAGGGAAACCATTGAGCCTATGTTCCTTTGAGTCTGGCTTACTTCACTTAATATGATTTTTTCCAAGTCTTTCCATTTCCTTACAAATGGGGTGATTTCATTCTTTCTGACAGCAGCATAGAATTCCATTGTACATAAATACCACATCTTGTTGATCCACTCATCAACTGAGGAGCATCTGGGTTGGTTCCATAGCTTTGCTATGGTGAATAGTGCTGCAATGAACATCACTGTGCTAGTGGATTTAGTATGTCCTCAGGGAAGAATTCTAATGGTGTAACTTCTTAGAAAGGCAAACTTCCAGGAAATGGGTATTTAGACAGGAGTAGAGTTAAGGGGTAAGAAGCAGTTGAATAAAAAGAGGATGGAGAAGAATGCAGTCATAAAATTTAATATATTCCTACAAAATTAAGAAAACTGAGGAGAGGGGTAGATTGGGAAGGATGGAGGAGATGATAAAAGAGGTGACATGGATCAAGATGCATTGTATTCATAAACTGCTTTATTGAATGGCAACTCCTGTGTTCAACTACTTAAAGATAATAAAAAGGTAATTTTTAAAAACTCATAAAAGATGAAAAAATAAAAACCTACTTCTTAAGATATGAATTGTGAATTCAGATTCCTCTAAAAGTTATGTGTATAAATTCTTCTCGCTTACATTCACAGAGCAATTGGTTAATAAGAAATAGAAATGTCTCTCTATCTTCCTGTTTAAAAAAGCAATCATAAAACACCTCATATGCTCCCCACTTGCCTGGGGCTCTACATTGCTTTTATTTCCTTCTCAGTGGCTTTAAAAACAGCTAGGACTATCAATTCAATCACCTGTTTTATGACCATGCATCCAGCCATGAATCCTGCAGGGGTGCAAGAACTTATGGTGCCAGCCAGAAGGATAGCCCAACACCCCCCTCAATTTTCTGCTTCCCACCTGTGTATGTAGCAAACCACCTTTCCTCCCTGCCCCCCTTAATCACAAAGGGCTGCTGTCCTGGATGTAGGTTATGGTACTGTAATTCCCCCAGCACTGATAGAACTTGTTAAAATTACTGAAATAAGCCAGGATCTGTTGGCTCACAACTATAAAGCTAACTAATCAGGAGGTTAGTATCTTAAGATCAAGGCCCCAAAACATCCCAAATAGAAAGGTCTGTGAGATTCTTATCTCCAAAATGCCTAAAGTGGAGGTGTGGCTCAACTCGTAGAATACCAGCCTTGAATGAAAAGCAAAGTAAAAGTACAGTGCACTGAGTTCAAGCTCCAGTTACTGGCACAAAAAAAAAATTACCAAAGTGAAAGAAAGTAGGATTTTTTTGCCAGTCCTGGAGCTTGAATTCAGGGCCTGAGCACTATCCTTGAGCTTTCTCAAGATAGAGCCCTACCATTTGAGCCACAGCACCACTTCCAGCTTTTTCTGTATATGTGGTTCTAAGGAATTGAACCTGAGTGTATGTGCATGCTAGGCAAGCACTCTACCACTAGGCTAAACTCCCAGTCCCAGAAAGTAGGATTTATTTTTTAACGGTATCCCTTTCTACTCTAGTAATTCTCAGCCAGTTTCAGGTACTGTAGGACCCTACAAACAAATGTGTCCTTCCACATTCCACTGGACTCGTCAGGATGGCATCCTTCTCCTAGACTAGGCATCATAAGTCTGACATAAAGCTAACCAGTTACGAGCTTTAGACAGAAACTATGTGTATATGTCTACACACACACACACACACACACACACACACACACACACACACGTAAGAGCTCTGATCAGGCAGCCAAGATTACTACCCATTCCTCAACCAGACTTCTATCTCAAACCCAGGTGAAATGGATTATTCAAAAGAAAGAGAAAAAGGATGGTGAATAAAAAATAAACTAGTTAACAAATTCATTTTTGTCTTGTTTTATTTTACTTTGATTTTTATCATGCTATGCAGCAAGCCTAGGGCCCTGCACGAAGACCCAGGTTCAATTCCTCAGTACCACATAAACAGAAAAAACTGGAAGTGGTGCTATGGGTCAAGTAGTAGAGTACTAGTCTTGAGCAAAAAGAAGCTCAGGGACAGTGCTCAGACCCTGAGTTCAAGGCCTAGAACTAGCAAATAAAAAAGGAAAGAAAGTAAACTAGTCAACTGGATAGTTTTTCCTCAAATGATCACTCAAAAGGGAAAATGTTTACCATAACTCAAGAATGCTTAAAACCATGGAGCCTTTATTTCTTTAGTTCTGGCTTCACTCAATATCATTTTTTTTTTGCCAGTCCTGGGCTTGAGCTCAGGGCTTGAGCACTGTCCTTGGACTTTCTCGAGCCTCAGCACCATTTCGGGCTTTTTTCTATGTATGTGGTACCAAGGAATCGAACCCGGGTCTTCGTGCATACTAGGCAAGCACTTTAACCACTAGGCCAAACTCCCGGCCCCTCAATATCATTTTTTAAGTCTTTGCATTTCCCTACAAACAAGATGATGTCATTCCTTCTTATGGCAACATAGAATTCATATATATATATATGGCCGGGATTGGTTTCATATCTTAGCTATATGGTAAATAATGCTGTAATGAATGTGGTTATGCTGGTAAGGTTAGTATGGCCTTGTTTCTGGACATTTGGGTAAATGCCCAGGAGTGGGATTGCTAGGTCATAGGATGCTCTATGTTTAGTCTTTTGAGGAACTGCCATACTGCTTTCCAGAGGGGTTGAACCAGTTTACACTCCCACCCACAGTGTGGTATCATTCCTTCCTGGCCATATCCCAGCTAGCATCTGTTGATATTAGATATCTTAATATTGTCCTTTCTAACTGAGGTGATATGGAATCTCAGTGTTGTTTTGATTTGCATTTATTTTTATGGCCAGAGTTGTTGAGCATTTCTTCATGTGTCTCTTGGCCATCTGTATTTGTTCTTCAGAGAAGTCTCTCCTTCATTGTTTTTTTTTTTATTTTTTATTGTAATTAGTAAAAGGGTTACATGATATTTGCCAGACAGAAGGTGCATTAATTCACATACATTGATATCCTTTCACATGTCTTGGTACCCATTTCCCTCCCCCCCCCACATACCCCCCACCCGTCTTGGTTTTCCCCCCTTCCCTATCAAATTTCAAATAACCAAATACAAATAAATTCAATATATCAGATAACAAAGTGAGATACTGTAACAATATGAGATAACCAAGGGACAGCAAAGGAGATGAGAGACAACATAGTACATTAAGGACAACAATCATTCGTTATATGGCTTTTGTTTCAATATCCTGGAGGTCCTTTCAATTAGCTTCATACTATATGGCCTTATGTATCAAGATTTTGCTCTATTGCAGATCTCTGCTAGTAGAGCCCAAGGTTCTCTCCTTCATTTGTAACATCTAGTTTATGTCTAGGGTTCTCCTAGCAGAGGATCACAATCACTCAATAGCTATGTACATATGATTATATAAAATGATGCTGAGCAAAATGAACCCCAGGTTATAAAAACAAGAGGTTTTTCTTTGTGGTTGTTATTTTTAATATAATATGTGAAGTTGGTTTTTTTTCTTTCATTTTTCCCTTATTGTTTATCCCTTGTTGTCACTGTATATGATTTTGGTGTCTGGTGTATTGCATATACATTTATCTGAATTAAGGAAGGAGTAAAAGAATGGTGAGACAAAGGAAAAAGGTAAACCAGTGTAACGGTGATACTCATAAAACAATATGTTGGAAATGAACTTTACAACTTGGTGGGAAAGTAGGGGTTATAGAGGAGGGAAACTGGAAGAGGTAACAATGTTTAAGAAGAAATGTACTTGCGACCTTTTATATGTAACTGTAACCCCTCTGAACAGCACCCTGACAATAAAATTAAAATGAAAAAATAAAGAATGTTTTAAAAAATATCCAGGAAATGATGTTGTAGCTCCAGGTGTTAGGCGATAGCCTTGAGCTTTAAAGCTCAGGGACAACACCCAGGTCCAGAGTTCAGATCCCATGACCCACACACACACAAAAACAATGTTAGGAACCAGTGATGCAATCCTATAACCCTATGACCTTTCACAAGGCAGCGATCAGGAGAACCGATCTCTGAACCCAGGCAAGAATTTTTTAAGACTCTCATAGCAACTAAAAACTGAGCAAGGTAATCATCCCAGCTATGGCAGCAGGCATTAAAAAGAAAAAGATTGGAATTTAGACCAGCCTAGGCAAAAAATGAGACCTTATCTCGAAAATAACCACAGCAAAAGGGGCTAGAGAATCCTAACCTCAGTATCATCAAATAACTAAGTACATAAATCTCTCATCTTAAGCTTGGGAAGCTTTCATTATGCCACTTTAAAACAACTATCATCCCTGTTTAAATATCATGGATTCCAGGTAAATGTTAAATAAATACAATACAAACACCTAACAAGACAGCTCAGTTGATACACGCCTGTCATCCTAACAGGCCAGAAGCAAAAGCAGGAGGATCATGAATCCAATTGCTATCCAGGGCCAAATAGCAAGAACTTGTGTCAAAAAAATAAAGTAAAATAAGTCATGTGAAATCTAGATTAAACAACAGAAAAAAGCACTTGAAGTAGGAAGGGTCTCTTCTGGGATAAAAAAAAAAAAGTGTCCTAAAATCACAACAACATGTCTGTCGTGTTAGTACATGTACCAGGATTTTGTAGAAACAGATTGAAAGCAAGCATTTCTCTATCTGCCGGCTGAGTAAGCAATGCAAGCAAGCAAACAAGTGGTGGAGTATCATAAGACAGTTGATACAGAAAAAGAGAACTGCAACCAAGTTTGAAATAAGAATAAATCTGTTAGGGTCCTGTGCAATGTCTATGTGACAAAAACTGGGAGCGTAGCCCAGTGGTAGAGTGCTCGCCTAGCATGCACAAAGCCCTGGGTTCGATTGCCTGGAACCACATACACAGAAAAATCTGGAAGTGGTGCCGTGGCTCAAGTGGTGGAGTGCTAGCCTTTAGCACAGTGTCTAGTTACTGCGTTCAAGCCCCAAGACTGGAAAAAAAAAAAAGAAAAAAAAATGACTTTATATAATTCCTAATGATCATTGAGTTTCATTTTGGTTTTTACCTTGAGTATAATAAAAGCTGTGTATCACAAACCCACAGCTAGTATTATACTAAATGGCGAAAAGCTAAAGCCATTCCCTCTAAAATCAGGAACGAGACAAGGATGCCCACTCTCTCCACTCCGCTTTAGCATAGTACTAGAGCCAGAGCAATAAGGCAAGCAGCAAGCATAAAGGGGATCCAAACAGGGAAAGAGGAAGTAAAACTTTCCCTCTTTGCAGATGATATGATTCTGTATTTAAAGAATCCTATAGACTCCACTACCTAGATTCTTGAGCCGATTCAAAACTTTGGAGGGTATAAAATTAACCCTCAAAAATCAACTGCCTTCCTCTATGCCAGCAGTGAGAGGAATGAGGCAACAATCAGGAAAGCAACTCCTTTTGCAATAGCCTCAAAGAAAATAAAGTACCTAGGAATTACTTTAACTAAGAATGTAAAGGACCTTTTGATGAAAACTTTAAAACCCTGAAAAAGGAAATTAAAGCAGAACTGAGGAAATGGAAAAACCTCCCATGCTCCTGGATTGGAAGAATCAACATCATGAAAATGACAAACTTGCCAAGGGCTATCTGCAAATTCAACGCAATCCCCATCAATATCCCAATGTCATTCTTTAAAGACATACAAGAGGCAATCCAAAATGTCATATGGAATAATAAAAGACCCCGTATAGCAAAAACACTTCTTAGCAGAAAGAACAGCACAGGAGGAATTTCAATACCAAACTTTAGACTCTATTACAGAACTGTAGTGAACAAAACAGCTTGGTACTGGCACAAGAACAGGCCTGAAGATCAATGGAAAAGAACTGAGGACCCAGATATTAAACCACAGACCTATGGCCACCTAATCTTTGACAAGGGAGCCAAAAAAATAGAATGAAAGAAAGACAGCCTCTTCAACAAGTTGTGCTGGCAGAACTGGATAAGCACCTGCAGAAAACTAAAGTTGGATCCTTCTTTGTCACCCTGCACTAGAATTAACTCCAAATGGATCAAAGACCTGGAGGTAAAAGCCGACACACTGAAAACTTTACAAGAAGGAATAGGAGATACACTAGGCCTCCTTGGCACAGGTCGAAACTTTCTTAATAAGGACCAAGAATCACAACAAATCAGAAAGGCTGGATAAGTGGGATTGCATTAAACTGCAGAGCTTTTGTACGGCAAAGGACATAGCTAGTAAATTAATTAGGAAGCCTACAGAATGGGAGAAGATCTTCACCAACCATACAACAGACAAAGGCCTCATATCTAAAATATATCAACAGCTCAAAAAATTGAATCACTCCAAAACTAATCTCCAAAGAAACAACCATCCCATTAAAAGATGGGCTTAAGACTTAAGACTTAAAGAGAGTCTTCTCTGAAGAAGAAATAAAAATGGCTTATGACACATGAAGAAATGCTCAACATCTCTGGTCATAAAAGAAATGCAAATCAAAACAACTCTAAGATTCCACCTCACTCCAGTTAGAATGGCCAGGATCAAGAAAACTAATAACAACAGATGCTGGAGGGGATGTGGCCAGGAGGGATCACTACTACACTGTTGGTGGGAGTGCAAACTCATTCAACCACTATGGAAAGCAGTATGGCAGTTCCTCAAAAGACTAAACATAGAGCTCCCCTATAACCCAGCAATTCCACTACTTGCCATTTAATCAAAAGTCCAGAAACAAGGACATACTAAATCCACTAGCACAACAATGTTCATTGCAGCACTATTTACCATAGCAAAGATATGGAACCAACCTAGATGTCCCTCAGTTGATGACTGGATCAACAAGATGTGGTATTTATACACAATGGAATTCTATGCTGCTGTGAGAAAGAATGACATCGCTCCATTTGTTAGGAAATATAAAGACTTAGAAAAAATCATATTAAGTGAAGTAAGCCAAACTCAAAGGAACTTAGGCTCAATGGTTTCCCTCATTTGTCATAATCAGTAGAAACCTTGGGCTCTCCTAGCAGAGATTTGCAATAGAGCAAAACCTAGATACATAAGGCCATATAGTATGAGGCTAAATGAAAGGATCTCTAGCATATAGAATCAAAAGCCATATAATGAGTGATTGTGAACTATGTCCTTAATGTACTATGTTATCTCTCATCTCTTTTGCTGTCCCTTGGTCATCTCATATTGTTACAGTATCTCACTTTGTTATCTGTTATATTGTATATATTTGTATTTGGTTATTTGAAATAGGATAGGGAAGGGGGGAAAACCAAGATGAGGGGTGGGGTGTGGGAAAGGGAAATGGGGACCAAGACATGAGAAAGGGTGTCAATGTATGTGAAGTAATTCACCTTCTATCTGGCGAATATAATGTAACCCTTCTATTAATTACAATAAAAAATATATGAAAAAAAGAAAATTCTAAATAACTAGCAGTAAACATGAAGCACTTTCCATTGTCAAATAACTGGCTGATGTCAAGGCCGAATTAAATCTGACTTTTCACTGAGGAATAAGGGAACCTACAATCACTTTTTACCTTTTGTTGTTTTCTAAAGAAAGGCAGAAAAAGGAAAAGGCATCATACTGTCCAGGTTTAGCGATGACAAAACCAAGAAGACAGAGACTAGTCAGGCATTCTGATACGAATCAAGATTCCATAGCAAATGTCTGTGTTCAGGACATGTTTATGTTGAAAAGACACAGTCAGTGTGTGTCTCCTGCTTCCCAGTGTAGTGAGAAAGGAGGAAAGATGGAATGCTTCCAAATGTACCTCTAAAAGGCACTTTTTCACAGCAAAAGTAATGAATGGCAAAATAAGCCATTTCAGTTTAAATGGCTACTTCAATGGAAAATGAAAGAATGCATGCACAGTAGATATGAAATCTGATAGCAGTGGTAAATATCAAATGTCATCTTTAACATATAACTGGAAAATATCAAATTGTTGCTGGTAATTACATTTTGAAAATAGGCAAAATGTTTCCAGTCATTTCAGTTCCATTTCCAATATGAATTCTCCTATCATTTAAAATAAGAAGAAAAATTCTCAGTAACAAACCAAATATTCTGATAAACAGCTTTGAAGATCTATCAAAAACACAAGTATGTCAGGCGCTGGTGGCTCAGTCCTGTAATCCTGGCTACTCAGGAGGCTGAGATCTGTGGATCACAGTCCAAAGCTAACCTAACAGGAAAGGCCTTGAGACTCTTATCTCCAATTAACCACCAGAAAACTGGAAGTGGCACTGTGGCTCAAAGTGGCCTTGATCTGAAGAGATCAGGGACAGTGCCCAAGCCCAGAGTTCAAGCCCCATGACAAAGAAGGAGGGAGGGAGGGAGGGAGGGAGGGAAGGAAAGAAGGAAGGAAGGAAGGAAGGAAGGAAGGAAGGAAGGAAGGAAGGAAGGAAGGAAGGAAGGAAGGAAGGAGAGAGAAGGAAAGAAAGAATTCAGGCCTGTAATCCCAGCACTTGGGAAGAAGATAAGGGAGGATATTTTAGATAGTTTCACTATCTAAACCAAAACAAACAAATACATGGCGTGCCAGGCACCTATGGCTCATGCTACTCAGGAGGCTCAGAATGAGTATCTCAGTTCAAAGCCAGCCTGAGGAGAAAAGTCCATTGGACTCTTATCTCCAATAAAGCACCAGAAAGTCCGAAGTGGGGCTGTGGCTCAAGTGGTAGAGTGCTAGCCTTGAGCAAATGAAACTCAGAGACAGCGCCCAGGCCCTGAGTTCAAGCTCCAGAACCAGTCCAAAGCAAAAACAAAACAATTGGGCATGATGTATCACAAGTATAATGCCTGCTATTCAGGAAGTGGAGGTGGAAATCACATGACTGCAGTTCACCAGTGGAAAGCACTACATTCAGCCCTCACGGCACCAATAATAAACGTTCTCAGATTCTTTTCATCTCATATGGCTTATCGAAAATGGGTTAGAAATCACAACAAAAGAACATGTCGCCTTCCTCATATCTGCACTCCCTTCAGAATACCAAGCTCATGTCATAACTCCAAAATTATTTTTCAATTAAATTTTGCCTTTTCTCATGATGAAAGAGAAGTTCCCACACACAAGAGTTCTTTGAAGGGGAGTTACAGAAAATTGACACATGGTGGCTACATCAATAAAGATTGTCTGCTAATGCTTATATAAGTAGTAGCTCAGAAATATAGAGATGTCTAGATAAACACAGCATCACAACCATCACAATCTCCTTGCTGTCTACCTCTACATTTTCCTGTGCTGGTTAATGGCATCATGTCTATGCACCACTGTTAGAAGTAGAACTCTTGCTTTCTTTATTTTTTTTGTTTTTGTGCCTGTCCTGGTACTCGAACTCACGATCTGAGCACTGCCCCTGAGCTCTTTTACTGAAGGCTAGCACTCTTAGAGCCACAATCCCACTGTGGCATTTTTGCTGGCTAATTGGAGATAAGAGTCCCATAGGCTTTCCTGCCCAGGCTAGCTTTGTTCTGCTATCCTCAGATCTCAACCTCTCGAGTAGCTAGGAGGACAGGCATGAACCACTGGTGTCCGGCCAACTCTTGCTTTGTTACAGAGAGGAAATTAGGGTTTTCAAATACTAGTTCCCTGATCCAAGGTCTGTCTGGACTATTTACATCATGATCCAAGCAATCTGTCGTCCTGGGCTGGGTTCTATGTATGCCTGATCACTGCTTATGTGGTAGTTTCTATAGACATCTCCTCTTTCCTCTAATAACCTTGCAGAACGCTGTAGCTGAACACATTTTGATTGGTCTCGAATTCTTTTAGAATTGGATTCTTCCTAGTGATAATTCGTAGAGCCAAAGAAAGGAATACAGCTAGTGAGAACCAGTAGATGGATGGTTGACACCATTTTATGCTAAAGACTAGCATTCAGCTTAAAGTTAGAGACTAAAACTGCTTCTCCAATCTTGGCAGCTCTGGTCTTGTTAACACTACCTACTATCCCTCCTACAAAGTCCTTTGTGACCCGTATTCTTGACTGTCACCCTGCCCATTAAGATTGCGTGGAAAATGAATCAATAAACAAATCTACTCATTTTCTAGGACCTACGGTGTTTATAAATAAATAAAGCTAAAGTATGGGAATGAGAGCATTCATATTGGAGCTTTCACTTTTGGAAAATCAAATTGAACCATCTCAATATGATTTCCTCAGTTTTAGAGACTATACTCTGGAAAAGAATGGGCATGAGAATTGTTTCTAATCCTGTAGAAGCATTGGAGTGAATGAAAATTGTTAAACAAAAATAAAATAGCAGATTATCTTTCCTGCATTCTATTTGTGTGTCAAAAGAAAAGGTGAAAGAAGGGCAGAAAGAGAAAAGGTACGAGGATCACCAGTTTATTTTTGTAAAGTAATTGGAGGGGTTTAGGGAGAAGAGGATAGATTGAAGTTTTTTGGTTTTTTGTTTTGTTTTGTTTTTTGCCAGTCCTGGGCTTGAGCTCAGTGCCTGAGCACTGTCCTTGGACTTTCTCAAGGCTAGAGCTCTACCACTTGAGCCTCAGCACCACTTCCGGCTTTTTTCTATGTATGTGGTACCGAGGAATCGAACCCGGGTCTTCATGCATGCTAGGCAAGCACTTTAACCGCTAGGCCAAACTCCCAGCCCCTAGATTGAAGTTTTAAGAATAAGGTGTCCTGACCCAGGCAAATCTTAGAAATGAAACAAAATGAAAAAACCGAGAACATCAATTTCATTTTCTCTCATCCATTTAATCAGATGCTTGGAAGCACAGCTAGACATAAGCACCTTTTTATCTGACTCTGCAAAAGCTGTTTTATGCCAAAATCCTGACCTGAACCATGAGTGGTCCCAAACTGTTTATCTCTTTAGCAACAAAATATAGCAACAAGATTTAGCAACGTGGCATAGATTTTCCACTAACCTGTCACCATCCAGCTAGGTCATGCATCTCTTAAGGTTGAATTGGAAGATGATTCTCATTTCTGAGAATCTGAGGACATGGGAGATTTACTAGGGAAAAGAAGAGATTTTGTTTGTTTTCGTTTAGAGAAAAACCCTGGCAAAGGTAGGGATTAAATTGTACAATAAGTTCCCTAGAGGAGAAAAATTCATTATCTGTAATATGAAAGTTTCAGGATTTGAAATACTCATCTCACTTAAGAACTCATGTGTTAGCTGGCCACTAACCTATGGCTCACACCGGTAATCCTAGCTGTTCGGGGGCTATGGCCTGAGACTCATACTGTGAAACCAAGCCAGACAGGAAAGTATATGACTTTTTTTTTTTTTTTTGCCAATCCTGGGGCTTGAACTCAGGGCTTGGGCACTTTCCTTGGACACCTTTTGCTCAAGACTACCACTCTACCACTTAGCCACAGAGCCACTTCCGGCCTTTTCTGTTTATGTGGTATTGAAGAATCAAACCCAGGGTTTCATACATGCTAGACAAGCACTCTACCACTAAGACACATTCCCAGCCCACGTACATGACTCTTCTCACCGATTAACTAGCAAAATGCCAAAAGTGGAGCCTTAAGGGAAGTTTTAGTCCCTGTGCACACACACGTGTGCACATGCACATACACCACACCACCACCAACAAAAACCTAGGATGCTAAAAGGGACCAGACAAGGTTTTTATATCAATCCTCTTACTTCCCAAAGAAGGCACAAACAAGTCCAGAGTCAGACTGTGATATTCCTAAGGCAAACTCAGATTTCAAATGGCTGAGCCAGAACTGAGTTGTTTAGAAGGTACTTGCTTTTTCTGGCTAACATCCACTTGTTAGGAATTTAATTTAGTAAACCTACCTTTTGGGATTTTTTTTGTTTTGTTTTAGGGTTTTGTTTTTTTTTTTTTTTGCTTTACATTTTCTAATTTTATTTAATAGAATCTTTTTCCAAACAGAATTCAATTCTTTTCAGCAAAATAAGTGCAAATGTATGTCTCCAAAGGTTTATTTTCATCCTGTGAACAGAATCCTATTCTCATCTTTCACAAGAACTTGTGAAGTCTGGTCCACTTCCTGCAGGAATTATCAAGTGTATTAAGGAATCATACACTAATTCCATTGTTTCAAGTCCCATCAGCAATTTTATATGCACAAATGCCATGATCTATGGCAGAAAGTTTGCCTTCGATGTTATAGTTTTACTTAGTTGAACATGTTAACCTTTCAATATGAAAATTTGTAGGGAAGAAGGGAAAAGTGTATCTAGAAATTCTGCAAAATTCCTGGAAAAAAGGGGAGGTTTCTTTTAATGGCTTTCACATATTGGAATTTGCTACATCTTCTGAACAAATATTTATGGAAACATAATCAAGACTTTCTCAAACTTCCTGCTTCCTCCTTAACATTCTTTTCCAAGGTCTTAATAAGTTTAGCATTACATTCGCGTTTCCACTTTGGCCCTTATTATAAAACCACCTGAACATACATAAAGAAAAGGAAGATGAATAGTGTTGAATTTTTATATTTGTGGATTGGAATATAAATAATAACTATTTTGACAAAAAACAATGAAAGTGTCAGGCTTTTCTGGACTTTAATTATGGAAATGTAATGTAAAGCAAATAAATTTTGCTAAAGATAACTAAATTATTCCAATTTCTTTACCAGTTAATCTATGCACAGGAAAATAATCTATAAGAACACCAAAGGTTCATATATAAAAGATTTTCAAAGGGGCCAGGAGTTAGAACTAGTGGTAGGGTGCTTACCTAGCGTGCACGAAGACCTGGGTTAGAATCCTCAGTACCACATGTTCATGGAAAAAGCCAAAATGGCTCAAGTGGTAGAGCTCTAGCCTGGAGAAAGCCTAAGGATAGTTCTCAGACCTTGAGTTCAAGGCCCAGGACTGGCAAAAATAAATAAAAGATTTGCAAAGAAAAATATTAAAGGCAGCATGAACCTTCCATCCCCTTCTAATTCAGGGGGGGAAAATGTGGATTAATAAGAAACAATTATGTGAACATTTCAGAGTTTGTTTAAAACACTACAATTTCTTTCCATCTTCTGTCAAAAATACATTCACCTGTCCCTGTATTTACTGCCATACTACCACTTTACTATTTACTCTACATCCATCAAAAGAATCCTACTGCTAAAATGGGAAGACATCAAGTGCTGGTGCCTTACAACTTTAAATCCTGGTTAGTCAAGAAGCTGAGGTCTGAAGATTACCATTCAAATCCAGCCTGAGCGGGAAAGTCCAGGAAACCCTTATCTCCAATTACCCATCAAAAAGGCAAAAGTGGAGATGTGACTTTAGTGGTAGAGAATCAGCCTTGAGTGAAAAAGCTAAAGGACCATTGTACCCCGGACTGTCACAAAAAAAAAAAAAAAAAAGATTGGAGGCAGGGGAGAAGAAATCAGTAAAAACTGAGAGAGAGAAAAACAAGAAAGAAGGAAAACACTAGTGACTTATAATTAACTTAACTATTAAGGCAATAATAACCCTACCTTGTGTTCCTAGAATAACCACTTTGTGATTGGTACCTAAATAGGTGATCTGATCAACTATGTACATTGGCCCTAAAAAAAATATCCACTAATCTAAAGAAGAGCCCTGGCCTTATGTACTTATAAGTCCATAAGGAATACTCTGTCTCACTTGGCAACATTAAATGGAAAAATAACATTATTAAGGTCAGTAATCAAACAAATGAACATCAAGAATTTTTACTTCTCTTGCCAAATCATTCCTTAACTCATTCCTTCCCTTTATAAATACAAAAAATTATATTTAAATAAACAATCAGCCTTGCTCTTGGGAATATTACATTTTAAAGGCCCTTGGTTACACTACTCTTTATACCTTTAAATACAAAATGTATTTTTATGTACCAATACTGGGGCTTGAACTCAGAACCTAGGTGCTGTCCCTAAGCCTTTTGCACTCAAGGACAGTGTGGTACCACTTGAGCCACAGCTCCCTTTTTGGCTTTTTGGTGGTTAAGTGAAAATAAGAGTTTCCTACCTGGGCTGGCCTCAAACTATGATCCTCAGATCTCAGCCTCCTGAATAGCTATGATTACAGGGATGAGCCACTAAGACCCAGCCACCAAATACTTTTTGTAGTCAAGAAATGAATCAACTTCTGTTTCTGCCCATTTTCATGTTGTTCATGCTTACTGTTCAAATTGACTCAATTTGTTAAGTCCTCACATTTACTTCCCTCTTTCTCTCTTGGGATTATTTCTACCAGTCCTCTTTCATTATATATACCAGAGGTGCTCTGTATATCCCGCACATCTGGAAACAGCTAATTGTCACAACAGTACAAGAGAGCACTGCTTGCATACAGTACACATGAGACCACCCTACAACAACAACAAAAAAATATCTGTACCAAATGTCAGTGGTGCCATTGTTTAAAACTCTTTCCTTGTGTGGTGCCATATGTACTCAGCCTTCAAGACCAACAGTTAGAACTGGAAGATCAGGCTGGACTTTCTCAGCTGCCGCTCAAGTGCTGGCTTTTGCTTCTAAACAGCACAAAAACAAAATTCCAAGTTCGGAAGCTAGATGAATTCTCCTGCAAAATAAGTGTAGATGATGTGTATCTTTGTAATTATTTTAAGAGTTCCAAGAACTGTGTTGGCCCAATCCAACAGACTGAAGTTGAGGAGAAATCAGGAAAGAAGGCTGAGAAAGGGAGGCCAAAGGGGTGGGAGGAGATTCAGGTGATGAGTTCCTGTTTCTGCCAGTGTAGACAGCATCTTAGTAGAAAGCATTATTATTGGTAGGACAGAGATTGATGAATGACTGGTGAGAATCACATCTTGAGTGGCCTTGCTAAGGGCAGTACATTTGGGCAGCAGGACAGAGGTCTGGTTGGGAAATAGCAAAAAGTCAAGGTAAGATGTGAAAGGGACACATCTTTGAAAAATGCCCTGTGGCTGCCCACTGCCTTTCAAGCCCAAGTCTGCTTTGCTTTAGTTCCATTGAGGATATTGTTTCTCCATCAACCATTTCAGATGCATCTCCCACAGACAGCATCACTGTGTCCATCTGACACGTTACACTGCTCTATCCCAATTATAGTTAAGGAAAACCTTACCCTGTTTGGATAGCTTAGGAAAGCTGTACCAAATCTGTACCACAGCTTCATGTTCATTGCTTTCACACTTGTCAGGTAACTTTAATGTCTCCTTCTAGCTGCCTTTCAGAATACTTACCTATACTTTCTACATTTCTGGGGGTTGGGGGTTTTGTTTTTGTTTATTTTTGTTTTGTTTTTCTTAGGGACGTTGGCTTTTTAATTTTTTTTGGGGGGGTGGTGTTTTGGTTTGGGGTATCTTTTTGTTAACTTTATTTCATTTTGTTTCACAGTATTAGGAATTGAACCCAGGACCTTGCCTTTGCTAGGCAAACATTTTAGCCAGTCTCCAGTCCTTTCACTTTCAGTGTTTCTGGTAAGATCTCCTACCTCTACCGCTTGAGTAGCTGGAATTGCAGACATATGTCACTATTTCCAGTAGTTTTGTGTGCGTGCGTGCGTGCGTGCGTGTGTGTGTGTGTGTGTGTGTGTGTGTGTGTGTGTGTGTGTGTGTTGGTCCTGGGGCAGGAAATCCTACCTGAACCCCACTCCTCACCCCATCCCAGCAGGATAGAGTGGCATTATCTGAATATCAGATAGGGAGGAGACTCAGGGATAGAGCATTTACCTAACAAGGACCAGGCTTAGATTTTAATCCTCCATACCCCACAAAATTGTTGGCCCTGACTCACAGAAGTCAGGAATGGCCATTTTGTACTTGGGTCCTGGATGCAGGCAAGTGTGGTGAGCATTTCTCTGACTCAGCCATGCCTGTTCTCTCATGAGGGTATCACTATTTTGTTGCTGTTTTATTCTGTGTTGGTTTTTTTTTTTCATTCTAAGCCCATTAGCAGGTATTTATCAGAAATTTCTCTAGCTTCTAGTATGCATGTGCATCCAAGAGACTGAGAAAAGTGTTCTGAAGCATCCACAAACTACAGAATGCCAATGATTCCACCACCAAGGTTGAATCAGCCATTGCTCTGTTTCAGCTGCACCAACCTAGCTCTCCTCCCTTTATCACTTCCCCTTGTTTCATAATCCTTAGCTCCAGTACTGACTCTGAAATGAATGACAGCCAGCTATAAGTTTCACGGAGAGCCCATCCTGAAGTTCAGCAGCCACTGGCAATGCTTCCCTTCCTGCCTGCGCTGGGCTCTGGGCCCTCACCCAGCCCCAGACTGCAATGTATCATGCCTGCCTCTTCCTTAGCAGATGTGGTGTATTTTCCCCCTAATGGTAAAACCAGGTTCCAAACTGATCCAAAATAAGCAATTTGCTGTCAGTAGATATTTCCCTTACACTGCAAGCAAGAATTCACACGCCAGACCTGTGTAGTCAGGAATCCAGAAACACTCAGATCCAACCAAAACAGCCAGTTGTTGTTTCCTAAGGGCTATTCAGCACCTTCCGGTCACCTGTGGATTTCTTCACCTCTTCAGAAACTAAACTGCTTGGAGACTTCTGGGCCCCTGTCATAGTATGGAGCCAAGTATTGGGTTACCAGTACGAAAATTAATCAGAGTAATGAGGTGGGAAAGCAAGGTGTCAGATTCCCAGTTCCTGCAGCAGAATTGGCTTACCATACATTCATCTCAACAGTGCAGGCCAGCCAGATTGGGACTTGAATTCCTTGGTGGTTGTTAAGTCCTAGATTGTGATTCTCTAAAGAACAACAAAATACTACTGGAGAAACATGGCATTATTTATTGTTTCTATGATCTCAAAGTGTGATAGTCTAAATTTAATTTATTACTATAAGACAATATATTAAAAAATGTCTGTTCATGATAACCATGAGCTATTTGGAAATGTTTAAATTACAAGAATGATAATCCCAAATTATTTAAATCTTCATTGAAGATACCCATGTCCTCTCTACATGGCATTTTTTTTTTTTTTTTGCCAATCCTGGGCTTGAGCTCAGGGCCTAAGCACTGTCCTTGGACTTTCTCAAGGCTAGAGCTCTACCACTTGAGCCTCAGCACCACTTCCAGCTTTTTTCTATGTATATGGAACCAAGGAATCGAACCCGGGTCTTCGTGCATGCTAGGCAAGCACTTTAACCACTAGGCCAAACTCCCAGCCCTTACATGGCATTTCTTAGTGACGACACTTCTACTTGTTGTCATTTTTAGTTATACAGAATGTACACCAAACTCAAAGTATCTTAGCCCAAAATAGCCTTAATCCCTTCACAATGTGGATAATGTTTTTGCCTAAGCACAGTTTCTTCTTTCACTTCTAGAAAGGCACAAGCTGGATGGCCAGGTGCTGAACTATTCAGGAAGTACAATAGAATTTCAGTGAAGGAAGAAGTCCCAGAGGCCCAACAGTGGAAATGCTTTATGAAGAATTCAGGCCTTGAGTGAGATTCAGGAAGATAAGTGGACTTTGGAGAGGACCTGGGGAAGAAGAAAGTACATTGGATGGAGAAATAGTGTATATGAAGGATGGAAATAAGGTAGAATAAATAGATGCAAACAGGGCACTGCTCCAGATGCTCTGGAGTAAACAGAGGAAAATATATCCCTAAGGAGCATGGAAGCTAGTTGATATAAACACACAGAATTAGCTAGCAATCTGTCACAGTATGAGCAGTGACCAAAAAACAAACTCTAGAAAGCCAGGTACTGGTGGCTCATGCCTGTAATCCTAAATATTCAGTAAGGCTATGATCTAAGAACTGAAATTCAAAACCAGCCAGGAAAGGAAAAAAGTCTGTGAGACTCTTATCTCTAATTAACCAGCAAAAAGACAGAAATGGAGATGTGGTTCCCATGGGAGAATGCCAATCTTGAACAACAAAAAAAGCCAAGTAAGAGTGTGAATTTAAGCCCAAGTACCAGCACACAGAATTTTTTTTTTTTTAAGTATTAGGAAGGATGGATGGTAAGCTGATCCAGGTCAGAAACATTTGCACATGGGGTTTCTGAACACACAGTGAAGAGGGGAGGTAGGTCAGAACCAAGTTAAAAATGCTCAGGGTCAGTCAGGTCATGATTCTGATAAAGGGATCTGTGTGTGTTCCTCACCTAAAACTCAGCAGAAAGGAAGTAGTACTTCTTTACCATAGTATTACACTTGAAAATGAACACAATTACCTCAATTAAATTACCTCTTATTTGGTGGCCTGCAGCTATGCTGGAAGGAAGAAAGAAAAAAAAATACTAAAACAATTTAAAGCTATGGAAATCAAGACAGATTAATCAATAATACTACTACTTTTCTTGATTCCAAATCCAACGTTCTTTCTACTATGCCTACTGATGTGAGGTCTAGTCAAATTTATGTAACTTTTATAAAGAACTTTCTCTCTATCTGTCCTGGGCCCAAATATCACCCACATTCCAAAGATCCTAGGCGAGTAATATTTAGAAGTGATGCAGAGAGAGGCTGATTTAATCTGAGCAAAATGAAGAAACATGATGAAGAAAGGAATGAATGCAACAGAAGAATCAATGAGACAAAGACTGACTAAAGACTAGGTATTTCTGCTTTTACAGGCTACTTCCACAGAAAGAAAACCTATAGTAAACATTTTATTACTGAATTATTATGAAGACAAATATGTCATTATTTTATGAGCTTGCGCTCCTAAAATTATCATAAGCCTCAGGCAATGCATTTCCTGTGCCTCACAATTAAATCAGTCTGAATTGAGGGGATAGAGGGAAGAGAAGAGTTCTAAATGATCACAGAATTTCTGACAGGATGGTAGTATTTAAAAGAAGGTAATCAAGAGAATTAATTTGAAAAGGATAGTAGTCTTATCTGGGACATGAGTATCTCGGAATGACTAAAGATATCAAGATGAAGAAGAAGATCTATTTTTTTTTTTTTTTTGGCCAATCCCAGGGTTTGAATTCAGGGCCTGGACAACGCCCCTGGGCTCCTTTTGCTCAAAGCAGAGCACTCTACCACTTGAGCCACAGCATCACTTCTGGATTTTTCTGTTTTTATAGCATTGAGGAATCGAACTCCAGAATTCATGCGTGCTAGACAAGCACTCTACCACTAAGCCACATTCCCAGCTCTGAAGGTACATTCTTAACTTGAAATGTAGCACCTTGTTTGAAGCACACTTAGAAATCAATGGTGCAAGATGTCATTGAAGCCAGTCACTGATGGCTCATCCCTACAATTCTAGCTATATGAACAGATGAGATCTGAGGATCACTATTCACAGCCTTATTTCCAATTAACCATGCAAAGGCTAGAAGTATAGGTGAGGCTCAAGTGTATGAACCTTGAGCAAGAGAGCTAACCAACAGCAAGATGCCCTAAGTTCAAGCCCTAGTCTTAGCACAAAAATAAAGAGCTAGACACATGGACAGATAAACAGAGAGTGTTTTCAAAACCCATGTGGATCTGAAGTGCAGCTGAGCAATTGAATGCTTACCTAGCAGGCATGAGATCCAGGTTTGACTTCTAGATAAGGAAAAAGAGGAAAGAAGGGAGGAAGGGAGGGAGGGAGGGAGAGATGGAGGGAGGGATGGGGGGAGGGATGGAGGGAGGAAAGAAAGAAGGGGAGGAAAGGCAGGAAAGGAAGAGAAAGCTATGAGGGTAAATAACCTCCTCAGCAATGTAAAATATAGAAGGAGATATTATAATGTAATATCCAGGCTTAGCGCCCTGCAGTTAGACACAAGGAAGAGGAAAGCACAGCTGCTGTAGTAACAGTGTTCCCTTGAGCTTCCGAGGGCATTTGAAGACACTGTGAGAGAGGAATCCTAATTAGAAGTATCATAGTCATGAAAGCAAAATGAAGATAGCAGCCACATTTTTCATTCATGCCTTCCAGATCTTTTAGTCTTCTTAAAACCCCCCAAACACACACACACACACACACACACACACACACACACACACGCACGCACGCACACACGCACTCCAACACCTAAATTCAACAGTAGGAAACAATCTGACAACTCAGCAACCTAAATTGAGCAGAGCAACTCAGCAAATCAAAAATTACAGAAAGTACATTTCTGGTCAAGGCATAAACAAATGGGAAATGTGGAGACTCTTGCTTCCTCTCAAGAAAGATTTCCTTTGTTGAGTAAACACTTAGTCCCGCTGTGCCGAGTCCCAATTGTCATAATCATTGTGACTGGTTTTGCTAAGAGAGGTATAGATAATAGCAGTCATACCAACAACTGGTTATGAAAGACTTGTTTTCTGTCCCAACATTTTCTCCAAGAAAATTACCACTGATGAGGATTGCAACATATTTCCCCCAAGACTGGGGATACTAGGTATTTTGGTATAATTGCAGTAACGCACTCGGAAACAGATGAATTTATGCATGATTGATGGATGAACAGGGAGGTGTTGTTTAAGGTCAGTCATCTGAATCATGTCCTGGGAGAGTTCCCAAGGGAACATAGGATGAAAATCTAGGCCAGTATTCACATGCCTGGATATTGAAGTAAGAACAGCTGCATTTATTTCAACATTCTCAACCTCACACATACATACATGCCAGTAAAGCTCAGAGGTTAAATTGTAAGACGGAAATCACAAATAGGATAACAAGAAAATAGAACTGAAAACAAAAATATCCTGGAAAATTAAGTCCACATCTCCAGCAAGCTGGAAACTATATTTGAATAAATTGTTCAGCATATTAAGGAGAAGGAAAAAAATGGGAGAAAGCATAAGAGATGAAAGAAGAATGAGATGTTCTACTATAGATAAATGCAATTGGAATCTTAGGAAGACAGGAACTATTTAGTACAGGCTGAAGTGTTTCCAGAATGAATCCACAAATAAAGGAAATACAAAATATAAATGGAGGGAAACAAGAAGACAATGCCCACTGCTCATAGTGAAATTGAGGGATAATTTCTAGAAAGAGAGGAAAAGTTTTTAGAAGCATCCCCAAAGAAAACCTCGATTGCTCATCAAATATTAGTTAGATATGCAGCAGACTGCTAAGCAGCAAGAAGAGAAGGCAAACAAGAGTGAAACATCCTCAAAGGTAAGCTGCTTTCGGTCGGTATAGAGCTGGGTTTGAACAACATTGTCTCCCAAGAATAAAACAATAATGAAAACACTTGGAAGCTAAGAGTAGTGATGCACAGCTTTCATGATATCAATTTCCGAAACTGAGATAGGAGATCACAAGACTGAGGCCCCAAGACCCGGTCTCAAAATAAAAAGACTTTTCAAAATCTAAAGAAGATTTTTTAAATATCAAAGGAATGAATGCAAATGGAAACTCTGGATTATATGGATGAGCAACAATGAGTAGACAGATGCCCAAAGCTAAACATATAAGGGTTAAACAATATTGCATTTGTGAGCTTTACCAAATACAAGATGACTGTGAAAGATGGCAGCAATCACACATGGATATAAGTATGTGGAGAAGCTCAATTAATCAGCTCTCAGAATTTTTCAGAAAAGCATAAAAGTTATTTCTATATTTAGTTGTTTTGGTTTTGTTTGTGCCAGTCCTGAAGATTGAACTCAGGGACTAAGCACTCTCCTTGGGCTTTCAGCACCATATCTGGCATTTCTATGTATGTAGTACTGAGGAATCAAACCCCGGTCTTCATGCATACTAGGTAAGCACTCTACCACTAGGCCAAATTCCCGGCCCCTCTACATTTAGTGTTGTTTTACATTTTTTTTATTATAATTTCAATGAAGAACTGGAGTGAATTTTAACTTCCCTGTAGTAGAAGATAAAATAAAATCATTGTAAAGGGAAATAGAAAAAAACACAGCAGGAGATGAGCAGGTTAGAATATCCAGTATAGGTGAAGCCTAATTAAAAATGTTAAAAAAATTTTTTAAAGATGAGCATCAACTAAATAAAATGATAGAAAAATAATCCAGCAACAGTCAACAAAACCCACTACTTAAGAGACATGGGACAAACACAAACTGAACAAATGAAGTGAATCATGGAAAATAGAGAAAGAGGGATCCAGTGACTGGAAAAAGACCACTGTCTGCAGTGCTTGAGACCAGATGGATTTTAGGTTTCTTGTTTTTATTATTTCATGTAATGAGCTGAATTAGGAATGCGACCCAGATCTATGCTTTGAATACACTTTCTACTCATAGCCTGCTTGTCATTTTATACCATATTTTAATGTATCTGATTTTTCACTCCATGGCCACATAGAGTCAGCTGTGAAATTTTTCACTTGAGAAAATTTTTGAAATTTTTTACAAGTGTCATTTGGAGCATTTTGGGTATTTTGAATTCGAAATGTTCAACATGCACTATCAAAAAAAATGTTCATATGTGTCACTAATACAAACGCTAAAACTGCAGAGGAGAAAGCAAAGGTAAGGTCATACAGTGACCAGTGACATCAGTGACAGCCTGGCTGACACCTAATCTTCCACCTGCCTCCTGTGTAAGCCTGCACAGATACTTCCCCTGAACTTGATTTTCTACAGCCTTACAGTTGAGGCAATATCTAAAACTTCGTAGTACTAATATTATACTATACAACAACATGGTTGAGGTCATAATAATAGTATTAGTAATAGAGTACAAGCATCACTGAGAAAATACAGTTCCCGTACCTAGGACCGTGCCTGGCACTCGTGTGGTTAGAAAGTAGCTATTAAGAGTATGGCTGGGGTGGGGGGAGTGGATGAGGACAGGTTTTTCTTGGAAAAAAAATCACTGAATTTGAAGAGAAGTGGGGGCTATTAGTGGAAGTTAAATTGTATTAAAAAAAAAGAACAGGAAATTTAATTTTTAAAAAAAGGAAAAACATGCACAAAGTTAAGAGAAAACTATGAAGATGAGATGCAAGTGGCCTGGGGGAGCACAGACAGCGGGAGGGGATGCCTCTCATTTCCTTAGTACCCCATTTCCTCTTCACCTCCCTTGTCCCTCCAGGATGTCTCACTGGAAGTCAACAGCTACCAGGAGAAAACATCTGCATCTGAAAACAGCTGTGTGTGCATTTGTCTCATTAAAAAAAAATACTTTGTCAGGGTTTGGACATTAATTTTGTGTGTCACTAGCAATGTCATGAGAAAGCTGGAGAGAAAAATATGGTGTGTGCAATTAGAAGCCCTCAGGCAATAAAGCTTCTGTCTCAGATGGTGTCAAAACACTACAGAATTTGGGTAAGCAGAGC
Organism: Megascapheus bottae; assembly: GCF_031878675.1. NCBI lineage: Eukaryota > Metazoa > Chordata > Mammalia > Rodentia > Geomyidae > Megascapheus > Megascapheus bottae. Next base: position 23,530,040 of record NC_143534.1, on the reverse strand, counting down.
TCATTGCCAGAACAGATTCCTAAACTCATTGCCACTGGAATGACAACACACACACACACACACACACACACACACACACACACACGCACGCACGCACACACACACACACACATGCACAAGTTCAATGCATGCATACACACACCACATGAATGCATATACAAAGCATTTATAAGCACACAAGCCACACACACAAATGCCTACTGGCAAAATAATTATTTGAATATAGCAACAACAACTAACCATACTTACATCTAGATTCATTGTTATTCTATATTTATATTCTTTGCGCTCCTCCCAAATTTTGCAATCTGAAAACACGCCTTATCAATGTTAAATTTATTTTAGGAATAATTAAATATATTCTTAAGGGCTTACATTATTCAAATAGTATTCTATGCTTGAATCTGTCCTGAGTAATGAATTCATTTATGTATCTTGAGAATAGAATGATTGTAATTTAATAACTAGAAACTCCCTGTGCAAACCAATAATAAAATATTCTATTACATTATTATATTATGTTCATGGTCAAACTATAGCTATATAATAAAAAACATATTTCTGTGTAGGCTATTGAATACTATTAAATTTGGATAGGAAATCTTTAACACACACTCAAATCCAGCACTTGTAGAACAGACCTCAATTACATTCTGAACATTCTGCTCATCTTTTTGCCTAGATAAAATGATTCCCAACCATTTCTAGTGTTTTCCCAACTCGGGTATGAGTCTGAAATATTTGAATTTTTCAACACTTCCTTTGGTAGCATAGTAGAAAACAAATATACTTATAAATTCTGCTATAATTTACTTTAGACTTTGTGGGACAATTTCCTGGAATCATGTGGGGAGGTATGGTGTGTGTGTGTGAGTGTGTGTGTGTGTGTGTGTGTGTGTGTGTGTGTTTGTTGAAGGTTACATGGGTAGTCTATGTATATGTGTGTGGTAGGATGGATGTGTTAGCTTGTACTATGTGCAAAAACATTGCGTATGTGTGATCTATGAGTGCAAATGTGTTGGTTTGTGTATATGTGTCTGTATCTAAAGGAACAGGTAATCCAGTGAGTCATAGAGACTCAAAAAAAATATTCACTATCCACAGTTTACATTAAATAGAATAATGTATACATATGTGCATCTGTTGCCAAAAGCTTTACAAAGAAAAGCTATTATATAGAACTGATACATTTTAAAAATATCAAAAATTGCTTAAGAAAAACAGAATGAAGTGTACGAGTTGCAAAGAATCCTTCATGCATGACACCCCTAAGTGGATAACAGAGACCCCATGTTCACACTGAGTGTGGAAGTTACCATGATCACACTGAATATGAGTAGGGCTGTTACTGCAGTCAGCACAGAGCTGAAATAAAAATAAAACAGGACTCGTGAAAGTGCTACAAAATAGGCCCAGGCCTCTGTGTGGCTTTGCAAAATTGACTGTAAAAGTATTGTCTGGCTGGCTCACCTCTGTAATTCTAACTACCAGGAGGCAAAGATCTGAGGATCTCACTTTGAAGCCAGCCTTTGAAAATAAGCTGGTGAGACTCTTACCTCCAATTAACCAGCCCAAAGCCAATGGCGGTGTCTGTCCTCAAGTAGTAGAGGACCAGCCTTGAGGGAATAAGCCAACAAGAGCAGAGGTCCTGAGCTCAATCTCCAGTACCAACACACACACACACACACACACACACACACACACACACACACACACTGTGTCTAATGTTTACTCCACACCCTTGGAGGGATGTGAGGATGTGAATAAAGATACAGAGAAGATGAACAAAGCTGACTAATGGTGCTGAGCACAACAGGAACCAAAGGAAGAATTGAGGTGTGAGTTTTCACAGGGATGTCTGTGCACGTCGGTGTGCCTCTCTGAGGAGGGACAGACTTGTGATCCAGTGCTGAACATGATAGTCTATGGTGTGCCCATGCTTGGGTCCCTTAGTGCCTCAGGACCCCTCCCCCTCCCCGAACACTTCTTCCCTTAATGTCCTTTGTCCTTGTGTGACCAATGAGAAAAGCCAGTGTGATATGTGTACAAGCCACAGAGCACTCAGCACCAAGATATAGGAGGAGTTCCACACTATAAAAATCACCCGGCGAAAATGGATGGACCTAGAACAAAATGTGTTCAGTGAGGTAAGCCACACTCGGAGAGACTAACAGCACATGTTTTCTCTCGTATGCAGAAGCTAGATCTAAAATACACCAGAACGTAATCAAGTACACAGGACTCTAGGCATTCACACTCAGTAAGACCGAAGGAAGACACTCTTAGGAGAAGAGAAGGCACACTGGCTCTGTGACTCTGATCATATAAAATGCTATTCATTGAAATGAGCTCCAGGAAATGGAAAACAAGAGGTTTGCATTGATTGTGTTTGGGTTGGTTTTTTTTGTCTTGTTTGTTCACTCATGACTTGATTTATGTAACTATAACCCATCTGTACATTACCTTTACAAAAAACAATTTAAAATAAATATTTTTAAAAATCGCCCTGCAAGAGGATTCCATTGGATTTTTCTTTGGGGAGCCTCTCTTCTACTGGACTCCTCTTTGGGGTACCTCTCTTTGGAGAGTCTCGCTACTTTCCTTTCATGGCTTTCCTTTGACTTGGAAAGCAATTTGCTCTGTTACACTTTCCTGCCTTCTAATTCTTTAATGGATGGAGAAACTTAATCAGTAATCCTAAGCAATGTCCGTTGTAACCAGGTCAGCATGTCTCCAAAAGCCTTAAAATTGGCTGTGTGCCCTCTGGAGAGACAGGTTTTGTGCAGAACCATGTCATAGCACAGGGGATGAAGCAGGAGTCATTCCAGGTTCTGAGACACCATGACGGTGATGTACCATTCACACACAGATTTGGTCAAAGTACTTTACCCCCTGGATTTCTACTTCCATCAACAACCTGAGGATAACCATCTCCCTTCAGCCATGTGAAAGCAACATGGTTTTATGGTGTCAGCCTCAGCTAGGAAGTTCACGGGTCTTCCTCACAGTTCGCTGGGAGGAAAGCATGGAACTGAAGAGCTTTCTGGGAACTTGCTGGATGTGTGTTAACCAACCATTTCAACTATGGATGAGAATGGTAGTGATAGTAATAGTAGCAAAAACAGACCATGAGCTCTGCACTGGAGGTCAGAAGGTCTAGGGTCAAGTTCCGGGTCCATCACACACCCTGGAGGCCATGAGCAATGCCCTTCCTCTCAGCGCTGGGTTTTTCCTCTCTGCTTTGTTCATCTTTGGATTGTTGTGTGGACCAAATGAAACTATGCACTCATCACGACTGGTGTCAATCACTCTGCCAGACTGTTCCCAAGAGGAAGAGTCACTGGGAAAGACCACCAGGGATCAGAATACACAGTACTCAAGCAGAGCTCACCACCACCGCATGTCACAGTGTCATCAGGAGCTGAAAGGGACCATACTTGCATTCGCTGTCCATGTCCATATTACAATTCTTGGGGTGCCATTGCCAAGCAAAACACAAAGAAGTGACTGGAAAGTTCCTAGGACCCCAGGTGGTATCTATTCAGTGTGAATGACTTACCTGTGAAACGAACGAAGTCAGAAAAACTTCCTTAGGGACACACAGATGCAAGGACATGGGGCCAGTGAAACTTCCACAACCTCTAGTTAGTACGTGTAAAGCTTAGTGCCAGGATGTTGAGTGTTTCAATGTCTAGCTTAATATTTTTCCCTAAATTTGGTGTCATTTCAGTTGTTTCTTCCACTTTTGTCCCCGCCCATCATGTAAGTGGTCAGCCAGCTCACAATGACTAGGCCTCACTCTCACTCAAGCCCTCATAATTGCACTGAAGAGTGTAGAAGTGGCTCAGACATGTCCCAAACACATAAAACATACGGAACTTTGTCAATGTCCCCCTCAGTAAGTGTAGATATTAATATATTAGTGCAAGAGAAGTTCTGAAGTTTGTTGTAAATTTTATCAAATGAAAACAACAAGCTGGCCATTGGTGGAACACACCTACTCAGGAAGCTGAAATCTGAGGATCACAGTTCACAGCCAGGCCAGACAGAAAAATCCATGAGACTCCTTTCCAATTAACAACAATAAAAAATAAAAAATAAAAAAAACAGAAGCAGAATTGTGGCTCAAGTGCTAGAGTGCCAGTGTTGAGCACAAAAAGGCCAAGATGAGCTTAAATCTCTGAGTTCAAGTCCCAGTACCAGCATGAAAAAAAATTGTTTAATAAATCAAAAGAAATTATGAAAAGAAAAGCAATGAGAATGAATCAGTAACCCAAGGTTCTGAGAAACAAAGCAAATATCATAAATATCATCCTATAGACACAGCCTTATTGTTATGATATTTAGTTCAGTCTTGTTCAAAAATTATTTAGGTCATTTTTGTAATTGATGGAATTCTTCATTAATGTGAAGATGTTTATAGTTCAAGACTCCAGGTGATTTAATGTGCCTCTTTTCAGAACATAAAGAAACATCATCCAAATCTATCCTAGATATGTATTTACTGTGATCATAAATAAATGCTTTCAAACAATTGGTTGCCAGGTATCTGACAGCATTACAGGCTACTTGAAGAAAAAAAAGATCCACTGCTGGGTTTTACCCATTTCTCCTCTAAACTGGAAAGAGTGGAAAGGAGAAAATAAAATCAGACCATTTTAGCCTTTCTGATTCTAGTGACTGGCTGCCTTCCCAATTATTCATGAAGAAAGTTTCCTTTTTCCTTTTTCTAATGATTTCCACAGTGGAAGTGCACAATGACTACAGCTGAGCAGCTAAGTGGAATATTTCAAGGACATTTATCATAACTAGATACAGAGACTAAGACTCCTGTTTCAGTTTCAAGGTTTAAATGTCAAACACCTGGAGACATAATTATTCAGCCTGGGAAATCATGCTACGCGTTCATTGCTCTGGATCAGAGAAAGTCAAATGACTTAGTTAAGTTTAAGATACTGTTTGTGCTAGAGGAAGAGGAGCTGCAGAAGTATGTGGAATGGAAAGAGGGAGGGGTTCCATTATTACAAACATAACCCTCAGCTCACTTGACTTATATAGTATCAGAAACTTGCCTAATGAAAAGGCATGTCAGTATATAACGAGGATGGGAAGGACAAAAGATAGAAAGAAGATCTCCTGTGTCTTTGATGAGAGGTAAAAGTGAATGCAGACATTCCTAGTATGAAAGATAATTCAACTTTTAATGAAGAATCTCTTAATGGGACTGGAATTTGAATAGTGATAGTATGCCTGGTTCGAATTTAAGTCAACTACCATTTCTACTCTCTTTGAAACCTAACTGCTTAGACGGAAGGGGCCTTCACTAGCATTGACTCACATCCAGAACAGAACAGAACAGACACCTGTCCATTATTTAAATATGCTTGTCTCTAGTTTTCTTTATCCTCTATTCCCAATTACCATTGGCCACTCAGACACCCTGCTCTTTTAGTCACATGTGAACAAAAAGGCAAAATGATGTGCAAATTAGGAATGGTTCCATTTGGGATTTAGGTGTGGCTCCACTGGTAGTAGTTAAAGGCCCTGAATCTAATCCCTAGTACTGGAAAAAAATTAATTTTGATAGTTCAATTAATTCCACAACTTTCAGAGACTTCTCATTAAAGATGTTGCAGAATTCTAAAAGGCAGGACTCACACTTTCTTTTTTTTCTTTTTTTTTGCCAGTCCTGGGCTTGAGCTCAGGGCCTGCGCACTGTCCTTGGACTTTCTCAAAGCTAGAGCTCTACCACTTGAGCCTCAGCACCACTTCTGGCTTTTTTCTATGTATGTGGTACTGAGGAATTGAACCCGGCTCTTTGTGCATGCTAGGCAAGCACTCTACCACTAGGCCAAACTCCCAGTCCCATCACATTTCTTAATTAGTACCTCCTTGTAGACAAATTTTATCATGTGCTAATGCTCCTAAGATACAAACTTTCATTTCTATTGGACATGTGAACACATTCCTACTTTACTTGTGCAAAAACGTTACCTAGAAATGAATTCCTTAATTCCCTCCACCAATCCTCAGAAACTTGGGGTGGGGGAGGAGGAGAGGGGTTTGGTGCCTGAACTCAGGGCCTAGACACAGTTCTTAAGGGATTTTTTTGCTTAAGGCTAGCCCCCTACCACTTGAGCTATAGCTCCACTTGAAGCATTTTCATGGTCAATTGGAGAGAAGAGTCTGATAGATTCTTACCTGGGCTAGCTTTGATCCATGATCCTAAGCTCTCACCGTACTGAGTTGCTAGGACTATAGCTGTAAACGACCAGCATTCTTAATTCACTCCTCACTAAACACTACACAAAGTAAAAGCAACTCAAAGGAATTTTGAAACTAATAAACAATCTCTATACTTATTTTATCAAGTTAATCAAGGCCACATTCCCAGCTACTAAAAACAAGAGGAGATAGTGATATAGACAGCAAGTCATTTCTGTTCCTAAATGACTGACTCAACTTACAACTAAAACCTGTATTTCTACAAACACATATGGATATTAGGATAATCTTCCCACTTGTTAAAAGCTTTGGTTTACACAGCTCTCTCTACCTTTAGCGTGTCTTCCTTGTTTTGACCAACTGCTAAAGAATACATAAAGTCTATTTCAATCTGTTTTCACCAAAACTGCATGTGACCATTCCAATCTATCCTAGAAACATATATGACATGTATGTAAAAAAACAATCACCCAGTATCACTCTGGTGGCTCATATCTGTAATCCTATCTGCTCACAGGCTGAGCTCTAAAGCACTCAGTTTGAAGCCAGCCGAGGGAAGAAAGTCTATGGAGACTTTTATCTCCAGTTAACTACCAGAAGGTCACAAGTGAGGTGAGCTATAGTTTACGTAGTAGATAGACCATTTTCCTTCAATGAAAAAGCTCAAGGATAGAACCTAGGCCCTGAGTTCAAGACCGAGGACCAGCAACTCCTTTCTTACCCTCCCCCTCAAAAGGCATCAACACCAATCAAATCTAACTGCAAAATTTTTAGAACAATTTCACACTAGAGAAAGGTTTACAGGCTACAAAATTAGCTATACAGTAGTCTTATTATGATTCTGATTCAAATCAGTGGTCAATTTACTAGACCAGAAAATATTTACAAAATATTTGTTTTGTCTCCTAAAAGTAAAACCTCGAAATTCAACTTCCTATAAGAAAATCTAAGTAAAAAATAATTATCCTTTTTAGGGCTCTAATCACTTAGAACTAACAGTCCTATCTCTTTCTATAGAACCATTCATCCAAAAATATAGTCCAAGGACGCTTAGCTCAGTGCTAGAAATATAGCTAATTGGATATTGCTTCTTTCACATAAGAAAAAAGAGATAAACACAGAACTAATTTTAGGATAACATTTGTTATGAAAAAAGTTAGGTGAGCATAAAAAAAAAACATTTAGGAGGGCAGAGAATTACAGTCAACCTACTTACAGTGTTTACTGCTGACTGAATAAATGAGTGAATTTGCATGTGTCTGTGCATATGCATGTGTGGGTGTGTGGGTGTGAACAAGAGCTTGTTTCATATCCAGGGTGCTCTCCCTGAGCTTTTGGCTCAAGGTTAGCACTCTACCACTTGAACCACACCTCCACTTAGGCTTTTAACTGGTTCATTGGCGATAGAATCTCATGGACCTTTATGCGAAGTCTGGTTTCAAATTGTAATCCTCAGATCTCAGCTTCTGGAATAGCTGAAATTACAACCATGAGCTACCAGTACCTGACAGGTAAGGAAACAAGTCCAAGAAAAACACAGCAATTTTCAAGTCACCCACCAACAACAGAGGAGAGTGAGAACCCGAATCCTCTGACTTGTGGTCACAAGACAGAGTGTATCATTTCAGAACCAAAGAGTTCCTTGACAAAATTTGTTTTAAAAGAATGGAAGATATGATTAATACAAAACTGTGATATTAGAACAAGACAAAAATCCCTGCTCTAGAGAGATGTCATGGTTGACCCCTGGAAGATAAATAAATGCCAAAACCAGGAGGCAACCTGGCAGATTGAGCTAGTGAGTCAGACAACATTCAGATAGGTTCTGTGGTCAGAGAAGCTTTTGGGCATCAAGAGAGAGCCAGTGGTCAGAGATGTTTCTGCCAGAACAGGGACTGGAACATGGCTTGGGGGAATAAACATTTAGAAAAGGAAAGGAAGAAGGCAGGATGAGGCAGGCAGACAGTTTCAGGGAGTTCAAATGTGTTTGTAAATGTATCTAGTTAGAACATATCAATACACAGAAACTACCGGGAGCAAAGCTGGTGAATTTTGGACACAAAATGGAGGAGTTTGGTCTCTGGACATTGAGCAAAGAACCAGTGGATGTTTCTAAACTACAATGATGCTGCATTGTCTGTGAGAGATATGCATATATTTATGGTGTTCAGAAAAGAAAACATGAGGCCATAGGGAACATGTTTCCTAAGACCAAAAATTCAGTGCAAGGGCCTCACAGGACTGAGCAGACAGGATAAAAAGCAATGCACAGCTGTTATTCAAAAAATGCTAAGGATGACTTCCAACATTGTTTGGGATTAGAGGAAACAAGGATAACACAAAGATTTCTCAACTCCACGGCTGATCAAATGGTTCATGAAGCGGTGGTCAAGTGGTTTAATGTACAGAAAGAGGAACTTGAAGATAGAGACTCAATTGGGCTCTAAATAGCTATGTAAAGGAAAGCGGTACCTGTAGTAGCTCACACAACAGGAAATGTGTCACAGAAGTAGAGCCCAGCAAAGTCATTCTTACCTTATTTATCTATTTATTTACTCTCAGTCATGGGGCTTGAACTTAGGACCTGGGCTCTGTCCCCAAACTTTTATGCTCAAGGCTCTAACACTCTGAGCCACAGCTCCATTTCCAGTTTTTAGGTGGCTAATTGTAGGTATGAGTCTCACTGACTTTCCTGCTCAGGCTGACTTCAAACTATGATCCTCAGATCTCAGTCTCTTGAGAAGCTGGGATTACAGATATAAGCCACCAATGACCCAGCCAACCAGGTAACTTCTGAGAGCCCTGAATGGAGAATTCTACTCCAAGGGGCAGGCTTAGAGGGGCTTAGAGGTGGGAGCGGGGCAGAAGAAATTGGAGTCCCTAAAACCAAGAGCAAAAAGAAGATTAGGAGGAGGAGGAGAAGGAGGAGAAAAACCTCAGAAAAGTATGATTCTCAGATCTCAGCCTCCTAAGTAATTAGGGTTATGGATGTAAGCCATTGGCACTAGACTATAATTTATATGTTCTTAATATACTGTTTGGATCATCTTTAAGTAGTTGTACAAGGAGTTTGGATTCAACATGTAAATGTATGAGTACAATGCCTCTTAATCAATGTCACCCTTTTACCCCTTTTATCCTTCTCCCTCCATCTTTCACATCCTTTGAAGCATTTTAAAGAATTGTGAAATAGATACCAAAGCTTTTTCAACCAGTACCAGTTCAAACTACCAATATGAGTAGGCTCCAAGATCTGAAGTCTCCTTATAAGGCCAAGACAATATACACATATGCATCAGAAGAACTTAAGACATTTCTCTTCTTGCCCTAGTTTTATATTTTTCCTTTAGGGGACAGAGAAAAAGAGAGAGAGAGAGAGAGAGAGAGAGAGAGAGAGAGAGAGAGAGAGAGAGAGAGAGAGAGAGAGAGAGAGAGAGAGAGAGAGAGAGAAACCCAGTTTGAAATGTCAGCTTCTGACTGATGAGAATACCTCTTCATTTCATCCACTAATACAGTAAAACACATGTTAAAGATTATAAATTGTTTAACAAGTTTTGACAAACAAGTCCCCTGGTGGTCTTGAAATTTCTGAAAAACAGATGGAAGAGGTACAATTTTATAGATTCCCCTTCCTAGCTGCACAAAACCAAAGAGGTCTAAAGTAGGTATTAGAGCAAATCAGGGAAATTGTCAGACAATAAAGAGACACAATTGCCTCTGTTAGCACAACAATTAATTTTGTTTGCAGAGTACCAGTCAGTCTATTTGTTACCAGGAATGTGCTAATTATTCTTGCTAATTACATGCAAAACATTCATTATCACCTATAAGTGGAGCTGGACCCCTCAGGTTTCAGTGACAAATTAATTACTGTGTTTTCCTTCAGAATGTATTTCTAGTCAGTTCTTGGTATTAGCTGGAAAAATAAATGGTTTAGCAGCCTGCTTGTCTCTTAGAGTCACTCATTAAAATGAAAAGTAGGCATGCAGAGCTGCTATCAGTTTTCTTTCCTTATTTTATTAGGACAAGATAGCCTTAAAAGCACCCAATCCTATCTTGAATTTACAAAACCTGAAGCCTCCTGGATACATACAGCTGAGTCTCGCTAGGCATCCCATCCATATCACACCAGTAGCAACTCAAGGAAGAAGGCAGACCAGGCCAGTACTCAGAAGAAGAGAGGACCAAGTCTGTTTGACTGTCACCCCCAGCTTCACCTTTCACCTTCGTGTAATGTGGTCCAAGTTTGTGTTTTATACACCCTTTGGCCTCCATTTTGAGAGTCCTGAATTTCCAAGTTACTCCTACAGTCCTTCTACCTCTCATCATCCACCAATTCATAGTCTAGATGCATAGATTTTTTGTTCTAAATGTGAGTTACATTAGTAACATTGAGGGCTGGGCATAAACACTTTTGGCTTGGCCTTAGGTCGCTTAGATGTCTCCTTGTTCTTAAGATACAGGACCAGAATTTCTCTTTTTCTCTTACCCTGTGTTGTATTTGTTCCCGGTGTGGCAACCAACCTCGGGGACTAAAACTAGCCTTGGAGAATGAAAATAAAAGAGAGTAAAGGACAGGGCCGGGAGTTTGGCCTAGTGGTTAAAGTGCTTGCCTAGCATGCATGAAGACCCAGGTTCGATTCCTCGGTACCACATACATAGAAAAAAGCCTGAAGTGGTGCTGAGGCTCAAGTGGTAGAGCTCTGACCTTGAGAAAGTCCAAGGACAGTGCTCAGGCCCTGAGCTCAAGCCCATAACTGGCAAAAAAAAAAAAAAAAAAAAAAAAAAAACCAAGAGAGTAAAGGAAACTGGGAGGTGGGAAAAAGTGGTAGACCTATCACATAATAGATTACATGTGTCCTAGCATGTTCCTGTGGTGCTTTGGGCTCCTGCTCAAATGCTTTTCCTTCACATAATCCTCTGAGCTCCTGTTTTAAGCACTTTTTCACATAATGCTCCGAGTTCACCTCGTGAAAAGAGCCAGATACTGCAAGAACCCATCAAGGAATGAGCACAAAGCCCAGGGGAGGAGAAATGGAGAAAGTCCTGCAATCTGAATGACCACCCTGCATGAACACTAGACTTTTCTTTGAGACTCATCTATGGGGAAAAAAAAATCTCACTAGATTCCTTTCTTAGCTTTCCTTTCATTTTCAAATAAACTTAGCTCCCTTTACCTTTAACATTTTCCTGCCTTTTAATTCTTTAATGAGTGGAGAAAACCAATCAGTCCCCATCCCATAGAGTCAGTAAATCTAGGTTAGCTTTCAGTGGTAAGAGTCGAATAGGAAGCATTTCAAGTGACACCTTTGTCCTAGAAAGGGAGATGAGAAAAGATGCCTGCTCTATGCTTTCCAGGCCTCCAGAAACCTAGGGAAGATTCTAGAAAGGTGCATCTCTTCTAATGGGTACGAATTGGACCAAAACCCACATCCTTCAAGGATTACATCCGTGACCATCATAGCACCTTTTGAAAAGAATATGTCTGCACATGTTGCTCTTTCTAGTATGTCCTTATTTGCTTTGGCTGTTAAGAAAACACATCTGTCCACATGTGGTATATTTCTATAGCAGCTCTGTATCACAGATGCAAACAGTAGTCCTTGATCATAAATAAAATAAGAAAAAATTGGCAGTGTCACATAGCTTACTTTTCTACCATTTTCAATTTAGAACAGTATTTGGAAACAGGAAAAACAGGAAACTAAATAATCCTCTGGTTCCATTGCACATAAATTTCATATTGTCTCAATAACCCACTGTAGAATGATTGCAGAAATTGAGCCTTATGAGCTTTCCTATCTGGGGTTGCTTTTACCTAGTCACATTTTGTTTATTTCTTTACTTCCCCTAAGTTTGCCATCATCCAGACTGAAATGTGTACATGTAAAGTAGCTTAAGAAAGCAAGGCGCCAGGGTTCAGGCCTATCAGAAGGCTAAGATCTGTCAGTCTGACAGTGAAATGTATGAGTCTCTCATCTCCAATTGGGTGGAACTGTGATCAAGTGGTATTGCCCTAGCCTTGAGCAGAGACAGCTCTCAAGCCCTGAGTTCAAGTGCCATGACTAAGATAGATGGATAGAAAGAAAGAAAGGAAGGAAGGAAGGAAGGAAGGAAGGAAGGAAGAAAGAAAGAAAGAAAGAAAGAAAGAAAGAAAGAAAGAAAGAAAGAAAGAGGGGCCGGGAGTTTGGCCTAGTGGTTAAAGTGCTTGCCTAGCATGCATGAAGACCCAGGTTCGATTCCTCGGTACCACATACATAGAAAAAAAAGCCGGAAGTGGTGCTGAGGCTCAAGTGGTAGAGCTCTAGCCTTGAGAAAATCCAAAGACAGTGCTCAGGCCCTGAGTTCAAGCCCAGGACTGGCAAAAAAAAAAAAAAGAAAGAAAGAAAGGTAGATGAAGTAAATATGTAAATAAATAGCTAAGGAAAAGTCTATGTGTTTTAAGATTAGGGAACCAAAATACCTCTCACAGTTACATTATAGCCATGTTTCTTTGCTAAATTTTCAAGTTACATGGGAATTCACATAACTCCCTAGAATTAAAGAAATAAGAAAGCCAATTTAAATAATGTAAAAGCTAAAGATGTCTTTTCTCATTAAGGCTAACCATTCCTGATGAGACACCTCACGTATGACTTATAGGATGTATTCCATAAGCATATAACTGTATAATACTACATATAACTAAAGAAATTCCATCAGTTTTACAAAGGTTTTTAAAGCCATTTATTGCTGGGATCTATAATTGATTATATGTATTAATGAGCTATCCATTACTATGGCAAGTATTTGAGATAAGCATCTTAAAAAGAGAAGAGTTTTCTTCTGGCTCACAGGTTTGGAGGTTTCAGTCTGCAGAGGGTTGGCCTGCATTTGGGCCTGCGGTGCGACAGCATTCCCCTCATGGCCAAGTGTAAGAGACAAAGGAAGAAGAGACCAGGGGCTTTAGTATGTCCTTTTTTCTGGACATTTGGGTAAATGCCAAGGAGTGGAATTGCTGGGTCATAGGGAAGCTCTATGTTTAGTCTTTTGAGGAACTGCCATACTGGCAGGATGTGGCCAGGAGGGATGGCTACTACACTTTGGTGGGAGTGTTAACTTGTCCAACCACTATGGAAAGCAGTATGGCGGTTCCTCAAAAGACTAAACATAGAGCTCCCCTATGACCCAGCAATGCCACTCCTTGGCATTTAACCAAATGTCCAGAAACAAGGACATACTAAATCCACTAGCACAACGATGTTCATTGCAGCCCTATTTACTGTAGAGAAGATATGGAACCAACGCAGGTGCCCCTCAGCAGATGATTGGATCAAGAAGATGTGGTACTTATACACAATGGAACTCGATGCTGCCATCAGAAAGAATGACATCATCCCATTCATAAGACAATGGAAAGACTTGGGAAAAAAATCATATTAAGTAAAGTAAGCCAAACTCAAAGGAACATAGGCTGTATGGTTTCCCTCATTTGTGATGATTAGTACACATCTAGGACTCTCCTAGCAGAGGATTACAGTAGCTCAAAACCTAGGTACATAAGTTCATATAGGATGAGACTAAATGAAAGGAACTCTAGGATATGAAAACAAGAGGTTTATCATGTATGATTGTTGTTCTTAATGTACTATGTTATTTCTCTTCTGGTATTTTTTTGCCCTTATGATTAATCTCATACTGTTACTGTATCTGACTTTGTTACCGGGTATATTGTATATATGTTTATTTGTTTATTTAAAATAGGAAAGGAAGGAGGGAAAACAAGATGATTTGGAAGGGGGGAGAGGGAAATGGGAACAAGAACCATGAGAAGGGGTATCAATGTGTGAGAAGTAACGCACCTACTACCTAGCGAATATAACTGTAACCCCTCTATTCATTATCCCAACAATAAAAAATATTTAAAAAAAGGAAAAGCCCTGTCACAGCTAGATTGATACTAATACTAATCTCTAATGATACCATAACATTTTCAGCAGCAGGAATAAACCAAATCAAAGTTGGAGATGTTAAAATGTAAGTCTATGCTCAAATAACATATGTGATAAAACACTGCTGGTCTAGAAGTTACCAAAGAAAGAAATTTAAAAAAGTAGAATTTTGGGCCAGGAGTTTGATCCAGTGATAAGAGTGCTTGTCTAGCAAGCACGAAGCCCTGGGTTCGATGTCTTGGTACCACATATGTAGAAAAAGCCAGAAGTGGTGCTATAGCTCAAGTGGTAGAGCTCTATCCTTGAAAAAGCCCAGGGACAGTGCTCAGGCCTAGATGTTCAAGCTCCAGGTCTGGCAGAAAAATAGAAAGAAAGAAAGAAAGAAAGAAAGAAAGAAAGAAAGAAAGAAAAGAAAGAAAGAAAGAAAGAAAGAAAGAAAGAAAGGAGGGAGGGAGGGGAGGGAGGGAGGGAGGGAGGGAGGAGGGAGGGAGGAAGGAAGGAAGGAAGGAAGGAAGGAAGGAAAGGAAGGAAGGAAGGAAGGAAGGAAGGAAGGAAGAAGAGAAGAGAAAGAAAAAAAGAAAGAGAAAGAAAGAAAGAAAGAAAGAAAGAAAGAAAGAAAGAAAGAAAGAAAGAAAGAAAGAAAGAAGGAATCTTAAGATTAGCCCCTAGTAACTTACACAAGTGATCCTAGCTACACAGGAGGCTGAGATCTGAGGATCTTGGTTCAAAGCCAGTCCAGGCACAAAAGTCTGTGAGACTCCTATCTCCAATTAACCGCCAGAAAACTGCAAGTGGCACTGTGGCTCAGCTGGTAGAGCACAAGCCTTGAGCTGAAAAGCTTAGGGACAGCGCCCAGGCCCAGACCTTCAAGCGTCATGACCAACAAAATAAAATTAAATAAATTGTCTTGGGAAGCACCTGGTTTGTAAACTCTTCACTTTAA